>NC_041406.2:33566080-33896080 GCF_900747795.2 Erpetoichthys calabaricus
CACATGCTCATTCAGGAAGTGGCCCCCGAGGCAGAACAGGCTCTGAGAGAATGCTTTAGAACTACAGACTGGGATATCCTGCAGGGATCACATAGTGAGAACATTGAGGAGGTTGTTGACTGCACTACTGACTACATCAACTTCTGTATGGACATTGTAGTTCCAGTAAGAACAGTATGCTGCTATGCTAACAACAAGCCGTGGATTACAAGTGACATCAAGGGCCTTTTGAACCAGAAGAAAAGGGCTTTTAAAGGCAGTGATCAGCATGAACTCAAGCACATGCAGAAGGAACTCCGAGTCCAGCTCAGGGCGGCGAAGGAGCAGTACAGGAGAAAGCTGGAGCAGAAGTTGCAGAACAACAGCATGAAGGAAGTGTGAGATGGGATGAAGATCATAGCTGGCTGCAGATCGAAGCGGGGTGCCACCATCGACAGAGATGTGGAGAGAGCAAACCAGATGAACAACTTTTTTAACAGGTTTGACCACCCTAACCCACTCTCACCTCTGAGTACTGCACCCTCCAACCATCCTTCTGCTGATACCAGCATAGGAGAGAGTTTCCCCCAACCCACAATTACAGCAGCGCAGGTGAGCAGAGAGCTGAGGAGACTTTGTGCCAGTAAAGCAGTGGGTCCAGATGGAGTATCGCCACGACTGCTGAAGGCCTGTGCGTTGGAGCTGGGGAGTCCTCTACAGCGCATCTTCAACCTGAGCCTGGAACAGGGGAGAGTCCCGAGGCTTTGGAAAACATCTTGGATCACCCCCATCCCAAAGATATCACGTCCTAGTGAGCTGAACGACTTCCAGCCTGTCACTCTGACATCACATGTGATGAAGACCATGGAGCGGCTGCTGCTTCACCACCTAAGGCCACAGGTCTGCCACGCCCTCAACCCTCTGCAGTTCGCATACCAGGAGAAGGTGGGAGCGGAGGATGCCATCATCTACATGCTACACCGATCCCTCTCCCACTTGGACAAAGGCAGTGGTGCTGTAAGAATTATGTTTCTAGACTTCTCTGACGTCTTCAACACCATCCAACCTATGCTCCTTAGGGACAAGCTGACAGAGATGGGAGCAGATTCATACCTGGTGGCATGGACCGTGGACTATCTTACAAACAGACCTCAGTATGTGCGTCTTGGAAACTGCAGTCTGACATTGTGGTCAGCAACACAGGAGCGCCGCAGGGGACTGTACTTTCTCTGGTCCTGTTCAGCCTATATACAACGGACTTCCAATACAACTCAGAGTCCTGCTACGTGCAAAAGTTCGCTGACAACACTGCTATCGTGGGCTGCATCAGGAATGGGCAGGAAGAGGAGTATAGGAACCTAATCAAGGACTTTGTTAAATGGTGTGACTCAAACCACCTACAACTGAACACCAGCAAAACCAAGGAGCTGGTGGTGGATTTTAGGAGGACCAGGCCCCTCATGGACCCCGTGATCATCAGAGGTGACTGTGTGCAGAAGATGCAAACCTATAAATAGCTGGGAGTGCAGCTGGATGATAAATTGGACTGGACTGCCAATACTGACTGCCAATATTTACTAAAGAAGAGGGACGCCTCACGCCTGGACAAACAGGTGAGGAAGGCAGGCTCTACTGTAGGCATGGAGCTGGACAGTTTGACATCCGTGCAGAGCGACGGGCACTGAGCAGGCTCCTGTCAAAATGGAGAATCCACTGCATGCATCCACTAAACAGTATCATCTCCAGACAGAGGAGCAGCTTCAGCGACAGACTGCTGTCAATGTCCTGCTCCACTGACAGACTGAGGAGATCGTTCCTCCCCCACACTGTGCGACTCTTCAATTCCACCCGGGGGGGGTAAACGTTAAAATTATACAAAGTTATTGTCTGTCTGTATACCTGCATTGTTATCACTCTTTAATTTAATAATTTAATATTGTTCTTTATCAGTATGCTGCTGCTGGAGTATGTGAATTTCCCCTTGGGATTAATAAAGTATCTATCCATCTATCTAGACATAAATATATATTTAGTAAGGATTCTCCATCAGGAAAAAAAACTTGTAGAAAATACTTTAAAATGTAATCCTCCCCCACAATCTACATAAAAAAATCTTGTATGGGATATAAAATAAGTACAATTACTTTATTTCAATTTGAAATTAAAGACTGTCCTAAAATTCTTTCAACATAAAAATATAAATGCTTTGTCATACTAAGAATGTCTTAAAATGAAGTTATGCAACAATGAGATTAAGTGACTTGCTTAAAATAAGACAGTAGTAAGGACATATCCTGCAGCCTTGCTTAGTGAATATGCTTTTCTGCCAATTACTACATATCACAAAATGATCGGAAGATAAACTAAACAGGGATGGTAGTCCAAAAAATCTCACTCATTATAATTTGCATACCATCATTTTCCATTTGATATTGTATAACTTACATAATTTCATAGCTCAAATATTAAAGGGTTTATAAAAAATAATGAATACTGCATATTTGATTAAAAATATTTTCATGTAAAAAATGAATACTGAAAATCTTACCAAAAGCCTTGTCAGAAGCACATATGGTGATGGAAGATTAACTGAAAAATAAATACAAATATAAAGCAATAGCCAATAAAGAAAATCTAATGCAACAAAAATCACAAATAATCAGTAAAAAAACAGTTCATGTTATTGACGCAAAAAATTACATCAGATTTTAAACATAAAAAATCCACATGCATGCAAATCCTAACCTCCTGATTTTCAGTTAAAGTTGAGACATAATATAACTTAATAATATGCAATAATGTAAACGTATGTAGGAACATCCTCTTTTAATTGTATGGTTGGTTGGTAGCCACTGAAAGAGTTAAGTTAAATTTGAAAAAAGCAGGATATGAAGAAAACAAAGCTAAAACAGCTCCAACAAGACAACAAACAAGACAACATTGTTAACAATAAAATATTTACAGTAAGTCAAAAAAGACTAAAAGTAAGAAATTATATTTTTTAATTACATGGGCTGATTGAAAAGTAATGTGACTGCCCCTGTTTCTCTTTCATGGAGATAAACACAGGAATGCTGAGCCGGTGTTTGTGAACAGCAAACAGTATATTGACATGTGTGAACCTGCAGTTGTACCACTGTATTCTTCAGTGTTCTGTCACAATGAGTGGAAGAAGCACCTCAAAAGTTTCGTCATGGCAGATGAAGAGGATGTTCCTGTGAGAGTACAGTGGAGTTTTGCATTAAGTTTAGGAAGAGCAGTAATGAAACAATTGAAGAAAAAACCTGAAAAACAACTACATGGAAAGAAGTTCTCCTCAGATGATAAAGTAAAAAAATGGCGTGGCCACATTGTGATGTTGCAAAATGATCTGTCACTTGTCCTTGAATCTTTTTGAAGCATTGTAAAAAATGCATACAATGTGAAGGACGCTACTTTGAAAAATAAATATGTTCTGAGCCTGTAGAGTCATCCAATTCTGTATAAAAAAATCTGTCTCATTACTTTTCAAGTAGCCCTCGTAATAATGGACGTACATATTAACATAACTTATTGTCAGCAGTCCAACTTGAAACAGGACCACATAGATAGGATTTTGGCTGTTTAAGACCTCAGTGTTAAAATGAAACCCTTCTATTTAGTCTTTTCACATAAATTTTTTTTAAATCAGTCTTTAATTTATTCATAGACATGAATATAGCTGCTAAGGTATATTTGGCATAAAGCGATTTAATAAGGTTTGTAAAGTATAAATGATACCAACCGAAATCATAGTAGACAGGCAACTCATATCTCTTGAAGAGAAAAGTGAGGTAAACCAGAATTCTCTATATTTTGCAGTTGCAGAGCATTAAATAGTTGTAAGCAAAAAGAGTTGATTTTTTCCTGTCGACCTTGGTACAACTTTGTGCTTTGTTCTGAAGTGGCAATAACTACACAATAAACATTTTTGAAAAATTCCCTTTGCTTGTTATTGCCTACATCATATTTAAACATTTGTTATTTATAAAAATAGTGACAAGCAAGGCTGACAATAAGCACATAAATCCATCAGTTAATTTTAAATTTATAATGTTCGCCAACAATTCTTCACTTTTTCAAAAGCTACCTACTAGATATCTTAATCAGTCGGGTAAAACATCAGCATGTATTAATAATTCATCAAAAGTCAGGTGCAAAAGGTTCTGTACCTCACACAAAAGAGTTCTTTCTGAACAGTTCTTCTGCTAAAAAAATACTCTTTATTTAAGACACAGGAGGAAAAACAAAGAAGAGGGAGAAAACATTTACTCCAAAGAACATTTCATAGGCAGCATTTAGTATAACTTGCATATGGCTCTTTCAGGGTGCTCCTTTCCAACAAGACAAAAGCACCTGGATGGTCGACAGCCTTTCATCCAAGAATGTGAAAAGAGCCCAGAACCATTTTTGTAAGGCATGCGTACCTTTTTAACATTAAAATCTGATTCTGCTAAGCTGCACAGAGTGTGCATTTGGCAATCTAAACTGCCATAAAAATTGTGTTTCTTATCAAAATCCCCAACTTCCCTGCAGCAGCTTCCCTTGGGGCGGACAGCTGCGTGTTGCTATGGTGCAAACTCTCTTTCACTTTGGATCAACTGCATTCAAAGCACTAGATTAAAAAATTTACATCTTACTGAGTCGGCCTGGGCGGCACGGTGGCGCAGTGGGTAGCGCTGCTGCCTCGCAGTTGGGAGACCTGGGGACCTGGGTTCGTTTCCCGGGTCCTCCCTGCGTGGAGTTTGCATGTTCTCCCCGTGTCTGCGTGGGTTTCCTCCGGGCGCTCCGGTTTCCTCCCACAATCCAAAGACATGCAGGTTAGGTGGATTGGCGATTCTGAATTGGCCCTAGTGTGTGCTTGGTGTGTGGGTGTGTTTGTGTGTGTCCTGCGGTGGGTTGGCACCCTGCCTGGGATTGGTTCCCTGCCTTGTGCCCTGTGTTGGCTGGGATTGGCTCCAGCAGACCCCCGTGACCCTGTTTGGATTCAGCGGGTTGGAAAATGGATGGATGGATGGATGAGTCGGCCTGGTTATTTATAGAATGCATTTTATATACAACACAATGACTGGAAGCTGATCTACAGTATGTTTACATAGGACATAAATGCTGCACAGTTTTGACAAACACTACTAGTAGTTTTCTTTTGGAACCGCAAAGTGACAGTTAAAGTTTAACAAGTTGATAACCCTGGAATAAATATTTTGTCAAGGGGCAAAAAATGCAACTCTGCCCAAAATAAAGCTAGCAAGTACATTCAACAGACATCATATTTAGCTAGATTTTATTTCAGTGCAACCACAAATCACAATGGTGACAAATGCATTAGCAGAAAATGTATCTGATATGTCTGAAAAAATACCATGGCCCTAACATTCATCCTGATGCCAGTCACTCGAATGAATTTCTCAAGATAACCAACTTCACAACACTGAAAGAACTTCTGTCAAACATCTAAGTTAGTGTAAGTGTGATACTTGAGAAACTGTTGTCTTGTCCTGTGCTATGCTTCCAGCGGGTGTCCTCTTCTTCAGGTGTTCATGAATTAAGATAATGTTGTTCTGGAATACCATCTATTTTTTATTCAATGACCAACCATTTTCTCAGATTGTTGCGTGAAATACTCTCACACAGAGAACAATTTTGCCCGATACTTGAAGAAACTGTGTTCCGCTGAAAGTGATGCAGCTCCCACTAATGATTAGCTTACTCAAAAACATTACAGAGAGTCACAGCTTGGCGCTGCACAATGTTGAAGAGTGCAGGGACAACTAGTCGATTAAGAAAATACAATCAGATTAAAAACTTTAGCTGATTACATTGATTAATTGTGGCACCCTAAAATTAGTATGATTATTTCAAAATATTATGGCAAACAGCAGTTTTAACAGAGTTACTAAATTATGGTATGTGCAGTAGTTAACTTTTTTATATATTTTTCATTTATTTTGTTAAAAAATTATCTATTACACACTTAATCCAATTTATTGTCAATGGGGCTGAAAGCTACCTTAGATGTGTCATGCAGATATCACAGGGTACACCCACTCACAACAACCAAATTTAGAGCTGTCAATTAATTAACATGCTTATATTAGAATGTGGACAGAAAACCACAGTATCCAGAAAAAAAATCAGAGATACAAGGAAAAAGCATAAACTCTGCAAACATGGTGCAAATCAGGATTCAGAAATTATTTATGTATTGTTTATCATTTTAATTTACACTTTTCTCATTTAAGCAGTTAGTAAAAATACGACTGTTAGTAATGATGTGATATGTAAAACCACTAAATTGAAATAGGTTATATTTATTTTTATAATTTTACAAGACTGTATACTAAATACTTTATGAAAGACACTAAATAAAAACTGATTAATCTAATAAAAACAATGAAATAAGCAAGTAAAACTTGCTTAAAAATAAGTAAAAAGATAAGTGATAAGTACAGTTAGATTCCAAAAGAAAAGCCAAATACTGCCATTGTTCAGTATGGCACAACAAAATACATACTAACCAATTATTTACATTATATATAAGAATAGCAAGCCATTAAACCTGTATTATTAACACACACCTTGTTCATTGAAATTGATGATGAAATTTTCATCTTTGGCTAACTTCTTTTTATTTCCCAGCAAAATCAAGCTCTTGCAGAGAGGCGTCATTGCATTGGTATACTGCACTGGTGTCAGAAAACTCAGCAGATTTGGCCACAGGACCTACATTATGAATACATTCAACAGGTATTCATATCTTAATGTGGAACTATAAGCTCTTCACTATATAATGCATTAAGCACAGCAGCAAATTATATACTAAATCTAAGCACTGATAATTAATTTCAATAATAGACAAATGTTCAAACAGTACATTTAAATTAAACATTTTCTTATTACTTCAAGAAAAAATTGTTATTTCTTTAAGAAAAACATACACGAGATAAGTATGCTCTACATACACAATTCAGAAACCAGGAAAAGGTTGAACAGATCATTGAATGGCTAAAAATTAGTTATATTTTGTAAATTTGGCTTCTTAGAACACATCCTTGACCTTTTCCTCGTGGCAGTTATTAAAAGAGCATAGCTTGGCCTAATATATATATACTAGCAAAATACCCGTGCTTCGCAGCGGAGAAGTAGTGTGTTAAAGAGGTTATGTAAACATATATATACATAAACATATATACATATCTACATATACACATATCTACATATACATATATATATATACATATACACATCCACATATATATACATATATATATATATATACACACATATCAACATATATATACACATACATACATACATATACACATATATATATATATATATATATATATATATATATATATATATATATATATACACACATACATATATATATATACACATACATATATTATACATATATATATATATATACACACACATACATACATACACACACATACATACATACACACACATACATACAGTGGTGTGAAAAACTATTTGCCCCCTTCCTGATTTCTTATTCTTTTGCATGTTTGTCACACAAAATGTTTCTGATCATCAAACACATTTAACCATTAGTCAAATATAACACAAGTAAACACAAAATGCAGTTTTTAAATGATGGTTTTTATTATTTAGGGAGAAAAAAAATCCAAACCTACATGGCCCTGTGTGAAAAAGTAATTTCCCCCTTATTAAAAAATAACCTAACTGTGGTGTATCACACCTGAGTTCAATTTCCGTAGCCACCCCAGGCCTGATTACTGCCACACCTGTTTCAATCAAGAAATCACTTAAATAGGAGCTGCCTGACACAGAGAAGTAGACCAAAAGCACCTCAAAAGCTAGACATCATGCCAAGATCCAAAGAAATTCAGGAACAAATGAGAACAGAAGTAATTGAGATCTATCAGTCTGGTAAAGGTTATAAAGCCATTTCTAAAGCTTTGGGACTCCAGCGAACCACAGTGAGAGCCATTATCCACAAATGGCAAAAACATGGAACAGTGGTGAACCTTCCCAGGAGTGGCCGGCCGACCAAAATTACCCCAAGAGCGCAGAGACGACTCATCCGAGAGGTCACAAAAGACCCCAGGACAACGTCTAAAGAACTGCAGGCCTCACTTGCCTCAATTAAGTTCAGTGTTCACGACTCCACCATAAGAAAGAGACTGGGCAAAAACGGCCTGCATGGCAGATTTCCAAGACGCAAACCACTGTTAAGCAAAAAGAACATTAGGGCTCGTCTCAATTTTGCTAAGAAACATCTCAATGATTGCCAAGACTTTTGGGAAAATACCTTGTGGACTGATGAGTCAAAAGTTGAACTTTTTGGAAGGCAAATGTCCCGTTACATCTGGCGTAAAAGGAACACAGCATTTCAGAAAAAGAACATCATACCAACAGTAAAATATGGTGGTGGTAGTGTGATGGTCTGGGGTTGTTTTGCTGCTTCAGGACCTGGAAGGCTTGCTGTGATAGATGGAACCATGAATTCTACTGTCTACCAAAAAATCCTGAAGGAGAATGTCCGGCCATCTGTTCGTCAACTCAAGCTGAAGCGATCTTGGGTGCTGCAACAGGACAATGACCCAAAACACACCAGCAAATCCACCTCTGAATGGCTGAAGAAAAACAAAATGAAGACTTTGGAGTGGCCTAGTCAAAGTCCTGACCTGAATCCAATTGAGATGCTATGGCATGACCTTAAAAAGGCGGTTCATGCTAGAAAACCCTCAAATAAAGCTGAATTACAACAATTTTGCAAAGATGAGTGGGCCAAAATTCCTCCAGAGCGCTGTAAAAGACTCATTGCAAGTTATCGCAAACGCTTGATTGCAGTTATTGCTGCTAAGGGTGGCCCAACCAGTTATTAGGTTCAGGGGGCAATTACTTTTTCACACAGGGCCATGTAGGTTTGGATTTTTTTTTCTCCCTAAATAATAAAAACCACCATTTACAAACTGCATTTTGTGTTTACTTGTGTTATATTTGACTAATGGTTAAATGTGTTTGATGATCAGAAACATTTTGTGTGACAAACATGCAAAAGAATAAGAAATCAGGAAGGAGGCAAATAGTTTTTCACACCACTGTATATATATATATATATATATATATATATATATATATATATATATATATATATATATATATATACACACATATACATATTTACATATCTACATATACATATATACATATCTACATATATATATATATATATATATATATATACACATAGACGCCATATAAGGTCTTCCTTTTTCCTTGCTTCGCCAAGGAAGGAGCCTTTTTATTTAATCCACGGGTTCTTCGCTTTTTTTTTTCTTCTTTTTTTGCGATTCTTATAGTTCTGTTTGTATACCACGTTGTCAGTTCAGCACTCCGGTTGTAATATGACCAAGCCGTGCAAGCTTACTGTTAAGAATGCAACGTATAGTTGTACAGGAGAAAAGCAATCTTGCCTCAAATCAATGGCAACCTTTTGTAGGTCTACGAACTTAATTTAAAATTTAGGTTTACACGGTGCTTTGTTTCCGACGTGCTGCGTTCAGTCAGTTCACGTGAGCCGCTGTCTTGTGTGATGTTGCGATGTCCACGGCTTTATTTAATGTTAGCTAAGACCCGGCACTTAAAAGTTTCTCGCTACAGCAATTTTTAATCCGTTACAAAATCACCCAAAGTCTCGTTTATACCTCGTGTCTTCTCATTAAACTTGTATCTCGCGAATATGGTATTGCAAATGGCAGCGGGAGTGTTTCTCATTAAACTTGTATCTCGCGAATATGGTATTGCAAACAGCAGCGGTAGCGTTTCTATAAACTTAATTTAAACTTACGTTTTACACTGTGCTTTGTTTCCGCAGTATCGAAGTGATCACTCGTGCTGCATTCAGTCAGTTCATGTGAGCTGCTCTCTTGTGCCTTCTCAATTGTGTAATGAATGTTTTCTTCAGCGCTCTTTGGGGCTCTTCCTTGTTTTCAGTTCACGTGATTACGTAGGAGGCGTGATGACGTGATACGTGACTCCGCCTCCTCCATTACAGTATATGGACAAAAAAGAGGTTCCAGTTATGACCATTACGCGTAGAATTTCGAAATGAAACCTGCCTAACTTTTGTAAGTAAGCTGTAAGGAATGAGCCTGCCAAATTTCAGCCTTCCACCTACACGGGAAGTTGGAGAATTAGTGATGAGTGAGTGAGGGCTTTGCCTTTTATTAGTATAGATATATATATATATATGACTAAGTCAGTATGATCAAGGGGGGGGGGGTGTATCGTTTAATTAATGTGCATATGTCCTTCTTAAGTTGGCATATGCTGGGTTTATGTCCACTATATATATATATATATCTATAATAATAAAAGGCAAAGCCCTCACTGACTCACTCACTCACTCACTCACTCACTCACTCACTCACTCACTCACTGACTGACTGACTGACTCACTCATCACTAATTCTCCAACTTCCCGTGTAGGTGGAAGGCTGAAATTTGGCAGGCTCATTCCTTACAGCTTACTTACAAAAGTTAGGCAGGTTTCATTTCGAAATTCAAAGCGTAATGGTCATAACTGGAACATATTTTTTGTCCATACACTGTAATGGAGGAGGCGGAGTCACGTATCGCGTCATCACGCCTCCTACGTAATCACGTGAACTAAAAACAAGGAAGAGATTTACAGCACGAGTCGCACGCGGGAACGAAGGTAAATGACGTTAATTTTTGACTGTCTTTTAATACTGTGTAAGCATACATATTAACACATGTGCAATTAAACGTGTGCATTTACGGGGTGATTTCTCAGGCTTAAAAGCTCACCTTTTATCAAACGCGGGAACAAAGGTAACTGACGTTGTTCACTGTCTTTTAATACTGTGTAACCATACATATTAACACATGTCCAATTAAACGTGTGCATTTACGGGGTGATTTCTCAGGCTTAAAAGCTCGCCTTTTACTAAAAAGGTAAATGCAAAACTATTTTCAATCAGTTTATTGAAACGCTCCCGTTAAGGATTGCAACAACATATTCGCGAGATAAAAGAACGAAGTGGGGGGAAATGGAGGAAGAGCCGCAAACAGCGAAGAGCAAAAAATTAATTAAACAATTGAGAACGGAGCGAGTTAAGCATACAAGCATGTTCATAAGGGAAACAAAGCACGGTGTAAAACGTAAGTTTAAATTAAGTTTATACAAACGCTCCCGCTGCGGATTGCAATAACATATTCGCGAGATAAAAGTTTAATGAGAAGACACGAGGTATAAACGAACTACACGCCGTGGCGCAACGTTAGGGGCAACAGTTTCAACCATTCTATGATCTGCTTCTCGCAACTGAAAGACGACACATGGCGGATGTTAGCCGACTTGCTGACCGCAACGTTAGGGGCTTCAACTATGGCGCTGACGCCACATCTCAGTGCCAACACTTTGCAGACTGTACTTAAAAGACACGCCCTCCTCACTGGACAGTTAAAAACACCAATCAAACTAACGATGACATCAAGTATTACCCAATCAAAAGTAGGAAAGGAGGCATCTTCATAAAATGCGTGTGGGATGATTTGCATGAGACGCTGCTTTAAAAAAAAAAAGATAAAAAAAATACGGGATAAATCCCGTCCAGTATTGATTCAAAACGGGACGCGCAATTTCATTCTCAAACGCGGCACGATTCCGTATTTTACAGGACGGGTGGCAACCCTACAGTGCCAGGTAACCACCCATACAATCAGATTGTGATTCAGACTAGGAATGCAATGAATGTAATTACCCCGATCTACATACAAGGCGAAAGTCTTGCAACATTCAAAGATGATGGTTTGGGATAAGTACACCATACAACATAAAAGAGCTTATGAAGCCTTGAACCGAAAAAAGCAACATCTCAGAGATCGTAAAAAAAAAAAATAGGAGGTAATGTCGTTTTACTCGCTGTAGATTTTAGTCAAACATTACCAGTTATTCCACGAGGGAGACCAGCAGATGAACTCAACGCGTGTTTAAAATCCATGCTTCTCCCACGCTCGGTTATATGTCGCGTGTTCTCCGGTAGGTGCACCAAAAAATGTATACATTTAAGCATGTAATGGGCAAACAAAAAATGAGGTATACCCGAAGGCACTGCAGTAGTACTTAATGTAACTTTACTTCTTAAATGTTAATGTTTTACTGTTTAATAATTTATACGCTTCTTATATGTCGTTCAAATTCTTTTATCAAAATACCACTGACAGCGCAATGCACGATAACATGGAGTGAATACACCATACGCATCCGCCCACGGCTGCCCTGCTGTGCGCAGATAGGAGTTGATTCTACAATAAAATAAAATAAACATAAAAAGAGTAAAACAATCATCACCCATAAAGCGTCTGTGTGTGTATATATGTGTATATATATATGTTGATATGTGGATGTGTATATGTATATATATATATATATATATATATGTAGATATGTATATATATGTGTATATGTATATGTATATATATGTTTATATGTGTGTGTGTGTATTTTATATATATAAAACACAGCAACACTCATAACAATGACAACACAATTACATTGACAATCATGTTACGTTATTTTTAAAATGTTTCCTTTTTTTTTCATAACCTCTTTAACACACTACTTCTCCGCTGCGAAGCGCGGGTATTTTGCTAGTATATATATATATATATATATATATATATATATATATATATATATATATATATATTGTCACACACGTGTGTTTAGGAGACAGCCAAAGGGCTTATATACAGGTAATTCCATGCCAGGCCAGGGGGTGGCGAAGTGTACTAATTTTCCCTCTCAATCTGTTGCAGACCATTCTAGGGAAATTTCCTGCCCGGCTCTGGGGCAGCCAATGACGGTCCTTCCGGTTCCGGGGTTGATGACGTCACTTCCTTAGCTGGCCTTTAAAAGCCGCCATACTGTCTGAAGAAGTCAGTTCTGTTTTGGACTCGGTGGTGTGAACATGTATGCCAATTTTGATCGCTTTTGCAGCCGTAATGGATTAAATGGGTGGCTGCCCCAAACCTTCTTGATGTCTCATGGTCATTATTGTGACAGTGGCGTAGCCGACAGGATGAAGAAAGCCCTGAAGAGAACGGGACCGGACCTGAATCATGTCCAGGTGGGAGAGTACCTGGGCCGAGCTTTCGGGTGGGGAGTGCGTCTCAGGTTTCGGAAAGAACCGGTGCAGACTCCGCTCCCTTTGGCTATCTCGGGGGCACCCAAATTGAATAGGGAGAGTATCGAGGGGACACACAGACGTGGGCTGGTCTCTATGGGGGAAACGATGGGGACTTATTACGCTCTCTCGGAGGAGAGCGCTGTCCTTTCCACGGGGGCTAAGGCCCCACAGGAAAGTGGACTTTCCCCGGGCCAGCAGGTGAAGAAAATACAAACCTGGAGGTTTGACCCTGAACGGGCTACTGGAGAACAACTAGACGTTCTCTGGGAAGAGGTGGCAGGCTGGTTAAGGCCCGCTGATTGCTCCACCTATCAGATAGTGAAGAAAGTGGCATGTTTGCTATTTATAAATGGCCTGCCAGAGCATTTCACCCAGCCGGCCTGGGGAGAATTTTCAAATGTAACCGAGCTCATAGAGCTCATTGAAACAACCAGGGCAGTCTCACAATCTGAGAGGGCTGAACGGTCCTTAAGTGGACGCCGTAGAGATTACGTCCCTCTTAACCCCTTAACCGCCCTCTGCCGGATATATCCGGCACCGTTGTTTTATTGCTAACGCCATACTGCCGGAATTATCCGGCACATTTGCCTGTGGTTATATGAATGCCTGGCAAGTAGTATAACTGACGGTTTGGCGTGGGTATTATTACTACGTTGTATTTCGACAAGTCTGTGGTTGTTTTGGCCGGTCATGTGACGTGATTCGCATGTAACAGCTGTGAATATGGCGAAACGTAAACTGACTTCAAGTGAGGCTTTGCAGGCGATTTTGGACAGTTCTGATCATGATTGTAGCAGTTCTGAAGAAGATTTTAGCGACAGTGATGAGCAGCAACGTGCGCTGCATGATACTGTGAATGAAGACGCATCAGATGACGGCAATGAGTGGGTGTATCCCCAGCATCTCAGCTGGGCTGCTGCCCGTGGTGAACTACCTTTTCTGCATTCATTTGAGGGAACGTGTGGCTTTATTGTTGATGTAAACAATTACACTGCTGAGCAGTTTTATGAGCTGTTTGTGTCACCTGATTTGATCAGACATTTTGTTCATCAGACAAATCTGTATGCAGCACAGTTTATTGAGAAAAATCCCAGTTTACCTCCACATTCCCGTGTTCGTGCTTGGTTTGACACTGATGAAAACGAAATGAAAAAATTCATTGGGATTTTGATGTTGATGGGAATAATCAGAAAACCAGATATTGAGATGTACTGGTCTACAGATCCTATGTATGCAACACCTATTTTTACAGCTGTCATGACACGTAACCGATTCTCTTTGCTGCTGAAATTCTTTCATTTGAATGACAACAGAAATGAGCCAGATAAGAAAGATCCAAACCGCGACCACTTGTTCAAGCTACGTCCTTTGATTGATCATTTATTTGAAGCATTTCAGTTGCCCTACATGCCAGGACCGTCAGTTGCAGTTGATGAAAGTTTATTGTCGTGGAAGGGCCGCTTACAGTTTCGACAGTATCTACCATTGAAAAGGGCACGGTTTGGTATCAAGATGTTTTGCTTAGCTGAGAATTCAGGTTACATTTATAGATTTCGTGTATACACTGGCAAAGAGGATCCTATGAGTAGTATTTCAGCAGTGTTGCCAGATGAATGTAAGGACTTTGGACTTTCAGAAAAACGCTGTCATGTCTGTTCAAAGAAGGGTCAGCGTAGAGACGTCAAGACCTTCTGCTCAAAGTGTCCCAGCAATCCAGGACTTTGTGCAGTTCCCTGCTTTGGCCTGTGGCACAGCAAACTCAAATACTGGGAATGAAACTATGATTGACTGAACTACTTTTGACTTTTGAATTACTTTTGACTGTTCCGTTTTTGTAGTTGACAATAAATCCAGAAGCCTGAGAAAAGGTACATTTTGTGCTTTATTATGTGTTTGCCCATTTCTAGAACTTGCACAGCATTTAGTGGTCAATACTGCTTGAATAAATGTAAAAAATGTAAAAAAAATGTAAAAAAGTAAAAAAACGAAAATTGTTCAGATTTCGCCTGGCGTGGGGAATATTTAGGGAGTTGGCGGTTAAAGGGTTAAACTGCCCTCTCGACATAAGCCGGAGTTTGCACCGGAGTCCCCGATCCCGCGGGCGCGATCCTCGCTCGGGGGCAAGGCGGAATGTGATTGGAGAGAGGGGGTGGGATTGTGTGCACTTTCAAACCCCCTGGCTTTGGCTCATAAGGGAGAGGTCATTGTAAACGGCCACAAGGTAGAGGCCCTATTTGACTCCGGCAGCAACCTTTTTATGGTTGATTGCCGTTATGTACTACCGCGACAATGGTTAAAAACAAAGACCAGCATTACCTGTGTACACGGAGATGTCCGCGCCTATGAATCCGCCCGGTGTTTCATCTGCCACGGAGGAATACTCAAAAAAAATTCTTGTTGCGGTACTTCCGAATCCTCCGTGTGCGGTGATTCTCGGGCGAGACTGGTCTGACAATAAAAGCAGTGCTGTACTGATCTCGCCTTTTGCGAAATTGGGCCTAATAACAGATGGGAATCCACCGTCTCAGGTTGTCTCCACACCGTGTACACAGCCGGTGGAGAGAGATATGGGCTATCGAGAGGAGGATGGAGAGCTTCCTGGTACGTCGCAGACTTATACGTCATCAGTCCGCTCCTCACCAGAGCGGGAGGTTTCTCCGCCCCTTGAGGTCAGCCCAGACCCTCTCTCAGATCTGAGCTTTCAATTTAGACAAACACCGGCATCCTTTAAAAGGGAACAGTGGAATGACGATTCCCTTAAATT
The DNA here is from genome assembly GCF_900747795.2 of Erpetoichthys calabaricus. Classification (NCBI taxonomy): domain Eukaryota; kingdom Metazoa; phylum Chordata; class Cladistia; order Polypteriformes; family Polypteridae; genus Erpetoichthys; species Erpetoichthys calabaricus. Next base: position 33,582,053 of record NC_041406.2, read on the forward strand.
TGCTAAGAATGTAGTAGTCCTCGTCAACGGCCAACGCACTAGTCAGCCCATGCCACAAGGACCCCACTTTGTGTTAGAAAATGACTTATTATATCGGGTCAATGAACACTAGGGGGGGGTGCAGAAGTTGTTGCTGATTCCACGAGCTTTCCGGTGGCAAGTTTGTGAGTTAGCGCACGCCCATCTCCTAGGAGGCCACTTGGGCACCGAAAAAACTCTAGAGCGCATTAAGCTCCGTTTTTATTGGCCGGGAATTAACGAGGAGGATCGCCGCTTCTGTGTTTCGTGCCCGGAATGTCAGCTGCGGCAAATTCCTAGGAGGGACCGTGCTCCTCTTGTTCCCCTTCCCTTAATTGATGTTCCCTTTGAAAGAATAGGGGTCGATATAGTAGGACCCCTGGAACCCTCGGCTCGAGGACATAAATATATACTAGTCCTCGTAGATTATGCGACCCGATATCCAGAAGCTGTTCCGTTGCGCTCAGCTAATTCTAAAGCAATCGCACGGGTACTGATGGAGGTCTTTGCGCGAGTTGGGGTCCCTAAAGAAGTCCTTACGGACCAAGGGACGCCGTTTACCTCGGAGACGTTCAAGGAAACGGCCAAATTACTCAAAATAAAGCACTTGAGAACCGCGGTGTATCATCCTCAAACCGACGGTTTAGTAGAGAGATTTAATCAGACTCTCAAGCAGATGCTTCGCAAGGTGGTCAGCGGGGATGGGAGGAATTGGGATCAACTCCTCCCCCTCGTGCTCTTTGCCTATCGGGAAGTCCCTCAAGCCTCAACGGGCTTCTCCCCTTTTGAATTATTATATGGACGACAACCCCGGGGCATATTGGACATTTTAAAGGAAGGTTGGGAAGGAGAGGCTCTTCCCTCAACCAATATTTTGGAATATATCGCGCAGTTACGCGATAGATTTGAAAAAATTCGACCCATATTAAAAAGTCACATGCAAGAGGCGCAAGCAGCACAGGCCCGCTATTATGACCGGGGCACGACCCTCCGGGAGTTCCAGCCGGGGGATCGAGTCATGGTATTGGTTCCCACCTCCCACTCTAAACTACTTGCCCACTGGCAAGGGCCGTACGAAGTTAAGGAGCGAAAGGGACTCGTCGACTATTTGGTGAAACAACCCAATCGTCGACCGAGCGAGCGGATATATCATGTAAACCTACTGAAACCGTGGAAGGAAAGGGACCCTGATCTCACCTCCGGCCAGCCCCGCTCCTTCTTTGCTCAAAGTAACACCCTTAACTTCGGATCTAATTTGAATAACAGACAGAAGCGAGAGCTGGAGACAGTTATCTCGTCCGTCCCGGAGGTGGTCGATGAAATCCCAGGAAGGACCTCTCTGGTTGCCCATGATATTTTGACTGAACCCGGGGTCGTAGTCCGAGAACGCCCGTATCATCTTCCTGAGGCAAAGAAAGCGGAAGTGGAACTGGAAATCAAGCGCATGCTGGATCTAGGAGTCATAGAGGAGAGTCATAGTCCCTGGTCCAGTCCAATTGTCTTGGTTCCTAAGCCTGACGGAAGTTGGAGGTTTTGCAATGACTTCCGTCGGCTTAATCAGGTCTCACAATTTGATGCTTATCCGATGCCTCGAGTGGACGACCTCCTTGAGAGGCTTGGACAGGCAGAATACCTGACCACACTTGACATGACCAAAGGGTACTGGCAGGTTCCTTTAACGGACTCCGCGAAGGGTAAAACCGCGTTTAGCACCCCTAGTGGGCACTGGCAGTATCGTGTCCTTCCATTTGGGTTACATGGGGCTCCTGCAACTTTCCAGCGTCTGGTGGATAAAGTGCTCCGTCCCCATAACATGTATAGTGCTGCCTACCTGGATGACGTTGTCATCTATTCTAGCACCTGGAAGGAACACCTACAGCATGTCGGAGCCGTATTGCGGACGCTGGGGGAAGCCGGTCTTCGCATCAACCCAAAGAAATGTTTCTTTGGATTGGAGGAAGCCAAGTATTTGGGCTACCTAGTGGGTCGTGGTACAGTGAAGCCACAGTGCTCCAAAATAGAAGCCATTTTGACATGGCCCCGTCCGCGAACCAAGCGGCAAGTCCAGGCATTTCTCGGATTGGCGGGGTACTACCGCCGGTTTGTACCACGTTTTTCGGAGAGAGCCGTGCCCTTGACTAATTTCACAAAGAAAAGGGCTCCTAACATTGTGGTATGGACTGAGATAACAGAGGCAGCCTTCAGTGACTTGAAAAGGGCCCTGACATCGGCACCCATTTTGAAGGCGCCTGACTTTTCGCGGCCTTTTATCCTCCAGACGGACGCTTCGGACACAGGCCTCGGGGCAGTGCTGAGCCAAAGTGTCGAGGGTGCCGAGCACCCCATCATGTTCCTAAGCCGGAAACTGTTGGATCGGGAGACCAGATATGCGGCAGTGGAGAGGGAGGCTCTTGCGATTAAGTGGGTGATCACACAGTTGAGGTACTACCTCTTGGGACGGGAGTTTACCCTAGTCACGGACCATGCCCCTTTACAGTGGATGGCCCTGCACAAGGAGTCTAACCCCCGAGTCACGAGGTGGTTCCTCGACCTGCAACATTATAAGTTTTCGCTCATTCATCGGAAGGGTTCTCTACACGCCAATGCCGATGCTCTCTCCCGCGTTCACGACCTCTCGGTAAAGGACGCCCGACCCGACGGGTCTGGGCTAAGGGGGGGGGCCCTGTCACACACGTGTGTTTAGGAGACAGCCAAAGGGCTTATATACAGGTAATTCCATGCCAGGCCAGGGGGTGGCGGAGTGTACTAATTTTCCCTCTCAATCTGTTGCAGACCATTCTAGGGAAATCCCGCCCGGCTCTGGGGCAGCCAATGACGGTCCTTCCGGTTCCGGGGTTGATGACGTCACTTCCTTAGCTGGCCTTTAAAAGCCGCCATACTGTCTGAAGAAGTCAGTTCTGTTTTGGACTCGGTGGTGTGAACATGTATGCCAATTTTGATCGCTTTTGCAGCCGTAATGGATTAAATGGGTGGCTGCCCCAAACCTTCTTGATGTCTCATGGTCATTATTGTGACAATAAATATATATATATATATATATATATATATATATATATATATATATATATATATATATATATATATATATATATATATATAGAGAGAGAGAGAGAGAGATAGTTTAAGAATACAGTGATCCCTCGCTATATCGCGCTTCGCCTTTCGCGGCTTCACTCTATCGCGGATTTTATATGTAAGCATATTTAAATATATATCGCGGATTTTTTGCTGGTTCGCGGATTTCTGAGGACAATGGGTCTTTTAATTTCTGGTACATGCTTCCTCAGTTGGTTTGCCCAGTTGATTTCATACAAGGGACGCTATTGGCAGATATCTGAGAAGCTACCCAACTTACTTTTCTTTCTCTCTCTCTTGCGCTGACTATCTGTGATCCTGACGTAGGGGGTGTGAGCAGGGGGGCTGTTCGAACACCTAGACGATACGGACGCTCGTCTAAAAATGCTGAAAGATTATCTTCACGTTGCTACCTTCTGTGTGCAGCTTTTAAGTATGCTGAACGGTGCTTCGCATACTTAAAAGCTCAAAGGGCACGTATTGATTTTTGACTTTGTTTCTCTCTGCTCCTGACGGAGGGGGTGTGAGCTGCCGCCTTCAACAGCTTTGTACCGGCGGTGCTTCGCATACTTAACCCAAACAGCCCTATTGATATGTTTGCTTTCATCTCTGTTTCCTTTGAAGAGGAAGATATGTTTGCATTCTTTTAATTGTGAGACAGAACTGTCATCTCTGTCTTGTCCTGGAGCACAGTTTAAACTTTTGAAAAAGAGACAAATGTTTGTTTGCAGTGTTTGAATAACGTTCCTGTCTCTCTACAACCTCCTGTGTTTCTGCGCAAATTTGTGACCCAAGCATGACAATATAAAAATAACCATATAAACATATGGTTTCTACTTCGCGGATTTTCTTATTTCGCGGGTGGCTCTGGAACGCAACCCCCGCGATGGAGGAGGGATTACTGTACATAAATCTACTAATTTTGTTCTAACTGCAATATTTCACAAAAATTGCTGCTGATTCAATCTCATTTCGATAACACAAATGTCCTGATTTCAAGCTAAGTCTGCTGTGCCAAAGCAGAACTCCAAAACTTACCTGTTAATTACTGCTAACTAGTGTAGTTTAGAAAGTATAATATATACATACACACACACACACACACACACACACACACACACACACACACATAGGTAGTCATCAACATACGACCACGTTCAGACTGGTCGTAACTAGATCTGGACATAAGACAGACTGGCATATGTATTCAAACCTGACCCTATGAATAGTACTGCATAGTTCTGTATAGTAGGTCCATTAAGTCATATTGTTTATTTTATATATTTTATCATCATTCTTAGAACATTGTGTAGATGTTCTATCTTTTTTGTGTGTATTTTTTTATTTTATTTTTTTGGTATTACTATTACCCGAATGGGTGCCAAAAACTTTAACATCTTCACAAATTCTTTCTTTTGTCTCTGTTATATCATTAGTGTTCCCCTGTCCCAGTGTTCATTGCATTAACTATAAGAGGAGGAATTGTACCAGTAGAATTTCGGCACTCCTATGTTTTCCATTTTAACATTTCAGCATGTTAATAATAAATATTAAAGAATAAAGGAGTTCAGTGTGGTGGCATTAACCCTCCATGGTGGACCGAATGAAGCAGCACATCGTGAGTAACAACACGGAAGCTTCGGAGGTTAACCAGATTCAAAGCCAGAGTACATCAGTACAGCATGTGTAGTGTACACTGGTTAGTCTCATTCGATCCCATTCATTTTCTTTCCTCTCTCAATCTGCTTGATCATCTCCATTTTTGTGTCAAGATCAATTGGCCTTTTTCCTGTAATTGTAGGACAAATGTAACTGAATATAGTCAAAACCATTTCAGGTAATAAACTGAGATTGAGATGAATGAGTTGCGGCATATAGAGCTGGTGTGATTGTAAGTCAAATGGTTGTAAGTCGACGACTACCTATCAATTTTTTTTGAGTAGTATATATATGTTATTTAAGTCAAAGTGTATGGTGCACTATATTCTCTAGTTCTATGGGTAAGGGGGCAATGGTTATTGCTAGGTTGCTTCATGCCCTTCTACATGCCACATTTAGAAATTGGTTATCTGCTTGAACTTAATAATTAGATTTGTAGGCAGGTATTTTTCTGTTATTGTAAATTAATTAAAAAAAATGTAGAAATCCTTCTCAAAATTTCAAGGATGTATAAAAAAAAGTCAGTATAGGAGGCACTCTGTCTATAAGGCACCCACAGTTTGGAATGATCTATCTTCTCAAGAAGCCCCATTAATCTCAGCATTTCAATCCATACTGAAGAATCATTACTTTATCTTAGCATGCTTCTGTTCAAGCTCTCAATTTCATTTTTAATTGTTGTATTTTTTTTTTTTTATCCACTACTATACCTAGTGCTTTTTCTTTGACTTTTCAGTTTCTTCAGTCACATTTTATCTGCCTTGGAGTGTTAGCTTCCTCACATACAATGGACTAGTTTATCTATCCAAATGAAGTTATCATTATCTACCTGTAAAACAGTCCCTTTAAAGAAAACGGCTAACGTATAACACTTGAAATTTGGACTTAAAACCACCTGTCGTATACGTAAACAGTACATTATAACGTTAATACTGATTGTGGCATGTATTCTTACCATTTCAGCACTATTGCTGATGGCACAACAGCCTTAAGCAACCTTGGCAAGAAAACTAGCAATATAAACATGGGAATGATCTCCAGAAGTAACAAGGGTGACATAATAATGGATGGGTAATGGAAGACATTGTATAGATGAGGAACTCACTGATGCCAACAGGTTATAACATGGAAATATATTGTTTTCATGAAGCAGTGTATTCTGTGGTTCCTAAGGATCAGTTTTGGGACCCTTATCTTATTAATAAGGCTCAAAGATACACACAGAGTGGTTCATTTAGTTTTGTTGAGCAACAATCTATTTTATACATCTTAGTGTATTTATTTATTTTTTTGGTTAATGGTATTACTTGGAATTTGCAGCAAACTCATTCCAAAAAAAAAAAAACTAACAATTTTATTACAAGATAAGTATTTCAAAATGTGATGAAGAATTTAGAATTCCTATATATCTTATTATATTTCTTGTTATGAAACAATTATGAAATATAGGACAAGTAACAAAAAACAGTCTACATCTCAGAAATGACAGCATATGCTCTCAACAATACAGCTAATGCAAAAAGAGGTTCTTTTCATGGAAAGGTTAATATGAAAGTGCACTTATCATTAACAGCATTTTTTAAACAAAATAGGAATGAAACTAAAAGTTCAGTAAAACAAAAAAAAAACTGAAATTACAACTACATAATTGATGACTACCTGAAACAAAACAAAAATAAAAACCAAAATGGCTAGAAATTAAAATATGGTGTTTTTTTTTTGGTTGACTAATTTTCCATACTACACAAGTGACACACATCAGAGGAGAACTCACTCTATAGAAACGTATCAGTGAGTCTATTACAGGTAAACCTGTTTGTTTCTACAATTTTTTTGCTGTTTAGGCACAGACTGGCATATATTAATACATTTCCATTGATCACCCATTTTTTAAGCTAAAATAAAACCTAAAAAAAAACGTAACGGAGGTCAACATTTCATAAACCTAAACTAAAACTAAAGTTGATTTTAAATTTCAAGATATCTGACCACATGACTTCATGTGAATTTCCCATTGGGATTAATAAAGTATCTATCTATCTATCTATCTATCTATCTATCTATCTATCTATCTATCTATCTATCTATCTATCTATCTATCTATCTATCTATCTGTCTGTCTGTCTATCTCTGGTAAAGGGTGTAATGAATCTACACACAATTCAACACATTACTTTGTGGAAAAAAATTTTAGTATTGTGCATGTGATGAGACCGAAGTTGTTTCTAAAACAAAATTATTTTCTAACTAAATAAAGAAAAGGTCCAAAACCAAACTATAATTTCCCAAAAATGGCCAACATAATAAAATTGAATGCTTGTACAAACAAAATCATATCTGATTAATCAAATAATCAATTCAGAAACCAAAACCATACACTGATAAAGCAAGTACTGAGGAGTGCTTTTCCAATTTACATTTTTTTAAAATGCTGAAAATTAAGACATTTTAAATTATTTGCCAGATAATAGACATAAACTCTCAACAAATATTATGTGTTTTCTAGGAAGAGTAAGTAACTTACATCAGTCATCCGACCTACAGTTGTAGTAAAAAGGTGAAGTGTGTTTTCACACATACTTCGAAGAGATTCATTGCTAATTTCTTCTGGATCAGTCTGTTTAAATGTACGCTGTTTAAAAAAAAAAAAAAAACATACTAGAAAACTATTTTACAACAAAATAAAAATGATTATTAGGGAAACTAGTTAATTCTATTCAAAATTCTAAGTCATAATGGTATATTCCTGATATTTGTCCTTTAAAATATGCAATTCATAAAAATGTACAGGCCCATAAAACAACAAAATTATTTCAAATGCAAACTGCTTAATAGCAGCAAAGTACAACATTCCTAGAAGTATGTTATTTTTCACAAGTTGGAAATTAACACCCTTCTTCAAATATTTTAATATCAGTACCAGTAGAGAATAAAATAAGTTATATTTCACTTTTACTTGATTTGATTGATTATGTTAGCTCTCAGGGCTCATTTTGCTTAGGATGAATAATTAGAAAAAAATATTGCTTAACATCTTAATATTAAAACTGATAAAAATTCTGACTTTCTAAACTTGCCTCTAGTGCTTATGAAAAGCAGGAAACAAAAAAGTAATTTCCAAATCCAAATACTACACAGATCATTTATAACAGCAATGGTTATATTGTAAGTGGATGATAGACATACTTAATTATGGCACACACTCAAGAGTATGTGACTCAGTTTTACTTCAGAGGCTTTACTGCATAAAGCGTGTATTTTACTCATAAGAAGCTACAGTGAGAACACATTACATATAAGTTGCCTCACATTTCATACATCTTAATATTCATTTTTTTTTGTAAAGATTTAAGTATCTGAAAAACCTACTTTTCATCCCCTTGAGTTAAAGGCATAATTAACTGTTCTCAGAAATTAAAAGGGCAGGAACTGCTCTTACATTACTAATAGTTTCTGTATTGAAACATGAGTACTTGAACTTTCATGTTTTGTCAATGTGCTTTATTCTCCCATCTACTTAAAACTCTCCAAAAAGGAGAAAACCAGTCATACATTTGTCAAGACTTTAGACTTTCTGCGATATTAATTATATTTCTTATCTTACAATGTGTGTCTCTCTAAATCCCAACCTCCAGTAAACGGCAGTTTAATGTATGTAATTCCTGATTAGGCAACATTCACATTTTGGAACTTTGTTATTTCAACATTTTAATAATGAAATGTTGTCATGATAATACCTTTATTGCCTAAAAGACTGTAAAAAATTCTCTGTATGCTACACTGCTACATATGAATTCATCTGTCCAATTTCAAATAACTGTGATTATAAGCAAAGAGTTTACCAAATTATTTTTTAACAATGTTTTTGGCAGTACAGAGCAGCCATTTAGAACTGAGAAAGAAAAATGCAAACTGAAGGCCATCAGTTCCTGCAAGTGGGCTGGAGAATTTCCTGGAGAACATATTTTCTATGTAAATTTTTAACTGTTTGCTATAATACATTTTATGTTATGCCTTAAGAATGTGAAAAATTTTGTAAGGACATGAATTATTAATGCTCCACCGTAAACAATAAAAAATAAAAATCTTACTGTGCACCAGAATCAATTTGAATCGACATTAGAACTGATACTCACATTGATGTCATCAGGTAGAGCACAGTGTTGGATGATATATCGTACAAAAACATCTCCTCCTTCTAGTTCCAGGTACCCATGATGGGCCATAGCACTTATCACTTGAAGCACCATTTTCTTAACCTGAGTAAAATCAAACGTAAAATCAAACACTATTAACTTAATTATTCCCAATTTACAAAGTGAACCTATAAAGATTCAAAACCTAAAACAAAAAAATATCAAAGAAAGCTTTATATTTTTCACAAAAGCAAAAAATAAACTTTTCATAAAAATCTGCTGGGACCAGACCTTGATCACCCTACATAAAGACATATTTTAGCAATAAACTATTATAATCCAATATAGAATCAATTAGCAGAAACACATACTGCTATATCTTCCTTTCCCAACAATGCTGTACTTAGAGCATAAATAGGTATAAAGAAATGCAAAAGCATTATCTCTGCGTAAAAATCTATTGGAGTGACTACTGTCGAAACTTATAGCATATTATAAAACTAATAACAGTGCAAAGATTCATTTGAAGTGAGTTTTCGTTTTGCAGTTATTGTTCCCATGAGCTCACATTTTGATACCCACACACAAAAACACAAATATGCATCACTCTCAAAATTGTCAAATCATACTCTGGATGCTTACAACATATAAATATATTCTGAGTCAAAATTATGACCCTGTCCCCATGGTTATATACAGTTGAAGTCAGAAGTTTACATACAGTACACCTAGGGTGAATTCTTTAAAACTCACTTTGTAACCCCTCCACCAAAATTGGAAAATTTGGAACATTTCTTTTACCACACACAAAAAAGATGTCATAAATTATATTCCAAATGTATACAAGTACAAATGTATAAATATACAAGTTTTAGAACACCTCAGTTTTTCCAGTTGTTCTTCAAATGTAATCAGTTAACATACAATGAATGACCTAAAAGGATGAAAAGGTAAGCAGCAAACTGCCAGAGATTCATATTTGAAGTTTAGGTTAGCAAAAACTGAACCAAGTAAATTTCAGTTTATTGTAAAGTGTGCCTTCTTCCAGGAACAACTAATAAGTTACAACCTATAGATGTACTGCAGCAGTTAAATTAAATTAAGCCTTGCAAGTTGAAGCAAACAATTTGCACTTGTGTTCTGTTGATTACTTAAAACCCTCTGTCTATCTTAAAGCAGAGTTGGAACAGTCTGTGTTAGTACATCCTCTACATCTTAGAAAGTTGTAAAATCCAGTGATAATGGCAAGAAAACAGCAATTAATAAATTAAATGAGAGAGAGCATTATTACCCTTTGAATTGAAGGGTCAGTGAGTATGGTGGTGTCCTACAGAATTGGAAAGGCAATTGGAAACTGGAAAAAAAAACCTGATAGGAAAAGAGCCCTGGCAGACCCAAAGCCACAACGTGAAAAAACCAAGTCTCAGTTTCCACTGTGAAGAGGAGACTTTGTGCGGCAGGGTTGACAGGGCGAGTGGCAGTAAGGACAAAACAGGGCTTTGAAATACATGCAGTGGACTACTGCAGACTGGAAGAAAGCGTTATGGACTAATGAATCAAATTTTTAAATCTTTGGTTCATCACACAGGGCATCTGCATGCCATCGAGTTGGTGAATGGATGGTTCCTCAGTGTGTGACACCAACTGTCAAAAATGGAGGATGAAGTGTGATGGTCTGAGGTTCTTTTGCTGGAAGAAGAGTTGATGACTTGCACTGAGTGACCGGCACTCTGAATCAAATGGGCTACCACAGTGTGGCTCTTATATAAGCAAAAAATGAATACTTTGATAATTTGAATAAAATCTTGTACACTTAATGATGCCTTGACTTATTTTTTATTTGCCATTGTTTATTTGTTCTATGCTTTGATTTCATGAAACATTAAGACATTAAACTATCTGCATTTCCATAAAAAAAATGAAAAAGCTGAGGTGTTCTAAAACTTTCCAACTGTAGTGTATATATATATATATATATATATATATATATATATATATATATATATATATATATATATATATATGAATGTGCACTGCAATGCATTAATATTCCATCTCGGACTAATTCCTGCCAGAAGTGGCTTTGGCCCCTGTGACTCAGGAGAAGATGGACAAAGAAAATTCACACATGGAAAACAAAGATGAGCCCATCACATAAATATTATTCGCCATATATAATGAAGAATGAGGCCTTTACCTTATTACTGCTATCCTGTAATGGCTGCCTTATTGAGGACAGAACAAGGGACTTCTTTGTTTCCATAATGGATGCTACAAGATAAACAATATAAGGGGAAGGCTTAATTCTGCATCCTTCTTGTCACTGGTAAAAAGATATTTCACATAACTTTCATTTTATTTAATTAATAGTTTGGAAAGTACTTGACTGGCAGAGAGACACTGATGTGCCTTTATACCTTACAGTCTTTAAAATGGAACAAAAGATAATCCAAAGTATTCTAAATACTTACGTGTGGAATTGATGAGATGACGCAAAATTGCCAAAGTTCCCATTCTGTTGCGTTCATTGCTATTGTCAAGTTTTTGTAAAATAAATACCAAAACACGGTCAGGAAAGGTGGTAGCTGTTTGAAAGGAAAAGAACAGAATGAATTGGTAAAGCAAAATATATATTACTGATCGTTCATTTATTCATGTGCATTAAATTAACTGTAATGAAAATTCACTATTTTATTGCTGAATCATAAAGAAAACTTTAAGGATTTCACTGAATATAGATTATAATGATTTAAATAAACCTGACTAATATAGGCATTACACTCAAGTGCATTTTAAAAGGTCTTGAAAGACATAACCACTACATAACATTTAATTTAAAATAGACATTAAATATTTCTATAGCAAAATCCCCACAGATGAAAATTACTAACAAGCTGTCCAAATCTTTGTAGCGGTCACTTTGAAAGATAAATTATATTCTGTATTTACTATATGTACAAAAATGTACCATATAAATCATCAATATTAGAGACAAAAATCAGATACATTAATCAAATGCAGGTTCAAATAATGACTAACCTCCCTTAAATTTGAGTGTAACCAGTATTTGATTATATTTTGGTAGAACAAAAAAAAAACCACCATTATTACAATATAGATTATAATTTTGATATCTTATTCATAACTAAAAATGTATAGCAGGTAATTTCTACCCAGTTTAGTAAATGAACTATATTATACTATACACACATATTCATCCATTTTCAAAACAAAAGTGGAATCTGGCAGCAATTATTTTAAGACAGGCCATTTGCCTTAAACAGGATGCTAGTTTGAGAACCAGCACACACATAAATGTCTACAGAACGTGAAAGTAAATTGCTCTATCAGTAGAAATCCCATAAGGACGCTGAGAATTTACAAACATAACATAAAAGTGACTGAGCCAAGAATTAAACTACAGTTCCTGGACCAATGAGGTAGAAGTAGTAACCACTAAACCACTGAGCTGTCCTCTAAGCATTCAAGGTTTTAAAAAATCTTATCATCTAAACAAACAACTTGTACTTTGTATAATGTGCCTTTATACAATGGGCACCATCCCAAGGCACTTTACAATTAAAGATAAACTGTATAACTGTTGACATTTCTTTTAACTGTAGGAGCAAAGACAGGTAAAGGTAAATAGTCATACACTAAAGCCAGAGCTAGAGACCAAACCAGCAATATTATCGTTTTGAGATCAGTTCCTTAGTGACTACACCACACTGCCTTCTAGTTATTACATAGTCATGCAATCAACAACTTAACCTCCTTAGAGTCTGAGCCAAACGTCACTTGGGCTGTAAAAACAGTGCTAAAAGTGGTAGTCCAAGTGTCACTCTAGCAATGGTACAGACACGTCTCACGTAAGACCAGAGGTTTACTTGGGCTGTAAAAATAACAACAGTATTAGTGCCAAACATTACTCTGGCAACGGTACAGGTGTGGCTTGCATAAGCGCAAGGCCCGAGCGTTACCCAGGCAGATGCGTCTTCTCCTATCCTCATAATGGTGTCTCATAAGAAACGCCTTACATCAGCAGTGATGATGAAGTGAATTTGTCTTCAGGCAGTGAAACCAAAAGAGATTCTGGTGAATCCTAAAGTGATGTTTGTGTCACTCGCAAATGTGCAGTGTGCTGTTCATATTATTATTATTATTACTAGTAGTAGTAGTAATAGTATCATTATTATACTTTCTACATTTCTGACTTCGTACTTTTAGTGATTTTCATGTTTTACAGTAGAAAGATGAGAGTTAATAAAAATGCAATTTTTCAAGCCAAAACCTGCAACTTTTTTTACATTTTTTTGAGAAAAAATGTAATGCTAAGGAGGTTTAAAAATATAACTCAACCTTACATTGCTTACAAATCTTCTATCAAAGAAAATAAATGTTCTAACATTTACTTCACCTTTACAAAGATTGTAACACTAACTGTATAGTCAATTGAAAATTCTTAATAATCCATTACATATTTTTTGACATTTTCATTGTAAAACAATTAGACAACTACATGCGTGTAACTGATTTCCTCACTTGATTAAGCAAAAATAACCTAAGAAAATATTCACTGCTCCTCCTACGATTGTGGAAGACTTCTGTGTCTCAATGATCTTTAGGACTATTTTGTATGGTAACATGCGTGCCTGACAGGAAAACTTATGTAAAACAAAAGAGGCCAGACAAGAAACAATACACTGAAGACATTCATGACAGTCTCAAATGAATCAAAGAGAACTCTCACCTTTGAGACTGCATCTAGGAAGAGGTCAAGAATGTAGAGACTGAGTGGACTGTGTTTAGCACCTTTGGACTGGATGCTGCTGTAGCCAGAAGGCAGATGATGCCTGTCATAGAAGTATCCCTAAAACTCACTACTGAATACGAGTGGCTAGTGTCACACAAGTGTGACTGGGAAACAGCTGAAACGCCTCCAGGCATCACCCCCAGTTCTGGCGCCAGCGATGACGTCACTTCTGGTTCCAGTCCTGATGATGTCACTTCCTGTCTCTGGCTTTAAAGCCGCCATTTTTTCATTTTACAATCAGTTCTGTTTGGGCTCAAACCTGTGAACATCACAACCAATTCAACCCACAACATACGAGTGGCTGCCCCAAACCTTTTTGATGTCTGTGGTTTGCTTTTGTGACACTAGGAAAGCTGTCAAGATGTAAAAAAGGCACTGGCAAATCGAAGTGGTGGACCAGTTCTTGAAAAGGGAGAAGAGAGTGTGTTTTGGTTCATGAAAAATCATTGTCCCTAGATTCTCTGTGATACAGCAGCACAGATACTCTGTGTTTGACCGACAAACCTCAAGTCCACAAAGAATAATAAGGCTTCCATTTTGGCCATAAAATGTGGACCAACTCTTTGCTTTTTGATTGTCATGAGAATTTGAAAATCACGTCTACATGTGCTTTGCAGATCTGGAAAAAGTCTATGACTGTGCTTCTTGTGGAACCCGACCTCATTTTGTGTGTTCAGTGGGATCCCTAGTTTGAGAACCTATGTGTTTCCTCTATTCTTTTTGCAGATGGTATTTTTTTCCTGGCCTCATCAGTCCTGGACCTCTTGGATGCAATGGAATGCTTTGTAGCTAAGGGTGATACACACAGGGTAGCCTACTGAGCATGTTGTTAATGCAGTCTTGCTCATTTGCTGTCTTCCTGTTTCCTCGACAAAATACATTGCACTGCTTCCTATATATATGCTATATACTGTATTAGTGCTGGGCGGTATACCGGTTCATACCAAAAACCGTTTTTTATGTTTGTTATGATATGGATTTTTCTTATACCGCAACACTGGTTTAAATAGCCTAAACAGCTGTTTAAGGGGGGACCTTTTTCACTGCTGCACCGCTAAACGCGAATGCAACGGAGTACATGCGTTAGTAGAGGTATTAAACAGTGAAAATGGACAGAGAACATTCTGAAACTGAAGCTATAGCAGACGATTAGGTTGAACATGATTACACAGAAGAAGTTTTGCCGAAAAAAGAAGCCGTGTCTGTTGTCTGGAGATACTTTGGTTTTAAAAGGTCAGATGTGGACCATTATGTTCAAATGTGTGAATTCTGTTTCTATACTACTGGATAATACTGCAAGCCAAGTTGTACTTGGTTTTTTTTTTTTCAATACTGTGTAATGTACCTGGGTACTGTGTAATAGTGTGACGACATATTGAATTTATTCTCGACATTTCCACTTTAATTTTGAAGCTTATGACGAGAATAAAGTCAACATGTTGACTTTATTCTCATAATTTGTCATTAAAGTAGAACATTGCAAACTAAACTCCTTCTTAAAATAAATACTTAATTTACTAGATTTTCTCAAACCCCGTCATAAGTTATGTAGCACATTAAATGCTTTGTGTTAAGTGTTCCCCAAGCCATGTTAATCGTTATGTGCTTCTTAAACTGACTTCCTCTTGCAATCACCACACAGAATATATTAATTTCATGATATTCCTGCTGTCTGAACATTTAGAATGCTGAGATAAATACTTGGTATCATTTTCATGATGAAATGCATTACAGCATGTATTAATCATGTGGGGGCATGGTGGCGTGGAGGTTGCACTGCTACGTCGCAGCAATGGAGTCCCGGGTGTTCCCTGCTTTGAATGTGCATGTTTTTCTGGTGGGTTTACTCAGCGTGCTTCAGTTTCCTTTCAAAGTCATGTAGGATGTTAGGTTTTGTTATGCTGTATTAATCTTGCTAGTGTATGTGTTGCTCGTAGTCACCCTGCGATGTGCTGGCGCCTGTTCAGGATTTGCTCCTGCCTCGCACACAATGCTTGCTGGGATGCGTGCAACCCTGAATGGATGGCATAATTAAACATGTATAACGAAGTCTGAGTTTATAACTAGTGTTAATTTCACAAAGACGTTTATCGTGTGGTGATTGGTTAGGGGGCGGCACGGTGGCGCAGTGGGTAGCGCTGCTGCCTCACAGTTGGGAGACCTGGGGACCCGGGTTCGCTTCCCGGGTCCTCCCTGCGTGGAGTTTGCATGTTCTCCCCGTGTCTGCGTGGGTTTCCTCCGGGCGCTCCGGTTTCCTCCCACAGTCCAAAGACATGCAGGTTAGGTGGATTGGCGTTTCTAAATTGGCCCTAGTGTGTGCTTGGTGTGTGGGTGTGTTTGTGTGTGTCCTGCGGTGGGTTGGCACCCTGCCCGGGATTGTTTCCTGCCTTGTGCCCTGTGTTGGCTGAGATTGGCTCCAGCAGACCCCTGTGACCCTGTGTTCGGATTCAGCGGGTTGGAAAATGGATGGATGGATGGATGATTGGTTAGGTGGAGAAAGAAAAAGGAAAGATAGGAACTGGGAGTTTGGTACGTCAGACAAAGACAGCACGTATGCAATAAAGAAAGCCCGCTCAGAAGAACATCCATTGAATTCTGTATTCGTGTCTCTGACCACCAAATCACAAACCCAACATTTACACAATATTTAAGTTAAACCTGTGCGATACCCATTCATACATCCAGTTTTTTGGAGCCTCGTCACACCTGCCATAAAGTTCTCTACATTGAACGTACACCTGGGGACCCCTTACTGCAAGGGAGCAGCACTACCATGCATGTTTAATACCTGCTTTAATGCATTTCATCATGAAAATGTATCTTAGCATTCTACATTTACAGAGAGCAGGAATATCATGAAGTGAATGTATTCTGTGCGGCGATCGGTGCCTGCGCTTCATCTTAGTGCAAGAGGAAGTCAGTTTAAGAGCGTAGCGATTAACAACTGGGTCGGGGAACACTTAACACAAAGCACTTAATGTGCTACATAACTTATGATGGGGTTTGAGAAAATCTAGTGAATTAAACATTGATTTTAGGATGAAGTTTAGTTTACGACATTCTACTTTAATGACGAAATAAACTATGAGAATAAAGTCAACATGTCGACTTTATTCTCGACATATAGTTTTTTTTTTTTCTTTACCGTGGTCCTAATACACTTCTGTAGGGCTATAACACAAATAGCATTATAAATGCATGTTGCAGTTTTATTATTTATGTATATAGCTTAGCTTGAAGCAAGGTCCATATTAATGCAGTTTGCCATAATGATGGTTCAGTTGGTAAAGATGTCACCACCAAGTTGCACTTGTTTTGTTTTATTTTATTTTACTTTGGTGAATACTGTATAATTCACCTGGGCTTGAAGTCTTGGAAGTAATAGTATTATTACTGGAAGTTGCACTATTATTGTTATTATTTATTAGTTTAAATATTATGCAGTTTAATGATGGTAAAGTT
The DNA here is from genome assembly GCF_900747795.2 of Erpetoichthys calabaricus. Taxonomy (NCBI): domain Eukaryota; kingdom Metazoa; phylum Chordata; class Cladistia; order Polypteriformes; family Polypteridae; genus Erpetoichthys; species Erpetoichthys calabaricus. The sequence goes on from NC_041406.2 coordinate 33,599,237, forward strand.
GTTTAAAAAGTCACTTTAACGTGTCAGTGGACAGAGATTGTTAACATTAACAAAGTGTAGTTGGTTTACAAAAAAAATTACTTTTTATTCCTTTTCTAAGACATGTTCAGTGCAATACAACTCTTGACAAGCACCTCTGGATATTTACTAAGTCTAAATGCCTCTTTGGATGGTTGAAAATATGTTGTCAAAATTTTAGTTTAAGTTGTTTGCAAACTTTGTTCAATAAAAAGGCTCTATATTTTGACTGCATCTGTCATGCAATGTGATTCCTTCTCTTCATTAGTGCCACCCCCTTGAAAACTATCACTTTATGGGGCCATGCAAACCTGGATTAATACTTGTGTGCACATTAAAATGTTTTTTTGTACATTGTATAATGCTCATGACAGTGGAGTAGGTTATTCTTAGCCAGTAATTGCAGTGGAAAATGTTGTTAACATCCACTCATGCATGGGAAAAAAATACCGTTCAATACCGTGAAACCGGTATAATTTTGAAAAATACTGTGATATACAATTTTGGTCATACTGCCCAGCACTACTGTACTATATATATTTATACATATACATACACACATACAGTGGTGTGAAAAACTATTTGCCCCCTTCCTGATTTCTTATTCTTTTGCATGTTTGTCACACAAAATGTTTCTGATCATCAAACACATTTAACCATTAGTCAAATATAACACAAGTAAACACAAAATGCAGTTTGTAAATGGTGGTTTTTATTATTTAGGGAGAAAAAAAAATCCAAACCTACATGGCCCTGTGTGAAAAAGTAATTGCCCCCTGAACCTAATAACTGGTTGGGCCACCCTTAGCAGCAATAACTGCAATGAAGCGTTTGCGATAACTTGCAATGAGTCTTTTACAGCGCTCTGGAGGAATTTTGGCCCACTCATCTTTGCAAAATTGTTGTAATTCAGCTTTATTTGAGGGTTTTCTATTTCTAGCATGAACCGCCTTTTTAAGGTCATGCCATAGCATCTCAATTGGATTCAGGTCAGGACTTTGACTAGGCCACTCCAAAGTCTTCATTTTGTTTTTCTTCAGCCATTCAGAGGTGGATTTGCTGGTGTGTTTTGGGTCATTGTCCTGTTGCAGCACCCAAGATCGCTTCAGCTTGAGTTGACGAACAGATGGCCGGACATTCTCCTTCAGGATTTTTTGGTAGACAGTAGAATTCATGGTTCCATCTATCACAGCAAGCCTTCCAGGTCCTGAAGCAGCAAAACAACCCCAGACCATCACACTACCACCACCATATTTTACTGTTGGTATGATGTTCTTTTTCTGAAATGCTGTGTTCCTTTTACGCCAGATGTAACGGGACATTTGCCTTCCAAAAAGTTCAACTTTTGACTCATCAGTCCACAAGGTATTTTCCCAAAAGTCTTGGCAATCATTGAGATATTTCTTAGCAAAATTGAGACGAACCCTAATGTTCTTTTTGCTTAACAGTGGTTTGCGTCTTGGAAATCTGCCATGCAGGCCGTTTTTGCCCAGTCTCTTTCTTATGGTGGAGTCGTGAACACTGACCTTAATTGACGCAAGTGAGGCCTGCAGTTCTTTAGACGTTGTCCTGGGGTCTTTTGTGACCTCTCGGATGAGTCGTCTCTGCGCTCTTGGGGTAATTTTGGTCGGCCGGCCACTCCTGGGAAGGTTCACCACTGTTCCATGTTTTTGCCATTTGTGAATAATGGCTCTCACTGTGGTTCGCTGGAGTCCCAAAGCTTTAGAAATGGCTTTATAACCTTTACCAGACTGATAGATCTCAATTACTTCTGTTCTCATTTGTTCCTGAATTTCTTTGGATCTTGGCATGATGTCTAGCTTTTGAGGTGCTTTTGGTCTACTTCTCTGTGTCAGGCAGCTCCTATTTAAGTGATTTCTTGATTGAAACAGGTGTGGCAGTAATCAGGCCTGGGGTGGCTACGGAAATTGAACTCAGGTGTGATACATCACAGTTAGGTTATTTTTTAACAAGGGGGCAATTACTTTTTCACACAGGGCCATGTAGGTTTGGATTTTTTTTCTCCCTAAATAATAAACACCATCATTTAAAAACTGCATTTTGTGTTTACTTGTGTTATATTTGACTAATGGTTAAATGTGTTTGATGATCAGAAACATTTTGTGTAACAAACATGCAAAAGAATAAGAAATCAGGAAGGGGGCAAATAGTTTTTCACACCACTGTATACAGTACATATACACATATACATAACACTCACAATACACTGAAAATAGTAAAACCATCTCAATTGTGCTGCCCAAGTATATCAGCTTCAATTGTCCCTGATGCTTAAAACAGGGTGCACTGACAGACAAATGCCAGTCAGGGTGGGGAAAAAATATGATCTGATTCAGCAATAAAAATCCAGACTGATACACCTTTCATAACAACTTAAAGTGCATAAAAATCTACCATAAATTTTTTATCCAACATAATAAAACAAATTACCTAAAATACTGAAGCAACGGAGTATTTCATTATGATTCTTCACAGTTGGTAAGTTAGTATAATCAACTGGAGTACAGGCCTGAAGAGAAACATAGAATTTATTATTAAGAAAATAACTATAATTACTTTTTTAATAAACAAAGCTAAACATTAAAAATGTATACATGAGTTGTAGCTGCAGTGTGATAGCCAACAAATAAAGATGATGATAATATGTAACAAGCATTACAAACAATGTAGATAAAAGAAAGAACACAAAATGAAACACACAAACATATTTCCCAATAGTAGCTATTAAGCCTCAATGTTCACTACCCTATACATCAGATTCATCTGAAGCATATGCAAATTATGAATTCCAAGGTAACTCAAGATTATATCTTCTCTGAAGTTTACTACCAAAGAAAAGAGACATTTACCTGCTGATGTACATGACTTAATAGGTTATCAAGTTGCATTTCCAAAACCCGACTACCCATGTTTACTGCAGCTTCCAAAATCTGACAGAGGCTCTGTGTAAATAAAGAGAACATAATTTTGAGAAGTATCACATATACTTTCTCACTAAAACATATAATAATTATATTTTTCAAGTAAAAAGGTCTTGAATATTTAATTTTCTAAGATAACACACTTCAGTTTCAAAAGTTCATATTGCTAATACTTTTGGAACCTTGGAGCAAACACACCCTGGTTTCTTTTTCACCTGAAATAATGGACATAAAAATGGTCATAGTCAGCCACTCTTATCTTGCAAACCTTGAAATACATTTCTATTAAAAAATACTTTTGTGTTCTTTATAATTTTAAAACAAAAAATATACAAACAAAAATGTGAGTGTAAATTCATGATTAATTTAATACGTTGAAGACCTTCAACAGATGGCCACAAGGCAAACCTACAATATGGAACCTCCAAAATACATACTGTAACTATAGGTAGGGTGTATGTTTATTTGTAAGCTCCTTTTTTAGCCTATAAACAAACTGCCTGTCTACATTAGTAAATAGATTTACTTTGGTTCCATCATTCTACTTCATTTTCCCAGAAGGTCTTTGGTTTCTTTAGGTAGGTTTGGGCAAAGAATCTTTAAATGTTTTAAATGACATTTTTTGCAGTTGATCAAACCAAGTTTTGAAGACTTCATCGATTAATTTTCCACTTCAAACCACATCCTCGGAGGTTTTTGACAGTTCCATGAGCAGCACACTTTTTATTAACATGGTGCAATGTGGCAGCACGAATTCTGAAGTGTCAAGAGATCACCTTGTGCACATTTGCATTTTTAAGCTTTGCAATAATAGTGTTTGCTTAGACAGCTTTCTTAATGCTTGTAATTTTGTTAAAAAACATAGAATGAAACTGAACATTTTTAAACATTAAAGCCACCGTTAATTGGTTAATCATGTCATGTGAGTTACTGGTAATTTATTACAGGTGAGTATAATTTCACTGCAATTAGAATCAAATGATTTGAATAACTGTAAAGGATGCCAATAATTATGTCATGGCAACTTTTCTATTTTTATACCATTTCCACAAATATAATTGTTATTGTTTGATCTTATGTTGCCGTGTATAAAACAAATAGGTTTATACAGGCCAAAGCTGTTTCATGTTTATTTTATTTTATGAGATATTATAAATGAGGTGCCCCTCCCAGGGTTTGTTCCTGCTTAGTGTCCTATGCTAGCTGGGACAGGCTCCAGTCCCCACCATGATCCTGGTCTGGATTAAGTGGGTTAGAAAATGACTTTATGTGACATATTATAAATGATATATCTAAAATGCAATGGTGCCACCACACTGTAATAACTGTAAAAACATACTGTATAATCTAGGAAGCATTATCACAATTAAATACAAAATTACCTTGAATAACATTTTATTCTAGCGGTAATACATTTTTAGAGCAATTTTGGTGCAGCAAATGCATTTCTTTAATTTACTTTGACTGTTTCCTTTAAATTAACTGTCAGACAGTGCTGATTTGTTGATGTGGTGCTTCAGTGTATACTTTTTCCTCAAATATCATTACAAAAAATGAAAATTTTCTTTGATTAGTCTTTAGTGTAAACAGTTACATTTTTCAAATGTATCAGCACAGTCATTAAGAGGTAAATTATTATTTCAGAATATAAATAATTACACATCATACCTTGCTAATTATGTAGTGTTCGGGGTTTTTTTTATAAAGAGACAGAACTGCAGGTATCAGTTTGGGAAGCTGTTCCTCCAGTTTGTCATGTGGCATTAGCTGAGCCATCGGTCCTAAAGATTCCGCAACAGTCAATCTTAACTGCAACACAAAGAAAAATAATCAGCCAGAAGGCAACATCACTTCATCTGTATGTTACTTATATAATACCTGTATGTTACTAATATAATACCTTAGCCTCCCTGTTCTGCAGCCAGTTGTTAAACAGCATGTCATAAGCAGCATATATCTCACTGGAAAATGTGTCCTTTCTCACTGTGGGATCAGGAGCCTTGTCCAGGTTTGCAAGGTATTCTAAAATGCTCTCACTAAAATGGCCAAGAGCTAAAAATAAATAAATAGTTTAAGGTTATAAGAATTGAGCATAAAGGTTCAAAGTAAAAAGGGAAACACATCATATCTACAAAGTGTGTTATCAGTTGAAAAAAAAGTATCTTTGTTAATGTCTCTTAGTTAAGAAACTGCACTGAAACAAATGTCATTCTGCCTAATTTCAAGATATATTTAGTTTTTTTCATATGTGTGGCATTATATAATAATGAAATTCAGATTTACTTTTTATTGGTAACTTGAATAATGCAATCATAAGAAATTACCATTTTAACTCTTAAACAGTTGTTATTTATAAGATTTAATTTCTAAAAAATTGATTAATAGATATATGGCTTCTTTAGAAGATGACTTACTTTGTGCTACATATATATTACACACAGTTTTACTTTTGTACTTTTACTCTTCTTAATCAATCATATTTAAATATGCCTATTTTGAATGTGACCACACTTTTTTATTTATATGGATGTTGTATGTAAAATTTAATGTTAAGTCATCAAGTTCTGAATATTCCATTCTGAACAAACTATTAGAGGGACGTGGAGAGCAAGGGTGAGTACTGACAGCAATAAAGGTAAACCAGTAGAAAAAACACAAAATAGCAGTAGTTTTATTACAAATAAATTACATTCATATTGCTGCATAGATTACGCTCATGAAGTGCCATTCTACAGTAGAAAAATCATATTATCTGCAACAATTGAGCTCATTAATTTTTGGGAAAAGACGACACATCTGTACTGAGTACACACACACACACACATTATATATATATATATATATATATATATATATATATATATAGATAGATATATATAATGTGTGTGTGTACTCAGTACAGATGTGTATATATATATATATATATATATATATATATATATATATATATATATATATATATATATATATATATATACAGTGGAACCTCGAGATACGAGCACCTCTGTATACGAGAAATTCAAAATACGAGGAAAGTATGAGCGAAAAATTCAGCTCTAAATACGAGCATTGGTTCGCTTAACGAGCCACGAGCCAGGCTGTGGGTATAGCTCGCGGCTTAGCAAGGGGGCGTGGTAGCAGTTGCGAGCCGCGATCTGCGGTGTCTGCGTTTCTCACTTAAGTGCACAGGTGGGAAACTGCCCACATCCATGATTGTTCCTGTGGCTGATGGGCTGCAGCTGCCATGTCCTCCCCGCATATATAGAGAAGCGCGAGCCGGTTAAAGGGGAGAAAAAGTAAAAGAAAAGAGAGAGAGAGAGATGGGGGGGCAGGCAGGCAGGCAAGCGCAGGCTCGCGTGTAGCTGAACAGGCGAGCCAAACAGCTGAAGCAGGACGGTGTAGAGAAGATCAGCTGCATTAAGAGTGTCTCGCCTGTTGCAGAGCCCGCATGGGAGAAGCAGGTGAGACGCTAACAGAGAAGAAGCACCGGGGATTGTCATCTGTTTTTAAACACTGCTTCTTGTTGACGTTTTAACCTCGTGTTAAAGGATTGTTATTCTTGTGTATTTTAAACCTCCACTTCACAACTGTTTTAAGGATTATTTATTTAAAGATTTATTGAATGCTCTACTGCACTTTGGACACCTATTTTGATTCTTTTAATAATCAATTATATTATTTACCAGTGTTATTTATTAAAGGTAGACTACAGTATATATAATTTATCAGTGTTATTTGTTAGGAAAATTGATTTTTATGTTAATATATTTGGGGTGCAGAACGGATTAACTGGATTTCCATTATTTTCAATGGGGAAGTTTGTTCTAGATACGAGAAATTCGCTATACAAGCTCAGTTCTGGAACGAATTAAACTCGTATCTAGAGGTTCCACTGTATATATATATATATATATATATATATATATATATATATATATACGTAGTGGTGCAGAAAAGAGAATACTTATACAGTAATGTCAAACAAAGGCATTGCATTGAAATAAATCCCTTGGTTTTGAACACAGGACTTGTCAGAGTATTTGTGTTTAGGGCTCTGTGATGACCCCTGTTGATCACTATATACATATATTTATATAGATACATACACTGTATATGTTCCAAAGTTTAAAGTTACAGTATGCTTTTTAAAGTATTATGAACACCAAACGAGGTAGTATAAAAAGTGTTAAACAACATGGCAAACGTGTGAGTTTTTATAAGACAACCATTAATTAACTCTACAAAAGAATTTGGAGATTCTTCAAAGGTGAAAAGAAAACTTCATGCTGCAGATTTGACAGGTGGAGTGGCAGAAAGAAAGCAATTGAAAAATAAACAAAAGAGGCTTGCTTGACATAGGAGTCATCACCTTCTCAATTCACTCTGAAATTAAAGCATAGAACAAATAAACAATCTGAGATATGGATACTGCACAGCTGTTAAGCAGTGCTTGAAGCTGTTGTTCCTGTGAGGCATCTATCACAAAAGCTGTTAATTCTCAGAAACTTGTCTGTGGCTTTGGATCTGCCAGATTGATCTGTTAAAGAGTTTTATGCAGCTTCCAAGTTCACTTTGAAGATGTGGGGCACAGTACTTACTGACTCCTTGGCTTTTTTTGAAATTTCTCTTAAAGAAAGAGCAACACTTTTAAAGGTCATAATGGTTTTCCATATTCCTTTAATTGTCCATTTCTTACTATTATGATATCCATTATGAATGCTTCAGAGGGTGTGGCAACACAGTTTGTTCCAACGCTGCCTTTACAGACAGTTTGTAAGTAATCAACAAAAGTCGGGAGATCTGTAGGAATTGTTTGCAGTAACTTTCAAGTCTTATTTAACTTCTGTTGCTAGAGAAAAACGTACGTTGTTAAGCCAATACTTGTTGCCTGAAAAGGCCTTTTTGTAAAATTCTGAAAATTGCATTGTTTTTCCTTTTTTTTTGTTTTACCTCTGTCAGTTTACCGCCTACCTTTGTATCATTTCAGGTTATTCACTGGACTTGAAGCACTTAAATTTAAATAAAAACTGAAAAAATGCTGGTATTCTAAAATGTTTTACTATATTACATATATATATATATATATATATATATATACATACACACACAGTATATACATACACACGTAGACACACACGTAGACACACACTAGTTTATGTAAATGACTAGAACTCATAATTAAAACTGATTAATTATTTTACATACCTGATGAAAACACCCACTTCATATTATCTTGCTTTGCCATTCCTAGCATGGGCAGCATGGTACCGAGAATTGCATTGAGGAAGGGAACCATACCGTAGACTGCATTAGGATAAGGTATTTGGGAAAAAAAATAAAGTTACAGTTTAGAAGTTTACTGGATATAAATTTACACTGAAATATACTCCCATACCCTATTTTCCGATCTGCCTAGTCCTGCACAAGGTACTAACAGCCTATACCGGCATCAACAGTCACAAAGCAGTAAACAACCCTCAAAAACACATGTGCCTGCTGCAAATAACCCTCACTCACATTAGGCCAATTTAGAGTCAATCATCAATCTTTGGGACATGGCTACAAAATCCAAGTATTGGAGAAATGCCCATACCCAAAGACAGTGACAGGGTATGAAATCAAATAAAGTCTCATGAAAAAGAAGTAGTGAATATCAACCATGCTATCTTGATTTAAACAACTTATGAAAAACTGTAGCATCACGTTATTATAATATATATATAAATATATATAAATATAACTAATGACCTTTATATGTTAGTAAACTAAGTTGGAAACACAATAAACCTGATTTATACCAAATAAACACATTTCTTTCTCATGTAAGCACATCTTAAAGTTACCCACTGTCCTCCTTTAAGCAAAACGTAATAAAAGCAAAGAAGGCATTTGGTATTTTTTATATTTCATTCACTTGGCAGAATGGCAGGATGGCTGGTTTCCAATACAAACAAATATAATTTAAATGAATTAAAAGAAAATGGTCCAATAGTGGAAAAGAGAGACACAAAAAAGTACTGTATTTGCCATTTTCACTGATTTAGATGTGATCTGTGATTGCAAAAAAGTTTAATAATAATAATAATAATTCATTACATTTATCGTTCTGCTTGTCATCAAGTCAACCGATAGGTTGGTTTCAGAAAGCCTACCCACCTCTAAAAACCTTCCATCAATCCCCCAAGTTGGTACATGAGGTACAAAGCAGAAAAAGGGAACTTGTAAAGCAATTGTGGATCCTGGGTAAAGTCATTCAATTTGATTGCATTCAAACATCAATTTAAAAGAAATCAACTTCAAGTCTGGCAATTTAAATTTTTAGAGGGCTAACAATGTAAATCTTGCATATAATTTGACAGTAGGAGGAGAAGAATGAACACATTTACATCATTAATTACAATGCACAACAAAGTTTTTGCTTCTTGAACACTGTTGGGTGTTTCTTTTAGATTTTTGGATGCTGATCACGAATATCACATAAAAATTTACCCATCACATACCATTTCAGTTTTGTCATGATTTTTTCTTATATTTGTATCCAAACATTTTCACTCCCGTAAGTGACTTATCAACAACGGTTTGTGCAGCCTGGGTATGTCCAGGCATGGAATCAGGGCAGGTTGGAAGCTGTTCTGTGGAAGTTGACATCCTGGGCAGGTCTGAACGAGCTTGACGCTGTCTCAGCATGCTATAAAGGTGGCTTTCATACACCGATCCTGCTCATTTAGTTAATATAGATAGTCAGTGTGTATGTACAGTATCAGTATAGTAAAGTATAGTATCTGTAGCAATATAACAGTAAGTAAGCTTGATGCAATAGACGTTTTTGTGTCGGGCGATAGGTCTAATTACTGTCGTAACAACCGCGATACATTCTGCTATATCTGTGGCGAATATACACATGCGCCTCAGAGACGTTGGATGACTGCTCTTGTGAAGAAAGCTTATCATCTGTATTTCGGATGCAAAACTGGTGATCAAGACAAGGAATGGGTGCCTCACATTTGCTGTGCGACATGTGCAGTCAGTCTTTGAGCCTGGCTCAGAGGCACTAGAAAGACGATGCCGTTTGTTGTTCTGATGATATGGCGAGGACAGAAAGACCATGTGACGGACCGTTACTTCTGTTTGACTAATGTGTCTGGTTTCTCTGCCAAAAATAACAAGTCGATTGAATATCCTAATCTGCCTTCAGCAATGAGACCCGTGCCACATGATGACAGTCTTCCAATTCCAAAACCACCAGAGGATTGGACCTTACGTGAACCAGATGAAGAAACTGCAATGCAGGGTACTGACAGTGACATTGACCTGGATTTTGAACCGTGCTCATCAGGCGATCCACATCTGATAACACGGTCTGAATTGAACAATTTGGTCAGAGATTTGGGTCTGTCAAAAGCAAAAGCCAAGCTGCTGGGTTTGAGACTGCAGGAATGGTGTTTGCTATCACCAGGTATGAACATTTCTGTGTTTCGAGGCCGACATCATGATATAACCAAATTTTTTGCACAAGTCGACATCTCTGTTTCTGTTGTGACATTGAAGAATTGTTCTCGGCCTTGGGTTATGATCACAACCCGGAAGAGTGGCGTCTCTTCATTGATTTGTCAGTGTTAAGCCTGAAAGCTGTTCTGCTACACAATGGCAACATTTATCCTTCAGTACCTGTTGGCTATGCAGCACACATGAAAGAAACATATGAGAATATGGAACTGCTGCTGAAGCGTGTCCAGTATAGCAGGTACAACAGGAATATCTGTGGAGATCTTAAAGTCGTTGCTCTGTTACTAGGACTGCAGCTCGGCTATACAAAGTACTGTTGTTTCATCTGTGAATGGGACAGCCGTGCCAAAGAATCGCACTATTCTCGAAAGAACTGGCCACTACATAAAAAGTTAGTTCCAGGACAGAAAAATGTGGCACATGAATCGCTTGTCGACCTGGCAAAGATATTTTTGCCTCATCTTCACATAAAACTTGGACTCATGAAGAATTTCGTGAAAGCACTGAACAAAGGAAGACGAAGGTTTTCGTTATTTAAGACAGATGTTCCCAAGAATATCTGACGCCAAGATCAAAGAGGGCATTTTTGTTGGCCCCCAGATCAGACATGTTATGAGTGACAAGTTTGAGATCTGTTAGTTGGGCCGGAAAAAAAATTGCCTGGAAAGCCTTCGAAGACGTTGTTGACAATTTTCTGGGCAATTACAGAGCCCCAAGCTACATTCAGCCGGTAGACAAACTTCTCAAAGCATACAAGACAATGTAGTGCAACATGTCAGTCAAGATTCATTTCCTCCACTCACACTTAGACTTCTTCCCCGTAAATCTCGGTGCTGCCAGTGACGAACACGGTGAAAGGTTTCACCAGGATATTGCTACAATGGAGAAACGATACCAGGGCAACTGGAATCCATCAATGCTTGCTGACTACTGTTGGACACTGCAACGTGATGCACCAGACATTGAATACAAAAGAAAATCAGGAGCAAAACATTTTTAATTCTGTTGAATTTAATAGCTCATGCAAAACACGTTATTGTCAGTAAACATATGAATGTCTATTTCTCAGAGTTCCTACGTGATGCAGTAAAACCAAAACTATATTCGTGCATACCCAGTAGGTATCTGTCACAATCAGCAGGAAGCAAGACTTTTCAAAAAAATTGTTGTGCAGTGTAATCTGAAAGTGGTTTAGTTTTATTTTCATATATATCATAAAGGCAGCTGTAGGGTCAATTTAATTTTTGTAATAACATAGATAAAAACATTACCATTTGACTCAGAGAGACTGGACAAAGTCTGAACCACAAAGAAGTGGGGCAGGATTCCTGGCTGAAATTTGCTCAGTATCTCCTCCATAATATCATTAATGTACTTGTTTCCAATTGACACCAGAATGTTGCTAGCTGCCTGCTGCCAATCAGGCACTACGTCCTACAAATCAATAAGATAACAAACAGTTTTAAAGCAATCAAGAAAAGAAAAAAAATGAGAGAATACCCAAGAAGATGTTAAAATTATCCAGTGAACAAATTACTAGAATTATACAGGAACCGGCTTATATTTGCTAAGAAAAATGGCCACAAGTAATACAGTGTTAATACTTCAATAAATAGCAGTAAAATGATCGTTAGGATGCCACATAATAAGAGCTTTTTATTTATTTTACAGAAATGTTTAACTATTATGTACCAGTATCAATTTATACCCTGCTTGTGATTCTACTTAATTCAATTCTAAATAAAAGTGTCTGCAAGATATATGGTAGATGAAAAGTGATAAATATGATTGAATATTATAATTTGTGTTTTATACATAATCAGAGATGAAATAAGGCACCATGTAACTAATTTTGTTAAAAAAAAAAGAAGTATTTGTCATTTATCTGTTTGCAAAGGAAGAATAAATTCATAAAACAAACTAAAAATGCACTTCATTAAAGTCAAAGGAAAGCTGTTAAAGTTACAAATTATAGATACATCCAAAGCTAACTGTATTCCAAATGACATTAATGTCTTAACATATTTTAAGGACACAAAACAAATCTTACTTTTGACTTGGTCATTTCATCTGAAGCTAAAGAAATCATGCTCTTTATTTTTGGGTAACTGACAGTATCGATCTTACTCGTAACCACCATCTCAATGGTTTGCAATATGACAATGCGGTGCCCTAGAATGAGCTAGATAAAGAAAGAAAATGTGGATTAACATTCTGACAATGTTCATATGGTCACATGTACAGTCAAATTCCTCCATAATCAAACCTACGCAGGTCACCAGCTTTACTCAGTTATACAGACTCTACTTAGTATCAGCAGTAAGTAAAAAGGTGCATCTGTATTATTGTGGTATTCCCCTTGAATTACACTTACTTACTTTCTTCAGGGATAAGTGAACTCACCAGGTTTGTTATCAGATTGGTCTACTCTCGCACCTTAAGATTAGCAAACACACACTCACATGTAGATATACACATACACCCAGACACTAACCACAGAAGGTACATATGAATGACGTATACACCACTCTCTAGTTCAACCACCACATAAGTACTATATGAATGACTCGCCACTCTCTAGCACTTACAGAGACTTGCTTATCTTCAGCACAAACAACATATAATCTCTTAGGTATATCTCAGACTTAAATATTACTTTTAGGTCTCCAAGGACATATTTAAACATACAAAGACTAAACATCCTTGGCTATAGGCCATTTATCAACCAATGAATGTCTTACTTTATGTACTGTTCACTATTGGACAGAGCTCTTATCCGCAGCACAATAAAACCTCGCAGTTCAGATCATATGGCACTTCCTTACAGCTCCAGGTGCTCTAAATATTTATCTTATTACTTCAGTCACTCTACATATAAAGACAAGGTATAGAAACTTAAAAGGCAATGTGGTATTTATTAAAGAACAATAATACCAGAAGAATAAAGTATAAAAGAAAATACGGATAGTAACGCCTGGTTTTATATATATAGTCTTAAAAAGCTTACTGAAAGAAATTAGAAATGTCAAAGATGAATGTCCCAGGGTGGCTTATTAATTCAGCAATTGGCAAAATGCATGAGTTACGTTCTACGACGTTTAGATTAAATGGTCACACATGTCTTGGTCTCTTCTGATGACATCGCCTTTTTGTTGTTGTTTCTTCTTCTCTCTTTCCCCTCTCTCTCCTGATCCATTGAACAAGACATATTCATATTAAAATTCTACATCTTCGTGATGTGTGATATGGGGCTTCTTCGTGACACGGCTTCGTGACTTGGGCTATTACACACTTTTGATTGGCTGGCTATAAGATAATCAACACAGCCTGAGGCAAAACCATCAAAACAAAAGTTTTAAGGTTATACAATTCAGAAAGAGAAGACACTTTGACATTAAGTGCCCTTGTAAAATTAAGCTCATCCTTGTTTGTGTGGGCAGAAAATAAAATAAAATATAAAATTCAAAATTCAGGACACTACAGCATCTTTAGAATTAATGAGGAATACAAAAAAACACCACTAACTCCACAGAAAAAAAGGCCTGAGCAAGGACTTAAACTCTCTCTGGGACTATAAAACAGCAATGCTGAACATTGTGCCACCACACCATTACTCCTTTCAAACATTATGACAAAAAACTGTTTTGCACAAGGTAAAAATTAATGAATGGGTTTCCTCATAAAAATAAAGACATAAACACAATTCTTTAGTAAGAACTAATGTAATAAATGTATCATTCGTTAAAAACAAACTTTAAAACATTTTTTAAATAGAATTACTTTCACATACATATTTATTATTTAATAAAAGTAAAAAGGTACAATATATAAATGTAAAATATAATAGTGTTTATTAATTTTAATTGTTCAATATTATGCTTAATTCCACTTTGAGAAATGCCCTAGTAAGTTAGTCAGTCAGTTAGTCATCGTCCAACCCTAGTTAATTGCTTTTAAAATAAATAAAAGAACAAATTAATTCCTTTGCTGGCTTATTTATACTCAGAACAAACTGTCTCATTTTAGTCACCCCTATGTTTGTTCTCTAAGAACAAATTCCTTATAAATAACATCAGATGTTAATAAACTTGTGATTGCATTAGGTGCAGTATGAATTAAGAATCAATAAAAAAATGTGTAAAGCATATTTGTATTGAAAATGTTCTCCAATAGAAATAAGTAAAATGCTATCCAGTACCACCCTTAATTCAACCACAACAGCCACTGGGGTACAAGACCGTCTGATGGACTTGACCTTTTAAAAAACAACTTAAAAGTAAATAATTTTCAAGTCATAAAAATTGCTATTACATAATTCACTTTAATCAGACAATCCTAATATACATCACCCGTAATCTTTATAAAAATCCATACCTTCACATTTGTGACATGGTGCTTTAGGCTTCCTTGAGATGCATTTGAAATGCAAAAACCATCCATCCATTGTCCAACCCGCCGAATCCGAACACAGGGTCACGGGGGTCTGCTGGAGCCAATCCCAGCCAACAGAGAGCACAAGGCAGGAACCAATCCCGGGCAGGGTGCCAACCCACCGCAGTAGCAAAAACCAAAGTAAAAAAATTTTCAGAATAACAAATATTTTCTGTGGGCCCGGACAAATGTTCATAGAACATCAAGGTAAACAAATCTTGTTTTAACGAAATGTAAATCCGAGTATAACGAACGTATAACCAAAATGTCCACTGTAGATAATAATCTGATGCAAAAAATACCTAATGTCACTCCTACACTTTCCGCACCAAGTCTCGGGAACCCTGAGAGAGAAAGTCTGTTGCAAAAATTCAGGTCGTAGGCAGTCTTGGTGAGAGTGTAGGCATGACATCATAGCTGAATTCAGAGTCACTGCTCTACTGAGTGTCTGTGTGTGTAGATGTGTTGTGTGCAGATACCATACTGTTCTGAGTTTCATAGAGCCAAAGTGTTTCTTTAAGATGAATAAAAAAAATGAGAAATGGCATCAGTTAACACTGGAAGAAATATTAACAATCCTTAAAAAAGCTGATTCCGGAAAGAAGAAAAATGACGTGGTCAAAGCATTTGGAATCTTCATATAATGACTCGTTTTCATTCTGTGCTCATACCTGTATTTCAATTAAAACGTCTCATATAATTCTATATTTATACTTGTATTTCTATTTAAAAAATTACATCTAACGTTGTTTTCTTTCTGTATTTTCATACCTGTATTGCTATAAGAAAGTTACATCTAATATCTCATTTTCATTCTGTGTTCATACCTGTATTTCTATTAAAAAAAGTTGGAAAAAATATTGCTCAGTCTCGAGGACTATTTTTTTTGTAAAAATTGATCTATTTGTATGGAATAATTACAATAAAATCAATAAAATTAAAAAAAAAAGTTTAATCTAACATCTCATTTTCATTCTGTACTTTCATCCTTGTATTTCTAAATACTAAAAAAAGTTAGTTATCGTCTCATTTTTTAATAAAATATTTTTTGCAGTTTAAAAAGCACTGTCAATCTTGTGTCACAGAGTTGCACGACAGACAAGAAGGTGAGTCCAGGTTTTCAAGGTACTTTATTACTTTATAGAGAAGGCAGGCACTGTCTCAAGACTTCATTCAGAATAGGAGCTGTTAGGAGCTGCAGCACAGGTGATCACCTTGCTTTAGCTCCCATCTTCAAATTAGAAGAACACCCTTTGGGCAAAATCACCATTGTGGCAGACATGGTCTGGAGAAGACAGATCAGGAGAGAGTGAGGAAGAGAAGATCAGAGGCCCAGTGTTAAATGTTAAACATTTGTGCGACAAGGGGCTCGCGATAACCCTGATCCTGCAAAGGACAACCAGTTGCTTTGCCCCTGGTTTACTGTTTACCAGACGCAGCAAAGCAGCTACTGAGCTGTCCTTGTGTCATTGCCATTAGACATGGCAAAACACTGACAGCCCCGGTCACAATACTATACGTATTTTCCCCATATTCGTTATAATGAGATTTCCATTATAAGAAAATATTTTTATGGTCCTGTGCAGCGTTTCGTTCTTTATATACGAGGGGAGACCCAAAAATAACCGGAAATATTTTTAAAACGTGTTTAATTTAATTTTCTGTACAAACTACAATTAGTCTCCTTCAAAGTACTCTCCATTGGCGGAAATACACTTATCTAACCGTTTGTTCCATTGTTCGAAACATTTTTTAAATTCGTCTGAAGTAATGCCCATTAATGCTCTGGTCGTTTCTTGTTTTACCTCTTCAACGTCAGCAAAACGCCTTCCTTTCAAGTCTTTTTTCATCCGAGGGAACAAAAGGAAATCACACGGAGCTAAATCCGGTGAGTAGGGTGGGTGGTTCAGGGTTGTCATACCGTTTCTTGCCAAAAATTGGCGAATGCTGAGAGCAGTGTGAGATGGAGCATTGTCATGATGAAAGAACCAATCGCCCGACTCCCGACTCAGGGCGTTTCCTTCTCACACTGTTGCACAACCTACTTTTACAAAAAAATTCACTGAACACAAGCACAACCTTCTAGACTGATGGCCCTTGGCAGACTGACTTGTGAGGAGTGTAACTAGATCGCCCTAGCGGCCCAACCACATACTACAAGTACCAACCTAACAACAACAAAATTCCGGTTATTTTTGGGTCCCCTCTCGTCATTTATTATTTATATTATATGTAGCACTGCTGCCTCGCAGTTGGGAGACCTGGGGACCTGGGTTCGCTTCCCGGGTCCTCCCTGCGTGGAGTTTGCATGTTCTCCCCGTGTCTGCATGGGTTTCCTCTGGGCGCTCCGGTTTCCTCCCACAGTCCAAAGACATGCTGGTTAGGTGGATTGGCGATTCTAAATTGGCCCTAGTGTGTGCTTGGTGTGTGGGTGTGTTTGTGTGTCGGTCCTACGGTGGGTTGGCACCCTGGCCCGGGTATTGGTTTCCTGCCTTGTGCCCTGTGTTGGCTGGGGATTGGCTCCAGCAGACCCCTGTGACCCTGTGTTCGGATTCAGCGGGTTGGAAAATGCATGGATGGATGGATATATATATATATATATATATAATATATATATGACAGAATAGAACTAAACCATCCCATACTCTGCTGTTGTCACCTACTTGTAAACAAAATATCCATTATTTTTTTCAGTTCAGTTCTTATTTAATGCACTTCCATGTAAACTGCCTAAAAATCTGAAACGTGCAAAGGCAAAGAAATTTATGACATGTCTATGTCTATGATGAGTGAGTATGCTAGTTTTAGTCATACTTATTTATAGTGTAGTCAACTATTTATTATTACAAAACTTTAATTAACAATTTAATTAGACATGGAGGTAAATCACATTAGAACAATCTTGGATTATTGACTGTGTGCAGAAAAGCACATGAAACAGCTTGTAAAGGAAAGATGAACTGATGAAGGGCCAAACGTAAACTTGTGAGGAGAGTCTCATACAATTCTGTATAAATGATATATATATGTGTGTATTTTACAAATATGCCACATCTATTTATCAATTAGAATTGTATTAAACTATGATTGCTAAATTTGATTTGGTCTTCTGAGGGCAAATGGACCATATTTTAAATACCTTACAATGTTGCTTCTCAGTGTTGAAATGCCCCATGTTTAACCTCACATAACTAGAATAAATTTTAAAAACATCTGGACAATTTTGTCACTTTAGACAGTAATTCCTGATTTACTTAAACACCTGTGGAAATTTGTTCTCTATTAATAGGATATCCAATTCAAGAAAAAAAGCTCATTTATATAGTATAGTATTTTAAAACTCATTCTTAATCTCATGAGTAATAATTTCTTTCAGTAACATATATCCTAAAGATTTATACCAAGGCACTTACAAGACAATGAAAAAATTCTGGAAAAAAAAATTATGTGCTGTTTTACACATTCACTAGATAAAACTTTACTTGGAGCCATGTGGATGCTGTCAGTTCCTCTTTATGAAGGAGTAAGAAAACACAATTAAATTCACATGACAGCCAGACCTTCTACCTCATGATCTAATGTCAAGCTGAAAACAACAAAAGGTTCTACTGAAACAACTTGGTCATTAAACATACTAATAAGGCCCCACGTGGTTCTTTTCATTTATGTAACAAATAAAAGGAGGCCCAAGAAAATGGTGCAACCAAAAAAATGTAAAAATATAGCATCATTTCATGTTGCAATTAAAATACATCTTTTGCAGAAATACATCTGCATTATTCCTGTACTAAACAATGCATGGATAACTCATGTTCATATACCTTATCTACACTGTTATGTTTTCATAAACATATCAGAAGGAGATCTTACTAAGAGGCAAATCTCTATTTCTTATTTATGTAATTAGAAATACCCAAATTAAATAAAATCAGGGTACATCAACTTTTTTTCTGTCTAGTTCATGATTGTATTCTTATCTCTATCCAATAGCAGTTAAATATAAACAGATAGATACACTTGACATCTAACCTGAAAAGGCACCAAAATGCTTCAGTAGCTATATCCTTTTGTTTCCCTCTCTGAAATGCCATGCAGGTGATAGGCCTGTCACTAGATTCTATGAACGTGGCTAGATGCTTTTGATTGGTGGTCCAGACTCTGGACTCCAGAGGTTTCTATTTTCTGTGTTATTTCTGAGAACTGAAAGAGTACTTGTGACTCTTTGACCTACTGTTTTAACAAATATAAACTGGCAGTATATCTGAATCACCTTTGAATGATTTTTTTACATAACTAAACTTTCAATTAACTTCAGTAATAGCTTTACTCAAAAGTTATTTTATTTTTGCTTTTGTTTTTTAAATGTCTTGTAAAAGAAAAACATACTATATTGTATTAACTATATTATTGATAACTTCAATATTATCAATTTCATTTTTCTTATAATCAGAATATTTTTCTAGTTTAGTGTTAGGTTTACTGATACAAAATCTAAAATCATCACTTTTACAAAATGTAATATATAATCTTATATCTCTCACACATGTTGTTACTAACATGGACAGATACTATGGACTAAAAGGTGGAAAGACCATTAAAATTACAAAGAGATTATAAAAGTTGATTGTTGAAATGCATAGTAAATGTTTGACCTTCATAACTAATTGGTAATAAAAAAGCAGCAATCACCTGTATAAAAAATGCACAAATAATACAATCATGACTAAACATTTGATTTTTCAAATTGCATAGTATCTGCTTGATGCTGTAAAGAATAAAAATTTCTATTTATGCTGTTTTACATTAAAAGTTAATCAGAATAGCAACTTGATACAAAATGGTTTACTAAAATAGCTGTACTGCACTCTGTATTTGGCAAACTGAAATTTTCCAATTTCACAGATATAATACATACATGCTACATTGTTTTCTTATACTGTATATATCAAATAGGCCATGTTACTCAGCAATTCATGCCAGATATTATGAAAAGAGGAAAATATTTCGCTTCTAAATAACCTGAAAGGAGCAGAAAGTAAAGTAGACTAAGCAGTACAAACAACATAACGTTTCTTTAACATGCCATAATCTGAACAGAGATGACAGAAAGATAAGGGATTCTGATTTAAGCTATTAATTTGGAGCAAGGGGATAAGCATGAAATTGGTAGTAACACATTAAAAGTAGATTTACAAAAATACATAAATACATAGCACACAAGATGTGAACATTTAATATAACAAAATCAACAAAAAAGTATCATAAATAAACATCCATCCATCCATTTTCCAACCCGCTGAATCTGAACACAGGGTCACGGGGGTCTGCTGGAGCCAATCCCAGCCAACACAGGGCACAAGGCAGGAACCAATCCCGGGCAGGGTGCCAAACCCACCTTAGGACACACACAAACACACCCCACACACCAAGCACACACTAGGGCCAATTTAGAGTCGCCAATCCACCTAACCTGCATGTCTTTGGACTGTGGGAGGAAACCGGAGCGCCCGGAGGAAACCCACGCAGACACGGGGAGAACATGCAAACTCCACACAGGGAGGACCCGGGAAGTGAACCCGGGTCTCCTAACTGCGAGGCAGCAGCGCTACCACTGCGCCACCGTGCCGCCTAAATAAACAAGAATATAGAAATTAAAATGTACTTCAGAGAAACTATTATGATAAATATAAATCAGATAAAACAAAAAATGTACATCTTGACTATGAACAAATATACCGTATATACTCGCGTTTAAGTTCTCCCACGGATAAATCGGGGCTTGACTTTACCATAGAATTTTGGTCGCATAAGTTGAATCCGGAAAACTCACATTATTGGTCCAAGAGATTATGATATGCTAATGCCCACCTGAGAGAGTAACCACGGAGCACACGGCCTTTTTTTCTATGTATTGTGCCTACGTGACCACACAGTAATACCCAAACTATTCTGAAGCGACGTTTGCACTATTTTGTGTTTTTTATATCTCATGCCCTCATACACCTTTATCGTAAGAGCATCCCTTATCTACAATGGAGTGTTCGACCAGAAGAAAATATGAAGCTGGTTTTAAATTAAAAGCCGTTGAAGTGGCAAAAGAAATTGGTAACTGTGTTGCTGCAACAAATTTCGATGTATCGGAGAAACTGATGCGAGACTGGAGGAAGCAGGAAGGTGTAAAATAAATAAATAAAGTGTCGTATTTTTGAACAGGCGTATAAGTCGGGGTCTGATTTTATGATCGATTTTTCGGGTTTCAAAACCCGACTTATACTCAAATATATATGGTAGAGAGGTACAAAATTAAGCAAGTAAATGCATACAGTATGTAGCAAAAAGTATAATAATAACATTCAAAAAATAAAATCAAATAAAATCAAAAGAAAAAGTATTAGATATAAACTTGCATACAAGTACACATTATCACAAAAATGTGATAAAGTACAAATATATAAACACAGTGGATTCAGAAATTATTCAGACCCTTCACTTTCTGCACACTTTATTGTGTTGTAGATTTAACTTTATAAATTGATACATTAGGAATTTTTGCACCTTAATCTACAAACAATATTCCATGTCTTCAGGAGGGTTAGAAATGTATTAAAAATCAAAAACTGTAGGACCCACCCATACTTGAACAGGGACAATTTACAATCATCGATTAAATACACTACATAAAGGTGAGACCCTCGCCGACATGGTAAGAATGTGCAACTGCCACACAGAGAATAACTATATGCAGAACTTGAATCAAGGGAGACTTAAGTTGTGAGGCAACAGAGCCACTAGGCTGCCAAAACGTTTCAAATATTTTGGGCAAAAATTAAATAAATATACTAAGCAATAAAAATTCAGCATTCATTTGAAATATAAAGTTCAAGTTTACCTTGTGGTGTTTAACGAGGTAGTCCTGACACATGGTGAGTATCTTATCAGGCTGATGATTACCCAGTGTGAGCAAAGACTTCCTTACTTGCTCTTGGACAAGTGAATCCTTGTCATTTGCTGCATCCAATAAGGCAAGGCATAACCCTAAAATGCAAGCATATTTAACAGCATTGATCCAATGTTAAAAATCTACAGAAAACCATCAAAAAAGAATCCAGGTGACAGGATCACTGCCTATCCTCAAAAGATAAGAGACACAAAGCAAGGACATTAGTCCATCACAGGGTTCTCTACACACAAATTAACACTAACTGCTACAGTCATTTTTATAATCAGGGTGCACAATTATAGTAATGGCCTTATATGTAAAAAATGTAAAATGTAAAAGAATGTAAAAAAAGTCCATAGTTTTGGAACAATGTTACTGTACTAGTTCTTTAGGTGTAAAGGGCATCATACAAAATGGCATTAGCATCACATGTACTGTTACAGAGCTAAACATTATAAAAAAAGTCCTTTATTAAAAACTAAGCTCATTTCCTGAAGTGAATCCATTTCTTAAAAGTTGACACTATAAGGGCAACAGGATGTTGCTAGTTTTCAGTTTCTGTTTCCTGCAACTAAATAGTCTGTAGCCTGAATTTCTTGCTTTTCAGGAATCACAAGATGAAGCTAAAACATGTCTTCAGTTAAATTATAAACACTGCATCTCTTTGAATAACATTTTTAAGAGGAAAAATCACCTTCCAATAAATTCTAATATTGCTTACAGAAGTATTATTATCATTAAAACTCTATTTAAACTAATCATGGCCAAGGATTTTACTAAATCCAAAGATGTTTAAAATAAATGTTTGTCTTATGCTATGGCCAAGCAGACTTACTTTGCACATTTACCTTAAGTGCTGTGCTTTTATCAGATTAGGAAAGACAAGTAAAAAAAAAAAACTACAAATGTATAAAGGATAATAATGTGGAAATGTAAATTACTTAGTTCATTACAGATATTGACAGTTAACCAAAATAAATAAATGCTATAAATAATGATTGACTGCTCCGCTGTTCAATATTTTGTTTTATTTAAATTTATTGCGGCCTTAAATTTCTGAACATAAGGAAACAAAATACATAAGGCCAAAACAACAGAAAGAACACCAAAGCAAACTAGGGATATTAAAATCCAAGAAATTTGATGAATGTTTAGTATAAGGAATCAGAAGTGTGTAAAGATTTACATAGAATTTGGAACTTAATGCCAAATTATAGCAACATAAAATTTGTGTAACTCACAAAACATCTGCAATCCATTTATTTCAAGTAAAAAAACAATAATACAGAACCCAAAGAACATCATACTTCAACTTCCATTTGCTATTAAATTGAATCTTCAAGTTACTCAGACTGAATTGTTTTTTTTTCATAATCTATATCTATATATCTATATATACAGTATATATATCTATATATACAGTATATATATATATATATATATATATATATATATATATATATATATATATATATATATACTGTGTGTATATATATATATATATACTGTGTGTATATATATATATATATATATATATATATATATATATATATATATATATATATACACACTGTATAAGTCAATGTGTGTATGTATGTATGTATGTTCCAACATCACGTCTGAACGGCTGGAGCGGTTTTCATTAAACTCAGTACACATGTTCCTCAATGGTCGACTAAAAATACTGTAAGGTCAAATCAGCCCTAACCCACCCCCTTCTCTGTAGGGTGGGGGGGTGATCTTGCGGTCTTGTATGCATGTTATCATCCAGTTGACACTCGAAACGACCACCAGAGGGCAAACTGGGAGAGACTACCAGCATTCTCTATGTTTGAGCACCACCACGCCCCTGTTGCTTTTGAAATTAAATAGAGTTCTACGCGTGCAACTGTGTGTGTCTGTCCGGTCCAGAAGTGAGACGTAGAGTTGGGGTGAGGGCTCCAGCTCCTAGGATACGCAAGTGAGGTCAGCATACCAGCAAAAGGAAACCTCCTAAGAAAGTCAGTCACTTAGCTGCTAATGCAACAACGATGCGAGCACGTCAGCAACATGAATCCTCCTAGGAGAGAGATGCCCAGAGTAGTTCTGATGATTTCAATACTTTCTAGGATCCTGTGCTGTTACACAGTTAGAATATAGCAGGCGACTGCCAGCATTCTTTGTTTAAGTAGCACCGCACCCCTGTTGCTTTTCAAATTAAATAGAGTTGGCCGGTTCCGAGCTGGATGATAACATACATACAAGACCGCAAGACATGGACATTAGTGAGTCTTTATTGTTTGTTAATTTATTTTTAAAGTTGTTTTTTTTTTTAAATATGTTTTTCTCAAACAATTAAAAAAAAAAAAACAACACTTTATTTTCCTCCATGGCAACACTAGGTATTTCAGCTAGTGTTTTATATATCCATTCAATATGCAACATTGCATCCTCATGATATCAGCTACAAATGTGATGCAAATGTGTTCAAAAGCAACATTACGGCTGATCTGCAGCAAGCTGGCATCTTTTTAGGAGGATGCTGTGCTATTTCATTGCAAACAGTGTGCAAAGTTCTACAACATTCCAAAATTCTTTGTTACTTAGTATTACCTAATCTTATTTTTATCTTTTTCTTTCATCATCTTGTAAAGCTCTTTGAGCTACATAATTTGTATGAAAATGTGCTATATAAATAAATGTTGTTGTTGAAAAGTAATTTAATCATGAATAGGCACTACCAATAACGTGAGCCATATAAAAACATGTTGACAGTGCGCATTAACAGGAGGAACAGGTTATTTTTCTCATAAAGTAACTCAGACCTTTGTCGGTCCAATGTGGCTTTATCTGATCAGTTTTCCACATGGCAGTCTACACACATGGAATCACAACTCAACAGGATCCACAAACTCCAAAGTCTTTACTGTTCTGCTTTATTAAGAAACAAGCGACTTGGCGTGCGCTACGCTGCGCGTTGGATGACCACAGTTGAAGGACTCCCTGTTTAAACGCGCCTGGCAGTTGTGAACTGGGTCCTTCATCGCACCGCATTTGATTTTTGCATGGGAAACAAAATTTCAAAACAAAACCCATGATTCATGAAGTGTGGGACGCAGACTAATCAGAATCGTATACATTGTGTAAATGGTTGTAAGGAAGAGGAGTGGAGACGCGTCGTTGCGGTAATGTCTGTGAGTGGTGAGTGTCAGTTTGTTGCGAGCGAGAACGGTGAGAGCGTTCACTCTGAGTTTCTTGGGAGACCATACGTTTCTGTATATTACGGTTGTTTTGCAATCGTAAGGACCTGTCGTCGGGTGTCTCATTGGCACGCTTTTGCCTCTTTCTTTCGCGATCACGGCGTAATGTGTCCTCTCTCTCTGTAGGAGTTTGTCTATTACGGTTGTTTTGCAATCGTAAAGACCTCTCATCGGGTGTCTCATTGGCACGCTTTTGCCTCTTTCTTTCGCGATCACGGCGTAATCTGTCTTCTCTCTCTGTAGGGGTTTCAGTTGCCTTTCGTTGTGCGGCAGAGACGCGTCGTTGAGCTAATCTGTGTGAATGCTGAGTGTCCGTTTCTTGCGAGCGACTGGCACGCCTTTGCCTGTTTGCTTCGTGATCACGCTGTAATGTGTCCTCTCTCGCAGGAGCAGGTTCAGTTGCCTTTTGTTTCGGCATTGTTCGATAAGGTCTCCTCCGTACAAGTGCACATGGGTAGCTGAAGACGGAAAGGCATAGTGGGCTGGAAGGGAGAAAATAGAAAATCGCGGCTTGAAACACCCATCCGACTCAGACGCGGGGCTCGAAATACTCAAGTGCACATGTAGCAAAGTGTAAATGTTATTTATAATTTTATTTTATTTTTTTTTGTTATGAACTTCCCCAAAAGAGTTGATCCCTGTAAATAGTTAATAGTATATCAACAATATAATCTGTTGTAGTATGAGCATTAATTAGCGTCACACCTCATAACCTGCATACACCACGTTTTTGGCTCTAACGCCAGAAGCGCGGTGGACGCTGTAAGGGTAGGTTGTGGTTTCTGTTTCTTTCGTGATTTTTTTATTTCATTTACTTTGTGTTAACAATTTATAATCGATTTCATTTATTATTTAATAGGCAAAGGGGAGAAGACGTTAATGTGACGCTCTGTCTATTTTCTTTACTTTTGTTTTGAAAAGGTATGATATATTTTCTTTAATTTTCACTTGTTGAGAATATATAATTTTGTATAAAGTCTATGTGTATTGTAAATAGTTCTCTTTGGAAAATTGGATTAATTTTTTTTTTGTAAATAGTTTTTATATGTAATGTGTTTGTATAAATAAAAATGTGAGAAGCGTGGTGGACACTGTAGGGGCAGAGGGGAGAAGACGTTAATGTGACGCTCTGTCTATTTCTTTACTTTTCTTTTGAAAAGATTTTCAGGAACAGGAAAAATAAAAGCAAAGGGGAAAGAACGGAGGGGGGTAAACAAGAATTCTGAGAGGGGAAGGACTGGGGCTTTTCTACGGGGCGGCTATACAGCCAAAAGGAACCCGGACCCGGACCCGGACCCGGACACCGCGCTGGGCTTTTATTATATAGATTATTCATTTATTTTCAAACAGCAGTGGAATTTATAACTTGGTACACGAGTCATGAAGACTAATGAGTTTTAAAAGGCAGTACTCACTGAGAAAAGTTAATTATTAAAAATTATTCATTAGAATTAACTTTTACATATGTATCACTTGCTCAATCCACATCATTCACATCACTGTTCATTACTCCATTACTATTCAATGTGCATGTACATCTACTTTCTCTTTTTTACTTTGTATTACCTATCAACCTGGTAAAAGTGAGCTCCTCTAAACCTAATCTTTAACAGACACTAGTGAATAAAAAAACAAATAATCTTATGTAGCTCCACTACTGCACATAACAGATTTGATTTTTGTGTTCTGAGAAGACAGCAACAACCCAAGTTGGATGAGTGAGACGTGGTTTGAGGTAGGAGTGCAAAGTATGTAAAATTCACTCATATGTGATCAGTACATGCAGATGCACTTTCAGTAATCAAGATTCAGTGGTGATTATTTTTTAAATAAACACAAAATTTGAAGTCCTTTGGTTTTTGTTGAGTCGGTTTTCTATATCATATGGAGATAAAGTTCAATCAGATAAATTGTTATTGGAACCAAGTTGAGCATGTTAATTTGAATTTTTTTATATGATGAAGGATGTTTTGTAGCTCCATGTAAAGACCAAAATATTATAATAAGTATGAAACAATGTACAGTACATGTAAAGCATTCCTCAGATGTGGTGCAGATCAAACTATAGAATAAATGAATTTTTTTTATTTAAATAACACTCAAACAAAATCCAACAAAGTATACACAACCTAATGTAAATCAATATTCCTCTGTCAGATTATTTTATTACTGAGAATTACATTTTAGTTGTGCATGCTTTATTGTTATAAAACAATCTCACAGGACTGTTCAAATATTCTTTGAAGATCTTCCTTACTTCTTACAGTTACAGCCCATAAAGCTGCTGACTGACCTTCTTTCAAGCATGTGATAAATGCAGCAGTCATACTCACCTTACTTTTCTTAAAACAAAAATCCTAAATGTTCTGCGTCTTAATACTATGAAGATGCTCTCAGCCTTACAATTGTATTTAAAACTGGTTGTCTGTTATATTAATTGTTTTGCAGCTCATCACTATAGTCTACTGAGGGAAAATAATGCCAATAAGTGCACATTTTAATAGCTAATCCTGTATAACCTAAAAAGTATTCAAACTTATATCCAGAAATATTAAATACATTTTTACAGCACAAGATATTAAGTTAGATTCTTAAAAAATTATAAATTAAGTACTGCATTCCTGGGCTTCTAACTATGTAAGATGTCCAAAACAGAAAAACAACTAAAACAGCCATAGCAAATGAGCAAAATATTTCTTTTGATAAAAAATGAAAACATATTTACACTACATTATCACATATCTAAAAATGAGTATCAATGTAACAGCCATTCACTTTTGCAATGTAGCCATTAATAAAATATACATATTGACCATAAACTAGAAATGAAATACTTACGCTCAATCTCCAGGTCTTCCATTTCACCTGTACAACAGCCGGCTTAATTTCTCAAAGACATTGGTAAAATCAGATGCCTGTTAACTGTTCTTCACGATGTTTTCTGACCTTATCATCTCTTTCACTGAAATGAAACCAGCAAGCATTAACATTAAGGTTTGGTTTTGCTATCTTTATCTAATGAACCACACTCTTTGTTTAATATATTTATATACACGCTGGCCAGTCCATGGTAAATCAGTGCATATATCTAAATGCAGAAGCATTGGCTAATTCATATCAATTAGCCAGGCAGGTGGAAGCAAACTTCCGTTAATTCTAGCAAAACTGATTTTACCTTGAAACAAGCTTCTTTTAATTTCGCTCCCATATGAACAGAAATTGTGTTAGTTTATATGGAGAAGATATGAGGATTGTCCAGAAAGTTTCGCAACACAATTTTTTTTATCATGAGTAATTTACTATGGAATTGTTTGACTACATTCATAAGTTACACTATATACAGTACAAATATCCAACATATTCAACAGTATTGCCCCAGCAAGAAACAAGTGCATGTATCCCCTTCTTGAAGCCTTACCAGAGTTATTGTTGGACAGCCTCAGCAGGGCACATCCATGAGCTCTGCTTGGCCTTTCTCAGAACCTAAAATTTATGGAGCCCAACAAGTAACAGAATTTTTATCAACATTATTGTCTCTGTATAATTTTGTAACTTCCATTTAATGTTTGTTAGCAATTTGTCTGCAAAAAGAAATTCAATTAACAGCCCATTGTTTAACGCACACATCAACACACAATGCACATGTGGTACAAAATTAACTATTCCATTGTTGTAAAGGAAACATTTCAGTTTAACCACAAAAAGCTGCAGATATTCCTGTTAATCTGATTACAGTATAGAAAATGTTGTAAAGATTTTTGGTCAAACATATAATTATTATATTCCCCAATAGCCCAATTAATGTTTTTTTAATTTTTAAAGACGAAAATTCTCTAGACTTCAAAAACAAACAAAAAAGAACAAAAGGAATAAATGAAGGACACTCAACAACCAAGCTCTCCATAAAGACAAATTGGGTTTTTTTACTATTACTCTTACTTAGTAATCTTATTAAGGAAACAAAATACAAAATGGAAAACCTTTTTGCAATATTTCAAATTAAATTATGAGTCATTTCATTGTTGTAGTATATATCCACCACACTGTAATTTAGTGCTGGGCGGTATACCAGTTCATACCAAAAAATGTTTTTACCTTTGTTGATGATATGGATTTTTCTTATACCGCAACACCAGTTTAAATAGCCTAAACAATGTTCGGAACGTGGCGCAGCAGGAAACTGTTTAAGGGGGGACCTTTTTCACTGCTGCACCGCTAAACACGAATGCAAAGGAATACATGTGTTAGTGGATTTTTTCAATGGTGAAAATGGACAGAGAACAATCCGAAACTGAAGCTGTAGCAGACGATAAAGTTGAACATGATGACACAAAAGAACTTTTGCCGAAAAAAGGAGCCGTGTCTGTTGTCTGGAGATACTTTGGTTTTAAAAGGTCGGATGTGGACCATTATGTTCAAATGTGTGAACACTGTTTCTATACTACTGGATAATACTGCAAGCCAAGTTGTACTTGTTTTATTTTTTATTTTTTTTCTCAATACTGTGTAATGTACCTGGGTACTGTGTAATAGTGTGAGGACATTATGAATTTATTCTTGACATTTCCACTTTAATCTCGACACTTATGACGAGAATAAAGTCGACATGTTGACTTTATTCTTGGAATTTGTCATTAAAGTAGAACATCATAAACTAAACTTCATCTTAAAATGAATATTTCATTTACTAGATTTTCTCAAACCCCATCATAGGTTATGTAGCACATTAAATGCTTTGTGTTAAGTGTTCCCCGAGTCATGTCAATCGCTATGTGCTTCTTAAACTGACTAACTCTTGCACTAAGAGGAGGCGCAGGCAGCAATCACCACACAGAATACATTAATTTCATGATTTTCCTGCTCTCTGAAAATGTAGAATGCTAAGATAAATTTTCATGATGAAATGCATTAAAGCAGGTATTAATAAAGTGAACAAGCTGAACCTAAAATCATTTTTAGAACTAAAAAACTGACTAAAGCTTTAAATCATTTGATCTTCTCAGTTTGACATGTTCTCTACCTACTCTGGTACAGCACCATTCTCTCTTTTTGGCCCTTCATTTCCTTACTGTTCCCCTGTTCACCTTCACAACCTGTTTGTGGTGTCAATTTCAGGGCAGTCTTAAAGGATTTGTTCAATAATTTTCAAGTCAAAGTTATTTCTTCACAATCATGATATATATTAATTTGCCACATGGAATTTTGTTCTAAAGAGAAGCGCTTTTTTCGAAATGTCCTTGTCTTAAAATGGAGGTGTAGTCTACCAGGATCCAATGTAAAACAAAAGTCCTTGAAATTACAGAATATTTCCAGTTTGAAGCCGTAAAAGTTTTGATTTAAGGGAGTAACTCCAATAACACATTTTATAACAAATTCTTTATTTTCTTGGGGTAAGACATATTTCCTTTTCGCTTGTCTTCTCATAGCAAGCTTCATTGGTGGAGTTAATGACATGCCACGCTCTCTTCACCAAATTTCCAAAGCTTTGTCTCTGCAGTTCTGTTTTTTCAATGGTTATGTTCCGCCATGGCTTGTAGCAAGTGACAGATACACGATCAAATGATGTATTTATTTTTTTATGAATAACGCCTTTTACATAACCAACATGGTGGTGAAGAGTGCACATAAGACTTTTACAGTACTTTGTACACATAATGTCAAATTGAACTGATCTGATTACACTGCATTGCATTTTTCATAAAAGCCTTACATTTTTGAAAGAGCCAAGCCAACTGCACATCAATACAAAGTTCACCAAACCATTCAACACTCACAATTATGCACTTTACTTGGCATGTCATGGGCATGCATGATAAAAAAAAATACTGAGAAAGTGAAAAAGGCAGAGAGTGTGAGAGTTATACTATGACGCAGATTGAAGCTCCACAAACCAATTATCGAATTTCACAGTGCATGCTAAATCACTCTTGTTGAGAATACGGTAAAAACTGCGGACTCACTAGGACCCATCAATCCATAAATAAAGGACAGAACATGCAACCTCCTTGCAGACTGTTGCACTGTGAGGCGGGAATGACAGCTCTGTGCTACCTGTGAGCGATCATACTGTAAGTGTCTAGTATACAGTGGTGTGAAAATCTATTTGCCCCCTTCCTGATTTCTTATTCTTTTGCATGTTTGTCACACAAAATGTTTCTGATCATCAAACACATTTAACCATTAGTCAAATATAACACAAGTAAACACAAAATGCAGTTTTTAAATGATGGTGTTTATTATTTAGGGAGAAAAAAAATCCAAACCTACATGTCCCTGTGTGAAAAAGTAATTGCCCCCTTGTTAAAAAAATAACCTAACTGTGGTGTATCACACCTGAGTTCAATTTCCGTAGCCACCCCCAGGCCTGATTACTGCCACACCTGTTTCAATCAAGAAATCACTTAAATAGGAGCTGCCTGACACAGAGAAGTAGACCAAAAGCACCTCAAAAGCTAGACATCATGCCAAGATCCAAAGAAATTCAGGAACAAATGAGAACAGAAGTAATTGAGATCTATCAGTCTGGTAAAGGTTATAAAGCCATTTCTAAAGCTTTGGGACTCCAGCGAACCACAGTGAGAGCCATTATCCACAAATGGCAAAAACATGGAACAGTGGTGAACCTTCCCAGGAGTGGCCGGCCGACCAAAATTACCCCAAGAGCGCAGAGACGACTCATCCGAGAGGTCACAAAAGACCCCAGGACAACGTCTAAAGAACTGCAGGCCTCACTTGCCTCAATTAAGGTCAGTGTTCACGACTCCACCATAAGAAAGAGACTGGGCAAAAACGGCCTGCATGGCAGATTTCCAAGACGCAAACCACTGTTAAGCAAAAAGACCATTAGGGCTCGTCTCAATTTTGCTAAGAAACATCTCAATGATTGCCAAGACTTTTGGGAAAATACCTTGTGGACTGATGAGACAAAAGTTGAACTTTTTGGAAGACAAATGTCCCGTTACATCTGGCGTAAAAGGAACACAGCATTTCAGAAAAAGAACATCATACCAACAGTAAAATATGGTGGAGGTAGTGTGATGGTCTGGGGTTGTTTTGCTGCTTCAGGACCTGGAAGGCTTGCTGTGATAGATGGAACCATGAATTCTACTGTCTACCAAAAAATCCTGAAGGAGAATGTCCGGTCATCTGTTCGTCAACTCAAGCTGAAGCGATCTTGGGTGCTGCAACAGGACAATGACCCAAAACACACCAGCAAATCCACCTCTGAATGGCTGAAGAAAAACAAAATGAAGACTTTGGAGTGGCCTAGTCAAAGTCCTGACCTGAATCCAATTGAGATGCTATGGCATGACCTTAAAAAGGCGGTTCATGCTAGAAAACCCTCAAATAAAGCTGAATTACAACAATTTTGCAAAGATGAGTGGGCCAAAATTCCTCCAGAGCGCTGTAAAAGACTCATTGCAAGTTATCGCAAACGCTTGATTGCAGTTATTGCTGCTAAGGGTGGCCCAACCAGTTATTAGGTTCAGGGGGCAATTACTTTTTCACACAGGGCCATGTAGGTTTGGATTTTTTTTTTCTCCCTAAATAATAAAAACCACCATTCACAAACTGCATTTTGTGTTTACTTGTGTTATATTTGACTAATGGTTAAATGTGTTTGATGATCAGAAACATTTTGTGTGACAAACATGCAAAAGAATAAGAAATCAGGAAGGGGGCAAATAGTTTTTCACACCACTGTATCTATCTATCTAGTACAGAGACAATAATTGACATTACTCAATGTTGATGCCCAGATATGAATACCTGCATTTGGAGGTAACTTTTGAGATGAAAAGCATATGCTGAAGGAAACTGCGCCTGTGGGGCTGAAAAGATGTTGCAAAGGAAGATGATCAGCAAAGTGAAGGGCACAGTCAGTCTCTTTTTACAATGGCTGCATCTCTCAATAATGTCTTGCTTTTTGCCTAAAATGGCATCGATATGTTGTTTTGCAATACATCTGCAATCTCAAGATGTGTATCAAAACTTGATAATACTTCTGGTTTGAAAAGTGGACATATGTGGTATGTTATAAGGAATACTCCACCCAAAAATGACATTTTTTTATATGTTGCTCACCTTTTATCACATCCCGCATCGATTATTGTAATTCCCTACTGGCAGGTGCCCCTTCTAATCGTCTATCACAGCTCCAGCTTATTCAAAACTCAGCTGCAAGAGTCCTTAATCGAACCAGCAGCAGCGTGCACATCACACCCATCCTGTGACCTTCTCCATCACTATGTGCCTGCCCGCCCACTAAGGTCCTCTGATTCTGGCAATCTTGTTGTACCCCACACTAATCTACACTCCATGGGTGACAGGGCCTTCAGCTGTATAGCGCCTAGACTCTGGAATTACCTACCGAAATTAATCAGGTCAGCTGATTTCATGAATTCTTTTAAAAAAACAACTCAAAACTCATCTGTTCAGGAAGGCTTATAGCTCTACTTGACTTTATTACCCTTCTCTCAGTTTACCTCTCTGTCAAGACGCTCATGTAACCTGTGTGTGTGTGCTAGATCATCAATTATGTTGTCTGTTAGGCTTTTTCTCTGAATTCACTGTCGTAATCATCTTTATTTATTTATCTGATTTGTACAACGCTATATACTGTATACCCTGCCGTTCTTTCTTATATTCTGTAAGTGCCTTGAGCATGGGAAAGGCACTATATAAATAAAATATATTATTATTATTATTATTATTATTATTATTATTATTATGTACTTCATACTGCTGGCCATGAAAAAATTTCCAATTTCATATTTTTATGCAGAATATTTATGACATAATAAATGCCAATAGTGACAATTGTAGTACAAAGGCAAACAATTTGAAAAGCATCTATGGTTAAAAGAAAAGAAAATCTCACATTACTCATGGATATTCTGCATGTCATTTACACAATGATATATGCTCAAAGCCTGAAAAAAGTATGCTTTTTTTGTTAAAATATTGTGAAACTGTTTATTCCAGTATTCTCTACGAACATCATCAACAATAACCTACAGCCTAATGAAATTGTCTTTTTAAAACTGAAGACAGGAATCTTCACCAATAATTGAGGGGGAAAGGTTGTGATGCTATGGCCTCATCATGGTGCCAGCATAATGTAGAAAAACACAGTGTGGGAAGCAGGCTGTTTCAAGAGCACTCGCACAAGCAGCATTATGAAGGTTTAAAATATGTTGCAATGGAAAAAATGCAAAACAGTTTTAGGACTTGCTGTTAGGTTGCTTCTGAATTTCCCATTGCTCCATTGTTGGTGTCCAACAGGTGCCTTGCACACGTTAATCTGGGATACTAGAGGGCAAATTAAAATCCACACTGAGGATTCGCACAGATGCAGAAAGACTGGAGTACAGGAAGACAGCCAGCGGGGGAGTTCTGTTTGCTCATTTGGTCTCTTTTTGGTGTTTTATAGAACAATAAGGAACCCCCTTTTCTTAGTGTTTTCTTTTTAATTTTAAAATCTCAAGGTTGCATTCAGTTACTGTTATTTGTGTTGGGAGTTACAGGCATGTTGGTTTAATGCTTAGAGTATTGGTGGAGGAGTCCAAGTCCCGCTGCATACAGAAAATGGTAGCTCCCTATATACAGTACATGTTGGTAGGACTGGGGACTGGAACCTTCTACTTAAGAATGGCATTAGCTGCACCACAGGGTTATTTGACTGATCAGTGGCGGAGATGTAGAGAGATGGTGAGTGAGGTACAACCGTCTTTGCAAGAGAATGTAGTGACTGAGCACTTGGCTTCTCAACGAGGACCAGACTGAGACTCCTGAATTCTTTGCCTGGAGAAGTCTTCTACTGTACATTTGAAGGGGGTTGGCTCGGAGGTAAGTTTTTGTATAATTTTTTTAATATATAATATACAGGCTGCTTGAAACCCAAAGGAATGAGTTATACTTGAGGTAACAGCCAGCCTTTGATTTTTTTCCCCATTGGTCTCACCACAGGATTGTTTTGTTTTTGGACTACATTTCTTTAACTATAACCATATCACTGTAAATATTCTTGCACCCAGAACTGTCTATTCTTTTTAATTTTTGTGGAATAAAATCATATTTTTTGTACGTCTGCCTCTCTTGTCACACCCTCGGTCCCAGTTGGTCCTGAACTGCTAGCAGGTCATCTGATCCCGCAGGTGGCTTGTGACAGAGGCGAATTTTCAGTTCAAAGTGTGACTCCCAGAAGGCCTTAGTATACTGTGTATAATGTGTGCAAAGTATTCCATAAATAAATACTGAAAAATATTTTAGAAGAAGTTGTGCATTTTGCACATTTTGAGCATACAACAGGATAACTGACATGCGGATTATATTACATGAG
Source organism: Erpetoichthys calabaricus (assembly GCF_900747795.2). Taxonomy (NCBI): domain Eukaryota; kingdom Metazoa; phylum Chordata; class Cladistia; order Polypteriformes; family Polypteridae; genus Erpetoichthys; species Erpetoichthys calabaricus. The sequence goes on from NC_041406.2 coordinate 33,634,655, forward strand.
TAACAGATTTTTTTTTTTTGGATGAACATTTTTCACATTGTTTGTCGTTATACAGCATTGGACATCATTGGTTTCTATTATATCATAATCTTTTGTCCTCTCCATTCTGCATGAAAACATAAGATTTAAAATTTTTTCTCGCACACCACTACAAAGTACATTGGGTAAGTAACCTAAAAATACCATCTTTGGGTGGAGTATTGTTTTAAGGCTTTTGTTTTCACAATGGTCCTCAGAAACGTTCACTTACATTTTAAATGGCAAGACCAGGCTAGGTATTTTTTAAAATTAAAACGAAAAAAATGTCTCACTTCAGAACACAGTTTCATATGTGAAAGTCATTTCATGAGAGTGAAGAAAAACCTCTGACTTGAAAAATGCCAAACTTATTTTTCAAAGCAATCTCTAAATATTTATTATTTTTGTGGTGAAATTAGGTACCTTCAATTTTTACATGTAACTTTAATGATCCATTATGAAACTACACCAGGGGCCTCTTGTATAAATCCTTGCTTAGATTCCATTCCATACTAAAATTTTACGTAAGCTATGTGTGAACACAAAAAAAAAGTATTTCTACATTTGTATGTACAGCAGATCCCACGTGCCAAGTTCCTTTATAAATCTCTAAACAACTTAAAACTATGAGCCCATGCACATGTCCCAGGTACTCCCTGCTTGGGGTGTGCGCTGGATTCCTCTCACAATCCCAAGACATACAGGTTAGACGAAATGCCAATGCTACAGTATCCACTGAGGTGTGTGTTTGTGTGTGTTCACTGGGCAGTGGGTTGATCCTGCCCACGTCTTTTGCTTGCTAGGATAGGCTCCAGCTGACCCCTGCCCTGAATAAGCAGGTATAGAGAATGGAATACAAATACTGTAATGTGACCTGCACAAAGCAACTCTCACTTGCACACAGTCAATCCTTAAAACAGATAGAGAACTACTGTACTCCTTTCAGTTACAGGTTAGGCCACTGTATCAGATTTAGCTTGAGAGACGTAATTTCCGCTTGCATATTTCGCCTTACTTTATTTTACTCTTTTACACACCTGAAACCCACTCCTGTCAGCAAACTGACCATCCGTAGTCAGCAATAAGTGACTGAAATGGTAGTGTGTGTGTGTGTGTGTGTGTGTGTGGCTTATGACTGTATGTACAAACAGCGTAATGGCAGTCTGAGCAAATTTCCTTTACAGATCACACTGTGACAAAATATATCAAAAACAAAAATGGGATATCTGCTTTTGCTTTGCTTTTGGTGAAGCAAAATAGCAGAACCCCCTCCAGGTTTCAAATCCGCACAACATTCAGATGTGACTTAGTTACTGTAGGTGTACATTTTCTAACTTGTTAAAATTTAAAAGTGCTTATTTTTCCACAATTAAAATACTCAGACAACCTTAAAAACACATTTTCTGTCATTTAAGTATTGTCAATGGTATTTGTGTACTTTTCTGTAATGACGACTGATCTACTGTCGAAACCTCTATTGCAGAAGTCTAATCAAAATAATTGCAACCCTGTATAAAAATGGGAATAGCTACAGAAGAAGAAGAAGAAGACTGATTTATAAGTCAATACAAACATAGTCATCCACATGGAGTTGTCTGCTAAACTGAAGCCTACATTAAAGAAACCATCAAGGAGAAATCACATGATGCCTGTTCTGGCTTACAACATCTGGGTTTAGAAAATGGATGGATGGATGGACTTCAGAATGTCACTGAAATACAAGATTTACAGTTCACTTCATTGTCTGCCGCCTGGAGTGGCTAAAATGCCAACACCAAAAAAGTCCATTAGACTCCAGTTGCAGACACAACACTCTGAAGCCTCAGGATCATTTGGCGACCTCAGACACTCTGAGGACCATAAGATTAACATTTACACTTTATCCAAAGTGACTTACAACATTTGAGATACAATTGGTTACGTTTCTTTTCTTTTTCCAATTGGAGTACAGATGGGTGAAGTGACTTGCTCAGGGTCACACAGTGTCAGTGGTGGGATTTGAACCCACAACCTCAGGTTTTGAAGTTCAAAGCCCTAACCACCATGCCACACTACCTGCCACCCCTGTCGTCATTCAGGATTGACTTTAAAATTTTGCTTATGGTTTATAAAGCCTTAAATAATCTCGCCCCATCCTATATATCGGAAAGTCTGATGTCTTATATTCCAAATCGTAACCTTAGATCTTCAAATGAGTGTCTCCTTAGAATTCCAAGAGCAAAACTTAAAAGAAGTGGTGAGGCGGCCTTCTGCTGTTATGCACCTAAAATCTGAAATAGCCTGCCAGTAGGAACTCGCCAGGCTAATACAGTGGAGCACTTTAAAAAACTACTGAAAACACATTACTTTAACATGGCCTTCTCATAACTTCACTGTAATTTAATCCTGATACTCTGTATATCCAATTCATTATAATAACCATTCATGGCGGCTCTAAAATCTGTACTAACCCCTACTCTCTCTTCTGTTTCCTTTTCCGGTGTCCGTTTGGTGGTGGCTTGTGCCACCACCATCCACTCTAAGTACCATGATGTTCCAAAAATGATGGCTGGATTAAAAGCCAGAAGTCTGTATGACCATCAGCATCAAGTGACTCTGTGAGAACCCTAACTAAAAAGAGGACTATTTCATTTATGTTAGGTAGAATGCCCAGAGGGGACTGGGCGGTCTCGTGGCCTGGAACCCCTGCAGATTTTATTTTTTTCTCCAGCCGTCTGGAGTTTTTTTTTAGTTTTTTCTGTCTACCCTGGCCATCGGACCTTACTCCTTTTCTATGTTAACTAATGTTGCCTTATTTTAATTTATTTTGTCTTTTATTTTTCTGTTCTTCATTATGTAAAGCACTTTGAGCTACTTTTTGTATGAAAATGTGCTATATAAATAAATGTTGTTGTCGTCAGCGTTCTCTTTAGACCCCGCCCACTCTCCAGCAATCTCAGACATTAACAAACCTCACAACTAAACATTTACTTAAACGTGACTATATGGTGGTACACAGATCACAAAATTCAAAAGCTACAAACTTTGTGTTTTAAAAGTAACACTTAAAGGTAAGACTTACAATGTCTACTTTAACACATTATTTGCTGTTGTATTACTGTATAACTTCATTAGATAAGATGAAAATATAAAAATCCCATGGGGAAATTAAAAAATAAAGGTTATAAAAAAAAACAGATGAAGTTAGGTTTTTATGTCGAGAATAGTATTGTATAGTAATGGTGATTTAAAATTTATACAAGGACAACTTTGACATAAACAGGCAAAAGTTTTCCATCCTTCCAGAACGAATGCTTGTGCTTGTGTAATAAGCTTCTCTTCATGGGCTTCACATTGTCTGAGGTGTGCAGATCTATCCAGAAAAGTCTTTGTAGGACTTACAGGTGGTTGAAACTTTCTGTAATTTTAAACCAATTTCCATTCCAAGTTTGTGTTTTATAAATCCTGACTTCTGCATGAGAAATGGCTTATGCATATTTTGAGCATAATCTTTTATACTCTGTAGTTTACAGATAGAGCAGTGATGTGTAGCAGTGGCTTTAAAACTCCAACAAATGGTGCAATTTTCAGCTCTGTATAACTTTATTCAGTTGAAAAATTCTCCCTGGGTTTGTGTAACTTTCCTCGGATTTAATGACCGCTTACGTTATAAACTACAGATACAGCTGCAGCGTAGAGCAGTGGTTTAAAACCTCTGATAAACTGAGTGCAATTTCCAGCTCCATCTGACTCGATTCAGTAAACATATTCTCCTTGTGCTTGTGTACTTCCACTCAGTGTACTACCCATTCCAGTAACATTAATGTCAGGTTAAGTAGAAAGTCCACCTGAAAATGTCTTTGAGTTTAGGTCTTTATGCTGTTGTGTATGGCTACAAACTATTAACATTCCAACCAGTGCTGATCCCTTCCCGGCACTGGAACAGAAAATGGATTGACGCAATTTACTAAAGGGTTAGACGTTTAAGCGTTTAATGAGTGAGAATGATTTAGAAAGTAAAAACCTAAAAAACAAGTCAGGTACTGTTTTAGCCTCCCAAAGACAACTGAATGGCCCCATGTATAAGGACTGAAACCCCTTAAGCGTGTTAAAGATCTCCTATATCGTGACATACGACCCTAAGCGTGCATGTAAGTGAATTTTGGAATAGACCCAACAGAAGGAGCATCTCCAACACAACTGTAACGCACGATTTCAATGGTGCGTGTTCTGTTATTTTGTTTTTAATAATTGCGCGCTGCTGTCAAGTGCTGCTTCCCCCCAAAGACAGCAGCGTTTCCGCATTTGCTGACCGAGACCTCCTTCAGCGTGAGGAGCCCCGGCAGTGCTTTCTGTCACATGGCAGCTCCGCTAGCGCTGCGGGGCGGATCCCTACGCGAGGTCGCCTCAGACGTGGGTTTGCTTGCTTTGCAGGACTGATTTTCAAAATGTCACGGTGAGACTTACCTGTGCAAAGAGTACGCAGCACTTGTTCTCCCCGTAGAACTCGTCCTTTAACTCATCCAGTCCAGGGAATGGGCGCTCAAGCCAAAACTGACATTAAGCTGGCGACCGACACTTGTGATATTTCACTGCTTTTCTTTGATTGTCTTGACGCCACCAAACTGCCGCTGCTGCCTTGCTGCTCCCTCAGGTAAACACGCCTAGTAATCATGTGCCGGAGTGAGTCACATGCAACGCAGCAGCACCGTGCAGCTCAGCGCAGCTCGGAGGTGTGTCTCGGTCTCCGGCCGCGATCTTCCTCCAAACAGGAGTGCAGCTGGTTGTCTGTGCTGAGTAACGCAGAAACACGACATTGCCAGCGCAGCCCCTGACAGACCTTCGCCTCCGCATACGGCTGCTTCGTTCAACCCGGGCGGCATTCTGGGATGGTGGAAGACTCAGAGTCGCTGCGAAGTGACAAGCGTTGCGGTTGCAGATACCGAAGTGTCTTACCGATCGACCTGCGAGCTCGAATGATGGACATTGTGAACTGTACAGAGCTTATTGAACGTCTTTTTTATTTACATGTTTACTACAATTTAAGGTCGGCACGGTGGCGCAGAAGTTAATGCTGTCTGCTTTACGAATCCAGCGTCGTGGCTTTAAATCCATGTCGGTGTTGATTTTTTTTTTTACGTTCTATTAGTGGTTTCCTCGAGAAGGGTATCACTGTAGGACCCGAATGTCGAGTAGGAGTGACTTTATTGTCTCATCATCCATACACAGTATTGCAACATGCAGTGGCACGAAGTGACGCACCTTAGGACCTCGGTGCAATATATACAAAATCAAATAGAACACATACAGTATAGCCTAAAAAATAGGATGTGCAGTACAAGTAAGAAACTGTACAATACAAAAGCTATACCACACTATACTAATTGATTAATGAATATATGGTGGGCTGGCGTCCTGCCCGGGGTTTGTTCCTGCCTTGCGCCCTGTTCTGGCTGGGATTTGCTCCAGCAGACCCCCGTGACCCTGTGTTAGGATATACAGTAGCGGGTTAAATAATGGATGGATGGATGGACATAATGAATAGATCAAATAATTTGAGATAATTAGTCAGTCAGTTTCCAACCCAAAGAGAAGGGATTTATGTAAATCTGCTTTCACAAGGTCAGGTTTGCAATAGCTTACACATCTTGATCTTATCAGCTAGGCTTAACTTTATTGTCCAATTTAATTGGACGTATCCAAACTGGCCATTGTAAAATTCAGTTTGGGGTGGTGGAATTCAAGATCTCGGTGTGGATCTCAGGCTGGCTGTTCTTGATCTAGGTCTGTGTTTTGGGAACACAGCTTAACTCCTCTTGCAATGTATCCTGTCAATTCTGTTTAAAATGTATATTGAAATTGTATATTTTCTCAATTATATATAGCATAAGATATGAAAACTTCAAAGTATTCATAAGAAGTTTTTATTTTCACAACTTCAGGTATGTCCTGTCCTACATACCTGTACATGGTTTCCTCCAGTTCTTCGCGCTCATCCCCAAAGGCCTAAACTATTAGTCAAACGTCTGGACATTCTTCATGTAAATGATAGAAAGGTATACCTTTTTGTACCATGAAATTGTTTTTAAAATACAGCAAAGTTATTAGATGTGTTGTTAATGGTTGTAACTGCTTGAAATGACTGATTGTTAATTTATTATTCACATGTGGGTCCCAATCCAGGTGGTCCGTCTTGTTATTGGTGCAGCAATGCACTCCCAACCCCTCCTCTCCTCTCCTCTGTGGCTGCCAAGCCCCATTTTCAGTGGCCATTCTTTCAATGTCCTAATGGTCAATTCCTTTAGCTTATCCTTAATTAGTCATTTTAAATGCTAGCTTTACCTTTATAATAATATTAATAATTCATTACATTTATATAGCACTTTTCTCTCTATTCCAATTGCTTAGCTAGACAGGAGCTACTTCAACCACCACCAATGTGTAGTACCCACCCAGATGATGCAATGACAGCCACGATTGCACCAGTACACTCGTCACACTTGTGCTATTAGGTGGTGAAGAAGTGCGAGAGCTAGCCAATCAGAGACAGGGGATGATTAGGGGGCCAGAATGGACAATCAGGGTAATCCCTACTCTTTTCGAAAGATTCCCAGGGATCTTTAATAACTACAGAGAGTCAGGAGCTCAGTTTTACATCCCAACGAAAAGACAGTGCCATATTTACGGCTCAGTGTGTCTCTGGCACCCATGGGATAAGCACCTCCTGCTGGTCTTCCAGCAGCAATTTTAGCTTTTCCTAGATGGTCTCCCATCCAAGTACTGGCCAGGCCTGAACCTGCTTATGTTTAGGGCAGGGGTGTCGAACTCCAGGCCTAGAGTGCCACCAGGTTTTCATTCTTACCATCTTCTTAATTAGTGACCAGTTTTTTGCTGCTGATTACTTTTAATTACCTTGACTAGGGCCCACAATTGTTTCATTTTCTTTAATTAGCAGCCAAACAATAATGAGACACAAAACAAGCCACCACATGACCAGCTCCCCTGTGCCCATCACACAAATTCTGAAATTAAAGAGAGGTGATGGTCTTAGTAAGGTTGATCTCTCAGGTCTCCAAAACAGTTTGACGGTGCTCTTAGAAAGAACAGAAAAACAACAGTTTTGGAAATGTCTGCTGTGGCAGAATGAGAGTAGCAACAAGCCATGGAATTAAATAACGGGTTTAATTAACAGCAAAAATTTGGCTTCTCATTAAGAAAGTGATTGGAGTGAAATTGGTTGGAGTTTGAAGCCCCAGTTTAGCTGGTCATCTGTTAGCTCGTTTCACGTCTTATTTCTGCTTGGCTGTCATTTAATGAAGAAAGGAATCAATTCAGAGGGCTAAACTCTAACAGGGCTATTAAAGTGATGGGGAAAAAGTTAATTCGCAGTGAAAACTGGTCACTGATTAGGAAAAGGGTTAGAATGAAAACCAGCAGCCACTGCGGCTCTCCAGGCCTGGAGTTCGACACCCGTAGTTTAGGGGATGACCTGTTCTGAAGCACACGTGGTATGGCTGCTGGCTAACCTTTGTAGTTGCATTAGCACCACTTAAACCTGTTGTTCTGTCTACTCAGGTTGCAAGGTACTGGCTCTCCTAAAGTTCTGTTCTAGGTGCATTAAAACAACTTTCTCAATAAACATGTCAGTCAATTGTGTTTTTTGTTCAGAATGAAGGTAATTCCATGAGGCAGATTGCCAAGAAACTGAAGATCTTACACAAAGATGCCTATTACTGTCTTGAGAGGAAGAGGGCAAACTGGAACTAACCAGGGCAGCACAAGAAGTCCTAGATACACAACTGCATAGAGCAGGGGTCCTCAATCTCGGTCCTGGAGGGCCGCAGTGGCTGCAGGTTTTTGCTCCAACCCAGTTGCTTAATAAGAAGCACGTATTGCTCAAGTAACACTTCTGCTTCATTTTAGTTGTCTCGCTCGTTAAGATTTTGAACCCTTATTGATTATTTTAGTCTTAAACAGCTGTAGTCTTGGATTTTAATTGCTTCTGATTAGCAATAACATGCAAATGACAAAAGAGAGTAGCATTCCTCAACTTAGCTTGTTACCATTTACGCCTGTGTGTATTCTTGTTAAAACAAGAAAAAGGTATTAGAATCAAGCAAAATTATCTGCCAATATAGTGAGAAAGTTTAACTTGTTAAATTTTCTAAAAATGAGATTATATATCTTACACATACAAATCTACTCAAGTCAGTTATTCTTAAAATAAAAAAACAAGATCTATTATTTCTTTACAAGATTTTCTGGCTTGTTAAGATTTCATTATTTGCAGTGTAGTGCTCATATAGTGTCTAAGGAGGAATTTGCTGTAGCCTTAATTGAACTTTCTGCTCATTTTTTTATATTCTTGCTAGTGTTTTTTGTTGCTCTTGGCAGTTTCCTGCTGCGTAGGATGCCCGCTGCTGCCAGCGTCTTTTATATTGGCTGATATACAGCTCATTATTGTAGATAACAGTTTCCAGGTCTTGGTGAACACAGACATCATATATTCATACTTTTTCAGTGAAGTACACTTTCACCTCTATTTTGCAAAGAAAGTGAATATTGCAGAAAGCAAAACGCCTAAATCTAGCAAATAAAAAGTGGTACACAAAGCAGTTAAGGACATGACATCTACACAGCGTTATTTGAGGCTTTCCTACACATATGCAGAGCATGTGATACTGATATGATGTACTTTTTTCTATGCAGTATGACATTATTTTTAACTCATTGTTATAACACTAATTAATATATGGTAGGCTTGAAATGGGTAAGGCATGTGCTTATGGGTGAAAGACACAGCAGATATATGAAGACAGCAGGTTGAGCAAATTAGTGAATGCTTTAAAATTGGAGGTCAGATTAACTCTTCAATTTTCCTTCCTTGGGCTGGATATAGATAATTATCCATCCAAAAGTCATAGTTTTAGTTTACAAACTTTATTTGCAGCAATACTGGTTGTAGCACTATATTGAAAATCTTCCACTGTCTTAAATGTTTTGAGGTCTTGAAAAAAATAGCATTCTCTGCTTCTAAAAGAAAGATTGCAATTAAAAATGATTCCTTCTTCTGGTATAAAAAGCCTTGCACCTGGGGATCCGGGTTCACTTCCCGGGTCCTCCCTGCGTGGAGTTTGCATGTTCTCCCCATGTCTGCGTGGGTTTCCTCCGGGTGCTCCGGTTTCCTCCCACAGTCCAAAGACATGCAGGTTAGGTGGATTGGCGATTCTAAATTGTGCTTTGTGTGTGTATGTGGGCTGGCGCCCTGCCCGGGATTTGTTTTGTTCCTGCCTTGCGCCCTCTGTTGGCTGGGATTGGCTCCAGCAGAACCTCATGACCCTGTGTTAGGATATAGCGGGTTGGATAATGACTGACTGACTGACTAGGACAAGTCATTCAGCTCAATGAAATTGTCCATTGTATTCACCTGGATCATTCAGAATAACATTAAGTCGAGATGTGAAGGACCATAAAGTCCTGCTGTTCAGTAGACTAAGTGGTAATTTATTTCACATGTAAAGAAAAAAGTTTCTGAGTTTTGTGTGAAATTTGCTTTTAAGTTTCCAACCATGCAGATCAGATAAATGGGATTATCAGAGAAGGACTGGAACAGAAAATTTCTCTGTATGCAGATGATATGGTTTTATATATATCAGACCCAGAAAACACTGTGCCTGCAGTTTTAACAGCACTTACAGAATTTCAAAAGCTCTCTGGTCTCAGAATTAATTTGAATAAAAGTGTGCTGTTTCCAGTGAATTCTCAAGCACATAATATTAGATTGGACACCTTCCCTTTTATTATTGCAGATCAGTTTAAATACCTAAGGGTAAACATCACAAGTAAACAAAAATTTCTTTATCAACAAAATTTTGCCATCTGTATGGAAAAAATTAAGCAAGATTTGCATAGATGGTCAACCCTTCATCTCACTCTAGCTGGAATCCTAAGCTTCTTTTTTATTTCAAAACATTCCAATATACATCAATAAATCATTCTTTAAGCAATTAGATTCAACCAAATCCTCATTTATTCAGGACTTAAAACATCCACGTATCCAAAGAAAGACCCTACAAAGACCTAAGGCAGAAGGTGGCATGGCTCTACCTAACTTTCAGTTTTATTACTGGGCAGCAAACATGCAAGCTATATAAACCTGGACACAAATAGATGAACATACACAGGCTTGGTACGCAATAGAAATAAAATCCTGCAGTACTCCTTTATATTCCCTGCTTTGTGCCCCAACAAATGCAAGGTATCGGCAATATACTAATAACTCAATTGTGCTTCACTCACTCAGAATATAAAACCAATGTAGAAAGATTTTTAAGATGGAGAAGCTTTTATCTGTGGCACCTCTGCAAGAGAACCACATCTTTCAACCCTCACAAACATATGCAGTTTTTAATATCTTGAAAAGATTTGGGATTAAATTGCTCAGAGATCTTTATATAGACAACGTCTTTGCATCCTACGAACAATTACATTCCAAATTTAACTTTCCAGCTACAGATTTCTTTCACTTTCTTCAAATTAGGAACTTTGTTAAACAGAACCTGCCCGATTTTCCTCATCTTGCACCCTCGTCCACGCTGGAAAAAATATTGCTCAATTTCAGGGACTTAGACACCATCTCTGCAAAATATAAAATTATTTTACAGTCCCTCCCTTTCAAAGATCCAAGAGGACAATGGGAAAAAGATCTCTTAATCAATATATCAGAAAGGGAGTGGAAAGTAGCAATGCAGAGACTTCACTCGAGCTCCATATGCACAAAGCATACAATTATTCAACTCAAAGTTATATATCGAGCACATCTGTCTTGCGGTCTTATATGCATGTTATCATCCAGTTGACACTCGAAACGACCACCAGAGAGCGAACTGGAGGTGACTGCCAGCATTCTGTATGTTTGATCACCACCGCGCCCCTAATGCTTTTCAAATTAAATAGAGTTGGCCAGTTCAGAGCATCAACTGGATAAAAACATACAATTCAAGTCCGCAAGACATGCACATTAGTGAGTCTTCATTGTTTGTTAATTTATTTTAAAGTTGTGTTTTTTAATAATATTTTTCTCAAACAATTAAAAAAAAAATACACTTTATTTTCCTCCCGGGCAATGCCGGGTATTTCAGCTAGTTGTTAATAAACAATTTACTCGCTTTAGTTTTGTTGTATAGTGTATTGCTAGTTGTTGTAATGTGAGATTTTGCATACAAGTTGATAAATATTTTGTATGTCTTTATTTGTAACTTAGGCAAAGCAATGTAATATTAGTGTTACTTTAGTGAAAAGCATTTATGTTTATAACCCCCACCCCCAAACACAGGACTGAGTCTCTTTGAATTTTACGGCAGGATTTGGGGGAAGTGTCTGAAACAAGTTTGGTAAATAGTTCTCTGAAGTCTCTCAACTCCCACACAAAGCCAGGCTGCCTAACTGCCAAGCTTTACCTTAACATATGGTGTTGGGGGATGGTAGCTGTGAAGGTGTTCTATTCCCCCATTGGTCTGAAGTATGGCTGTTTGGAATTGGCTGCCTTTAAGTACTATGACGCCCTATTGGCTGTAGGGGTTGGACAGACAATCTATAAATCTATAGTCACTGTCCTGCTCCACTGACAGATTGAGGAGATCGTTCCTTCCCCAAACTATGCGACTCCTCAGTTCCACTCGGGGGGGGGGGGGGATTGTGGGGTAAATGTTAACATTTAACATTATACAAAGTTATTGTCTGTTTTTCACCTGCATTATTATCAATCTTTAATTTAATATTATTTATTGTATCAGTATGCTGCTGCTGGAGAATGTGAATTTCCCATTGGGATTAATAAAGTATCTATCTATCTATCTATCTATCTAAATTTGCTCACTCCCTCACTCTCTCTCTCTTACCAAACTGATGAAGACCATCGCACCATGAACTGAAAAAGACAACACAATGGAGAGCTCAGCTCAGCAGCCATATTGAGACAGGCAATGCGGCCTGTTCTGAAGAAAGCTGACCACCAATGATGCCTTAACTAGAGACATTTTTAAGTAACTAACAAGTCTGTGTGCCGCCTGAAACTACACATCACCATTTATCAGGTTGTATGGTTGCCAATATTCAAATGTACTTTGCATATTATTATTATTTATGAATATTATCAATAATACATTATTTTATGTGTAACGTAACTCCTGCTTGTCTTTTACTACACCTAATTGCCTGAGGTTATAGATGTAGAAGGGAAGGTGGGGAGAAGTTATATGGTACAATACCTTATAAACAGTGGTAAGTCTGTGAGATTAGAGGCATTCTGACAAAGACTACATATTAGTAATACAAAAGGGGAAAGTACAGCAATACATTACTCTACCAAAACAAAACACTAGCCAAAGTACCTGGTGTTGCCTGAGTTTATTTGTAGAATGGGCTGAGGAAAGAAAGCAAAAATTTGTGTGTGTTTTTTTTGTTTAATGGTGACCATGTTGGTATTGCTAGCTGTCCCATCCACCATTTACACTGCCTCTCTATCAATGCCTCTGCTCTTGTGAGTCGAGAATTTGTTCTTTTTGGGCCTTATTGAATCCCAGAAGTGCAGTACCTCCTTGCTGGGATGTAATTGTGAACACTGTCATATTCTGACCCATTCTCTTAGTTCGAGGTGGACAGTTTAAGGTGCTTAAATTGTTAAGAAAAACTGACAAAGCAGGACTTAAACAACAACTCTTTCATTTTTCTTTGTGTTGTGCTGCACTTCCACTCTCGATCAAGCCTCACCCAACAACTCCCTGCAAAACCACGCAATATTCCTTGGAAACACCTGACAAGTCGAGAATTTGTTCTTTTCAGGTCCAACTGGATTTCAGAATTGCAGTAATGTCTTGCTAGGTTGTCACCATGAACGGTGTCATATTTGACTTGTCCTCATAGTTCAAGGTGGACACTGCATACTGCTTAAATTATTAAGAGAAGCCGACAAAGCAAGAGTAAAGCAACAACCCCTTGATTTTCCTTACTGTGGCGCTGTATCACCATTCTCGATCAAGCCTCACCCAACACGCCTCTCCAAACGCGCATAATACCCCTTTTTATATTACAGTAGATAGAAGTAGCACCTGGTGTTGCCCAGGTAAGTGATGTTTGTCTGCTAGTCTGGCTTCAGGCTGTTCAAATGTCTCACTTGCTCTGAGCCAGCAGGTGGCACTGGTGTGCAGACTGTAGCACAAAGGAAAAAAAAATTACTGGGACCCCCAGGGTCAAATTTTTGGTTTCCAAAGTAGTCTGTCTTATCCATTTGGTCCTAGAGAGCAACTTTGCCAAATTTGGTGTGGATTGGTGAAAGGGTGTAGGATTGTATAGGGAACAGACAGACATTCTATTTTATATAATATAAATTGGTTTCTTATGTAACTTACATGTGTTTTTTTTCTCCTTTTCAGTTCACTAAAACTTTGGGTAACATCAACATATAATAACTTTACTGTAAGTGTTATATCTGATAATGTTAAAAAAAGTGTTATTTTGACAATGCATAATTAGTATTTCAAAATATATATTTCTGTTCAGCTCATCTTTGTACATTCGTGTGTTTATCCTTTAATAAAAATCAATTACAAAAAAAGACAATTTATGAATGGAGAGATTCTTAGTTTGGTTTTTTTTTTTTTTTGGTTTCACAAAATGAATTACTGAGATAAAAATTTCAGACTTGTGTGAAACTACAGATACTGTATGTGCTTTATTCTCTCTGGAGAGACAGCTTTTTGAAGTACTGTAATGCAATAGAAGAGTAGAGTGTTGATTTTTTTGAAAGGAAAAATAAAGGGAATAAAATGTTTGTTGATATTGCCATTTTCAAGTTTAGGATGATATGTATGTCACATGTGCTTTAGATTTGGTCACCGTATAGTTAGGCATTTGAGGGTTGTTAAAAGACCACAGACGTCCTAGCTGACAGAGAGAAGCACAAAATCCTTAGATGAGGAAGCGGAGATCAAGCTGCCCATTTTAAATGCAAGGAGCCTATTGTTCTCCCTTCCTGCCTATAGACATAAAAATGGTCCCTGCCCTGACTGGGGGCCATGGGGCTGTGTTGCAATCTTACAAAATGGCTAACTTAATGAATGTCTAACTTACCTGTTGCTTTAAGTGCCCCACAAGGCCTAGAGGTACAAGTATGGGTCAAGTTAAAAGTCTAACTCTGCCCATATTTGCTAGGCATCATCATCCAAGTGTTACACCCTTCCAAGTCTGTTAAAAGAAGAATTATAACAGAAACCCTGACACGTGGCTCTTTCTACAGAAGTTTTATCAGGAATCAAATAATATATACACACATAAACATAGTATTAAAAATAATGTCATAAAGTAATCCTTTGGTTTTCTTAACATACATTTACACTTTCTGTCTTTACTGTCTTCCATTATTAATTGATGCTATACTTTGCACAATAAATCATATTTCTACAAGTTAAAACACAGATTTAATTACAAGCAAGTCATCTGCGATAAACTATAGCTAATCATATAACGTTAATGTATCATTTCACTGCACGGAATATTCCAGTGCTTATCACCTTAATCCGATAATAATTTACATTTTTATTTACCTGTGGTAATTTATACTAAGAAAACTAAATAATAAGTACTAAAGAATTAACATGACATTTATTGAAAAAACATAATACCATCCATGGAGGACCACCGTGGCTGAAGGTTTTCATTCTAACCCTTTTCTTAATTAGTGACTCATTTTTGCTCCTAATTAACTTCTTTTGAATTACTTTTAATTCACTTTTTATTGAAGACTCAGACCCCTTAATTATTTCTTTTTCATTAATTAACAGCTAAACAATAATGAGATACAAAATAAGCCAAAACATTGACCAGCAAACTGTGTCCATCATACAGTATGTGAAAATAAAGAAAGATGAAGGTCTCAGGAATGTTGATCTGATCAGCTCCCCAAAACATTTGCACAGTGGTCTTAGAAAAGAGAAAATCTACAATTCTGGAATTTTATGTTATTGCACAATGAGAGCAGCAACAAACCATGGAATTAAAAAACGGGTTTATTTAACAACAAGAATCGGCGCCTAATTAAGGAACTGGTTAGAGTGAAATTGCTTGGAGTTTGAGGCCCTGACTTAGTTGGTCTTCAGTTGGCTCACTCACTTCACACTTTATTTCTGTCTTGGTGCCATTTAAGGAAAGAAATGAAGCAATTCAGAGGAACAGCAAAGAAAGTCAGGAGAACAAATCTTAAAAATTTAGAAAATTTTAATTAATTAATTAAGAAAAGTACTAAAATGAAAACCTGCAGTCACTGCGGCTCTCCAGGACCAGAGTTGCAGACCACTCATGTATTGCTTGCATTTCACATTAAAGAGCACATTTAGCATTTTCATGTTATTACACTATTAGTACAGCATTATAAAAGATATATTGAAAGTTTCAAAACCTTTCCCAAAATATGTATAACATACTATGAACATTTCTATGTTTATTTACTTACAACATTAACTAGTTACATACCTGGAAAAGGAAATACAGTATAATAACAGAACCCCTAACTTTGTGGCTCTTTCCACAGAAGCTTTGCCAGGAATGAGTCTCTGTGTCAAGAACTTCCATTACTCCTTTTTGCCAAGCATAAATCGAGCTGCTGTTCCTGCTGACGCCATACCAATACAGAAAAGAGCATCTGATCAACAACATAAAGAACGATATTCTTGAACCAAAACGGTTCCCTTCTCCATGTACATTTAAACAAGTTAAATACAGAGAGTACAGCATAAACCTTCTTAATTAAAAAAACATTGTTTGCTTGGACTGAACAAAATCTATCAATCTGACAAGAAGGAACTGCAAGTCAGACATCACACAAAGCAGCAATGGTGTAAGGTGCATTTCCATACTGTAGATACATTGCTTGTGAAGTTTGTAGACCTGAAATCTTTCAGAGAAAATAAGTAAAATACGCACATCATGAATAAATGGCCAATGTGACTCATCGAAACTGTTGAGGACCATTTACCTGTAGCTTTTCACACAGCCCAAACTGAACTGGAAGTCAATGCATAGTCATCCATACAGTCCATTCATATGCCACTTGATAAAGTGTATTTTGCTGTGGTACTATGATGCATGTTTAGCTCACATTGTTAATATAACGTCTTCAATAATCTTAACAAAATCTCACTAGTTTGGTAATATTTAAATTAGCCTTGTTTAAGACATACCTTTCAGTTCAATGAAGGGTAAAGACACGTTTTGTATCAAAACACCAAAGCCACATATGAAATTAAGTTTTAAGTTAAGGATTGATTTATGAAAGGGGTACTTAGACTTTGTCATCAAAACATGCAATATGTTAATGTTGTTTTCTAATTACGAAAAAAAATCTTTGTACCAGTAACAACTTCATCAAGTTAAACTGCGTGCAACAGAACAGCTTGTGGACATTTATTTGTATTCAAGTCACCTAACATATACACCATATGACCAAAAGTTTATGAATGTCTGACCGTCACACCTATATGAGGTTGTTGGACATCCCATTCCAAGGCCATGGGCATTAAAATGGATTTGACCACCCATCCTTCTGTGGCCCCACACTTTTCTGGAACGGGTAACCACAAGATTTTTGGAGTGTGTCTGTGAGAATCTGGGCCCACTCAGCCTAAAGAGCATTTATGAGGTCAGGTACTGATGTTGGACCAGAAGACATGGCTCACAATCGGCATTCCAGTTCATCCAGCTCAAGGTGTTTAATAGGGTTGACGTGCAGGCTACTCGAGTTCCTCTATATCTTTATGAACCTGGTTTGTGTGAAGGGGCACAGTCATGCTAGAATAGGAAAATGCCTTATCCAAACTTGGCTGGGAGTGCACAATTGTCTTAAAAATGTCCTTGAATGCTGTAACATTAACAGTACCCTTCACTGTAACTACAGGGGCATAGCTCAAACCCTGAAAAGCATCTCCTCCTCCACCAAACCTAACAGTTAGTTAATGTAGTCTGGACAGTATTGCTGTGGACAGCTAGTGGACCCTTCACTATATGAGCCATAAGGCTCTCCAGCACAAAACAGGTAAGTCTTAACAGTGCAGTTCCTTTTATCAACATACACCGTATTTATTATTTTGTTATTTTACATATAATAAATAGATAGGAAGCACTTTAGTTACACCAATGAGCACACAGATAAATGGTACATTCTACCAACATTCCTCTACCCGCTGCCATTAAGTACCATCCAAAGGTCCCAAAATAGTTAATTATTGCAAGTCTTGGGTAAATATGTGGTTCAAAGCAATGAGACTTCTTATAGGTAAACTGCTATCTGAAAAAAAAAATAAAAAGTTAAATGTTAGGCATGACCTCATCTTCTAATCTGAATGTGCTGATACAACAAGTGTCAGGATGTCCAAGTTAAACAGGCCGGCAGTTTCAAGCACGTTTTCTCTTACACTGTTAGTTAAACAACACGTTCACCTGAAAAATAAAGCAGAAGAAAAGTGAAATTTAGAGCAAAAGAATTAAACAAAGAAAAAAGATGTATGGGTAAAAAACCTAAGAGATGGTTTAATAACAACCTAAAGCAGATTTGAAAAGGCCTGAAAACAATCACAGGACTGGTGTAAACTTTCCATCAGACAAGAATACCCCGTAGTTTTTGCACATGAACATAATGACTTTTTTATAACATTTGAAACCCAAAATACACAAGTAAGGGAGATGCTAGAAATACCGCTGGGATGAAGGTTTAGTTTAAGTGAAGTGGAGAAAGGCTTGCGGCAGTTAAAAACCAACAGGGCAGTGGGGACAGACATCAGGTTGGCTCCTGCAGTCCTGTTTTTATAAATCCCTTTCGGCTCTGGATTTTCTGTTTTTATTGGAAAATTATTTTGTGAGATATTCTACCTTTGGGCTGTCCAGGAAGCTCAAAAATGAAAAAACAAAAAAATTATCACTATTATTATACAATCAGTAACGGCACACTGCACAATAACGTGCCATAAATACACTTGACTTGAGCATTCCCAGTTTTCATCGTCTTTCTCTGTACATTTCGCATTCGTTTGCTCAGAGGTTGATGCTCTTGCTGTTTCCTGAGCAGCTCTTCTTTTCTCCCCCCTAGAGGCCCGCTTCTTCTCTTCTTTTGTCAGCATCTTTTCACGTTAAAACTGATTAAGTCAATGTTTGTGTTGCAATTACTTAGTACGTTTTCTTTAATTTTTCACTTAAGCTGGTACTTAAGTCTTCAATCTGCCTCAAGAATGATTTAAGATATGAAGAGCTGGGGAAGTAACAGCGAAGGTGGTAGGGATGAGAACGGCGCCCGTACGCATGCATCGCACGGCCACCCTGCTGGCCGCAGCTGAGAGTTGATTCTACAATAAAATAAAATAAAAATAAAAAGAGGAATAACCTTGGAGGTCAATTATCACCCTGAAAGCAGATAGTAGACATCACATAGTATATGTGTACCAAATTTCAGGTCAATAGTTCAAATGGTTTGCAAGCTACATGGGATTTAAAATCCTGGACAGACAAACGAACAGCCACGGTAGCGTATTATATATAAAGTGTGGCAAGCAGCTGGAGTTGGCACCCAGCAGGGATGCCCGGATGGACCGGAGGAGGGATTACGCCTCCTCCAGACCACGAGGGGCCGACTGCGCTGGTGGCTTTGGGGACCAAAGCTCAACCCTATAGGGCCCGTGGTCACCGCCAGGGGGCACCCTGATGCCTGGAGAGCCCTGGTCCTCAGCACTTTCGAAACACCCGTAAGTGCTGGGGGGAAGACGACCAGGGACACCCGGAGTGCTTCCGGGTGCGCAGCCGGTACTTCCGCCACACTGGGGAGTGCTGGCAGAAGCTAATCAGGAGGCACTTGGAGCACATCCGGGTGTGTATAAAAGGGGCCACCTCCATCCCTTCGCTGGCTTGAGTCGGGTGCGGAGAAAGACGGAGCTCGGGAGGAGAGGAAAGGAGGAGGCCTGAAGAGAATAGAGAGGCAAAATTGTGTACAGAGGCCTGGACTTTGGGGAAGTATTGAGGTTGTGTGCTGTTCATTGTAAATATGTTCAATAAACGTGTGTTGGGTTTTGTACCTATGGTGTCTGCCTGTCTGTGTCTGGGCCAAGTTCCACAAAAGATAGCTGCCAAATACTTCCATCTTCTTGAGGAAATAAAATTGAAAGTGGAGCTACTTACTATGTGGTGCACAGAAGCGTCCATTTTCACTTTGGTGTTTTGTGGACTGCATGCCACCAGGCAGCACCCAAAGCAACTCCAGTCTGCGCTAATAATATAATAAATCAAGAGAAAACAGAAATTTTAGTGATTGGCAAAAATGGATATAATGAGGTTATTAAAAATAAACTTGATGCATTAGGATTAAAAGTCAAGATGGAGGTAAAGAATTTAGGGGTAATTATTGACTTTGACCTGAATTTCAAATTACATATTGATCAGATTACTAGGACAGCATTTTTTCATTTAAGAAATATAGCAAAAGTTAGACCCCTTATAACATTGCAAGATGCTGAGAAATTAGTTCACGCTTTTGTTTTCAGTCGACTAGATTACTGTAACGCTCTCCTCTCAGGACTTCCCAAAAAAGACATCAATCAATTGCAACAAGTGTAGAATGAAACTGCCAGAATCTTAACTAGGAAAAGAAAATCCGAGGACATCTCTCCAGTTTTGATGTCACTACACTGGTTACCCGTGTCATTTAGAATTGACTTTAAAATACTGCTTATGGTTTACAAAGCCTTAAATAATCTCACTCCATCTTATATTTCAGAATGTCTTTCACCTTACACTCCAAATCGTAACCTTAGATCTTCAAATGAGTGTCTGCTTATATTTCCAAGAGCTAAACTTAAAAGAAGCGGTGAGGTGGCCTTCTGCTGTTATGCACCTCAAATCTGGAATAGCTTACCGATAGAAATTCGCCAGGCTGATATGGTGGAGCACTTTAAAAAACTGCTAAAAACACATTATTTTAACATGGCTTTCTCATAGCTTCATTGTAGTGTAACCCTGATATTTTGTATATGCATTTAATTATCAATGTCATTCCTGGTGTCTCTGTAATCCGTACTAACCCCTACTTTCTCTTCTGTTCTTTTTCCAGTTTTCTCTGGTGCCGATCTGCGCCACCACCACCTGATGTGATGTCCCTCCATTGATGGATTACAGGCCAGAATTCCACATGACCGTCATCATCAAGTTCTTCCATGTGAACCCTGAATACAATGAGAACTGATTGTGAGGTCATTTATGTTAGGTAGAATGCCTAGAGAGGGCTTGGTGGTCTCGTGGCCTCGGAACCCCTGCAGATTTTTTTTTTCTCCAGCCGTCTGGAGAATTTTTTTTTTGTTTTTTCTGTCCTCCCTGGCCATCGGACCTTACTTTTATTCTATGTTAATTAGTGTTCCCTAATTCTATTTTCTTATTTATTTTGTCTTTTTCTCTTTCTTCATCATGTAAAGCATTTTGAGTTACATCATTTGTATGAAAATGTGCTAGAGAAATAAATGTTGTTGTTGTTGTTGTAGCACGCCTGGTTCCAACGGCTGCAAACGCACCTGTGCTTTACAAAAATGGCTCCATATATGTGTACTAGTAATAGGATGTCAGGGCCGAAAGGGTTAAGCAGCTCTCTCCAGTTTTTCTTTTGCTTTTTAACTGGTCCCTGACCTGTGCTGCTGTACCTGAGCTGTGGAAACACTCGGTCATTACCCCATTTTCTAAAGTCTCCAGGCCTTCTATAGACCACTCACCTTCATTCCAATGAAATGCTTTGAACACTTGGTAAAAAACATGTTATTGACAGACATTTCAAGATAACCACAGATTTGCTTACTGTGCAAACAGAGGTGTGGAAGATGATCTGCTGGTCACCTTCCATCAAAGCTGCACTTTTCTTGATAAGCCTGGTTCATATGACCAAGCGCTGTTTCTGGATTTTTCTTCAGCATTCAATACCATCCAGCCTCACCTACTGATTGTGAAACTGAACAGTAGGAATGTTAACCCATTTATTACATTATGGATTCAGGACTTTCTTTTAAATCTTTCACAGACAGTCAAAGTTCAGGACACTTTTTCAAAAGTCAGTCATCCAAACACAGGCTGCCCACCAGGATATGTTTTATCACACATTACTTTTTACTCTGTACACAAGCGACCTGAGACAGAACAATGACCACTGTTCTATTATCAAGTATGCGGATAACTCCATGCTGATAGGGCGCATATCTGGGGAGGATGTAAGCCATTAGTTAAATCACGTGGACTATTTGGTTCAAACTAAATAAGAAGAAAACAGACATCTTAGTGATTGGCAAAAATGGATCTAATGAGGATATTAGAAATAACTTGATCCATTAGGCTTAAAAGTCAAGACTGAGGTAAAGAATTTAGGGGTAATTATTGACGCTGAAAAATGAGTTCATTCTTTTGTTTTTAGCCGACTAGATTACTGTAACGCACTCCTCTCAGGACCACTTAAAAAATACATCAATCGATTGCAATTCGTGCAGAATGCAGCTGCTAGAATCTTAACTAGGAAAAGAAAATCCGAGCACATCACCCCAGTTCTGATGTCACTACACTGGTTACCCATGCCATTTAGAATTGACTTTAAAATACTGCTTATGGTTTACAAAGCCTTAAATAATCTCATTCCATCCTATATTTCAAAATGTCTTTCACCTTACACTCCAAATCGTAACCTTAGATCTTCAAATGAGTGTCTGCTTATTATTCCAAGAGCAAAACTTAAAAGAAGTTGTGAGGCAGCCTTCTGCTGTTATGCACCTAAAATCTGGAATAGCTTACCGATAGAAATTCACCAAGCTAATACGGTGAAAACTGCTAAAAACTCATTACTTTAACATGGCTTTGTCATAGCTTCAATGTAGTGTAACCTTGATATTCTGTATATACATTTAGTTATCATTTTTATCATATCTCCGAAATCCGTACTAACCCCTACTTTCTCTGCTGTTCTTTTTCCGTTTTTTCTGTGATGGCAATCAGCCCCGTCACCACCACCTGATCAAAGCACCGTAATGTCCCTACATGTATGGATTAAAGGCCAGAAGTCCACATGACCATCATCATCTAATTCTTTCACATCACTGAAACCCATGAGGACTGATTTAAATCATTTATGTTAGGTGGAATGCCCAGTGGGGGCTGGGTGGTCTCATGGCCGTGGAACCCCTGCAGATTTTGCTTTTTCTCTCTAGCCCTCTGGAATTTTTTTTTTGTTTTTTCTGACCTCCTAGCCATCGGACCTTACTTTAATTAATATTGCCTAATCTTATTGTGATATTAATCTTTTTTCTTTCTTCATCTTGTAAAGCACTTTGAGCTACATTGTTTGTATGAAAATGTGCTATATAAATAAATATCGTTGTTGATGGTGCAATAAGAACCATCTTACTCTGAATGTCAAAAAGACAAAAGAAATGATGTTTGACTTTAAGAGACAAAAATCTGGGGAAGGAGGAAGAAATAGCGACTGAATACAAATACTTTGGAGCCAGTGCCAGTGCTAGGTTATTTTGCACCCTAGGCCAACCTTATTAGTAGTCAAAACTGGTCCAGTCTTGGATACTGAATGGCTGCTTGGGTGACCTTTACACTGGCACACATGATGACATCATAAGTGACCCAAATGTAGCATGTCACAGGAAAGATTTCCAGGCAGGGAGAACATACAAACATTACACAGAGGGCACCTCAGCCTGTGGTTAAACCTGAGGCCTGTGTGCCAGGAAGCAGCAGCAGTCGCGGTTCCATCCCAAAATATGATGATGGCTTACAAAAATGGATTTCATGTTGTTTAACTGGCCGGAAGCAAAGAGTAAGAAATGGGTCGTGGTCATCTGTGGACTTTCTACGGGGCTTGTGCTTGATTTTTTCAGATAAAGTTGATAATCTTATGATATTCACAGATGTCACTGAAATTGGAAGTATAGCAAATACTGAAGAGGTAGCAGAACAACTGAAAAGTCCATGGCGGTCTTCAAAACTGAACAGACACTTAGAAAGTGCATAATGTTCAAACTAATACTTAGTTATTAATACGTGATTGGTGATGCTAACTTACAGGAAGAAACCTCTGAAAAGAAATGTATCAACATCAGCAAACAAAATGAAAGGATGTATTGTGAAAACTGTTAAACATAAATCAAGGACCTTTGAGCGGATTCTGTATAATGAGCTAGTGAAGCCATATCAGAAGTATAGTATGCAGTTCTGGCCACCACACTATAAGAACAGTGTAACCACAAGGGGGAGTCCCAAAGCTCAGACACAATATTACCCGACACAACTCCGGGTTTAAAATAAGATTTTCTATTTTCAGTGACCTCTTTTCCAGTGCACACAGCCACAAATACCATACCTCTGTATAAATAAATAAAATCTTTCTCACCTTCCTCTCCTCCTGGTGAGTTTCACCCATTGACTCCTGACTCTGACTCCTCGGTGTGAGGTGGCAGGCTCCTGTTCAAGTCTGACCCGGGAATGTTAATGCACTGCATGTCGGGAGCAATTCCAGGTCACATGGAGACAAGTGTTGTCTTCACCCAGCAGCGCCCTCTAGCAGCACCCAAGGACCTGAACAGATCTGCTGTTTCACACTCCAATACCCATGCAAACTTATGGGTTTCCTAATTGGGATCAGCCTAGAGGAATACTGACACCTTTTGTGTGGGGGAATTAACAACTCCCAGTATCCACCATCACCTAGTCACATCTGTTATTCCTTGATCCCAGCCAGGATGAAAACTACAAGGGGTTCCGGCTGGGTTGTGTCCCCACTCACACAGTTCTCCCATTATGACCTCCCGGCTGGGATGGAGATTCATTTCTTGTTCGGTTGTCCTCCATGGCACTTACAATAGACATACATGTAGTAATGAGAAGAGCAACCAAGTTCATCCCGGCACTAAAGGAGCATTTACTGTTCTATCAGGCCACAGGAATTAAATTTTTTAGTTTTGAACAGAAAAGGCTGTCTGGGGACCAAATCCAGGCATTCCAGCTTCTACAAGGCCACAATAAAATTAATCCAGCAAAATTCTTTCAGTTAAACAGAGAATCAAATGCTCGGGCACACAAGTGTAAATTAAGTGCATTTAAGACTGAAGCACCTCTTGGCATAAAAAATCATGGGAATCTGGAAATTGTCAATTAAACCTATACACTCTATTATCTCTAAGGATGGACTGGGAATGAAAAGTTTCTCTGCACATTTGCCTAGACTGGCCCACCACAATCAGCCAGACACCAGTCATCCTTGCAAAGCCACCTACCAAAATCTCAAACCCTACAAGCCATCATCGCAAACCAACCAATCAAACACTTTGACCACGCCCCCCCAGCTCCCCAGGCATTCCTAGATTGTATGCACAATTAGGGTGGGGTTTCCGACAAGTCACATGTCAAAGTTAAATGCACAGAGGCTTCAATCTCATGGTAAATAAA
Organism: Erpetoichthys calabaricus; assembly: GCF_900747795.2. NCBI lineage: Eukaryota > Metazoa > Chordata > Cladistia > Polypteriformes > Polypteridae > Erpetoichthys > Erpetoichthys calabaricus. The sequence goes on from NC_041406.2 coordinate 33,659,165, forward strand.
TAGAAAAGAATGAATGAAGCAACAGGATTGGGTAATGACTGCTTCTGACAACACTTCTATTTCTTTGTTTTGCTGTTTATGCTCCTATTGCGCACCCATCAGTTTCTGAACCTGCTTAATCCAGCTCATACTTGTGTAGGGCCAGAGCAGCAGCACATTAATGCTGGTACCCACACTTACTTTTATGAGGCCAGTTTACAGTTTGTACTGGTTGCAAAGAGATAACTCAGACAGATGAGAATTCAAACAGTGGTCGTAACTAGGAAGATTAATATTAAATCAACAGAGACTAGGACATGTGTCTAGAACTGTAGTGAAAGAACAGACTGGTAAGTGATAAATGGAACAAGCAAACAGAGTCAAAAATAAACGCTAGATGTAATTCAAATTTGGAGGGCAAAGAAAATGTCATAATCAGTAACACAGAAACTAATAATAAGAAAGAAGTTAAAAGTTGTTCATTCGTGAATCCAATACTTGGACCATCAGGATGTGTAATACTCTGAACTTTATGCCATTGTGGTAATGGCGGCACATGTCACACACTCCTGTCTAGCAACGGCATAGCAACCGTCAACAATGGCAGCACCTAAAGGAAAAGTATTGTGGGATAAGGTGGATCATATTTAACACTGGTAAAAAAATAATATATGTTACCAATAGACTTCTTGACATTTAAAAATTCAGGAACTACATTTAATCTTTAGAGACCAAGAAACAGTTGGGGAAAAAAAAATAACTAATTCAAAATCATAATCCTGATCATGAGAAGGTTGACAGCCGAAGCAACTTTTTGGCATTTAAAAGAAAAACTGAATTAGCTGGAGAAAAACTCACACAGATGTTTGGGATCAGGGGTCTGAGGGAGCTTGTGTGTATCTTGACCTGGATTCAGACTCATGACTCTGGAGCCGTGGAGCACCATGCCGCTTTTCAGAAGTAAACTGTAGACTCAAACAATGAACAGGCAGAAATTTTCATACCATTTACATCTAAACACAGGACTAATTATTTTCTTTTTAACAGGCTTGTGGAACAGTTGCCTTTTTGCCTAGGGAATGATAAACCAAATGAATGTAATGATTACAGTACATGATTTGAATATGACTGAGATTAACAGTTTTAGCAGCACAGCTGCTATAGCTCAGCTTAACATTAATTGCTGCTTACAGTTCTTTCATTTTAAAGCAGACATGGCCATCCTGCCTACTACACCAGTACAGCCATAAGGAAGAGCATACATGGAAAAGAGCTAAATTAACAATCCATTCCTAAATGATGGAGGCTCACATCAAAGAGAAGGTCCTGTTTCTCCAAAATTATAAATTACAATGCAGGAAATCCAAGAATCTTATTTACAACCATTGGCCATCCTTTGCACCTGGCTCTATCTGTTGAATGGACTCTTTAACCATCAGGAAGCTAAACATAAAGCTTTTGCAGCATTCTTTTCAGAAAAGATATCTAACATAAGATGTAGTATACCATAGACTTCAAGCACAAACCTAGTTAAACCTCAACGAAGTGAAGAGAGCTAGTTAAACCGCCTACCTGATCTTCGTAGAATAATTACTCAGTGATTACTATCAACATATCTCCTTAAGACTGTTCTTGCCTTGTGCCCAATGCTTTCTGGGATAGACTCCAGCTTCCCTGTGACCCTGTTCTGGATAAGCAGGTTTGGAAAATGGAAGGATGTAGCTAATGTAGCTAAGAAAGTGGCACGCAGTTTCTCCTACATGCCAAAGATGTCAGTGTTTGATCGAATGATGACTCCGGGTTGGCCCAGTATGAGTGAGTGTGGGTGTGTGCATCAGTATACTGTGATGGACTGGCGTCCCACCCAGAGGTGTTCCTGTCTTTGTACGCAGTGTTGGCAGGACCGGCTCTAGCTCCCTGCAAACAAAGAAAATAGAAGCTTGAATGATAATTTAACCTTTAATCCAATATATATACATTATTTATTTCTTAGTACACTGCAGTGAGTAGCAATTTTATTAAGTATACAGACCCAACACAGAGCTGGTCTCCCCCATTCATTGGTCAGCACAGATATGCTAGCTCATATTGACACCATTTTGTCCTACCGAGTTTGAAAATTACTCAGTAGTGTATTTCTCTAATAAACAGCTCATTCCACCTCAGCCTACAAACGTTTCATTGTGTTCAGATCACGTGACTGGGGAGGCCGCTGCTTTAAGATAAATTTGCTGTCATGGTCCTGGAACCATTCCAACATTTTTAAAGCCTTGTGACATAGGCCATTATACTGATGAAAAGCTGTATTTGCAGACAGGTATACTGCTGCCATAAAGACACAGGTGCACCTGATTAGCAAAAGTGTTCACACACAGTACAGGAGACTACACATTCAAACACCACTGGTCTCATATCAAAGGGACCGATATGTTACATTAAATTACATTTGTCTACCAATGTTAACAAGACTGTAGGCATATGATACCTAGCAGCATATTCAAAAACTACAACCTACTGCTGTTTTTTTTAACCAATTCTGGAAATTTTAGGGTGTCCACCCTATGTATATATATATATATATATATATATATATATATATATATATATATACACATATACACATATATATACAGTATCTATACATATAAAAGGCAAAGCCCTCACTGACTCATCACTAATTCTCCCACTTTCCATATAGGTGGGAAACTGAAATTTCGTGTGCCCATTCCTTGCAGTGTACTTACAAAAGTTAGGTATGTTACATGTCCTATTGCAACATTCAAGGCGGGGGGGGAAACGGGTGTACCCCCTAAACTGTATAAATAGATAGGGGAAACCCCTCCTCACTATTTCTGTGACTGCCAATATACGTAGGAATTTCCCATGCTCATCCTTTACACTGTACTTACAAACATTATGTATGTTTCATTTCGTGCCGTGCCCCATAACAAACTTTTGAAAATAACATCTTCTTTTTGGCGGTTCTCACCATTATGCCGTAAGGAACTTTTGGAATTGACCTCTCCTTTTGGCGGTTTTATTCCTTATTTCCGTTGATAGAGGATTTATTTCACGGCAGAGACGCACAAGGATCGCCCCTGGTCCCCCTTCCTTTTTCACCTACCACGTGGTTGGCTCCCTGCCTATATACATTAACAACATCCCACGCTCATGTGCCTCCTCACTCGCTTCCTTACTTTCCTCAGCTGTTTGTTGTGCTCACTGCTCTCTTCTTCTTTACTCCACCGCTTCAAGCCTGTTATTGTTGGCCTTGCTTCACGTCTTCCTGCTGGTGACTCCTGCCTTTTCTTTTACTCCTCCACTTCAAGGCTGTCATTGTTGGGCTTCCTTACTTGCTCACGTACTGTACGTCTTCCTGGTGCTGACTTCTGCTTTTCATTCCCTGCTCCACCGCTTCTCGCCTCCCTTCTTACTTTCTTTCTCAAACGAGTTCAAGTTTACCCCGAATAACATGTCTTTTCCGGTGATCACCATCGATCACAATTTCACCGACCCGTACCGATGTCCCGAGATTGCGCCTGCCTCTTCCATTCTCTCTCTTACATATTGCACGGCCATATCAGTCTCAGCCTTGATATCCACAGAGACATTATGTCTTATGTACTGAATGACTGGGACAGGTTCAAGGTGTGGACTGATGACGGTACAGGAGACAATTATACTACACAGGACCACTAGAGCAGTGAAATGCTTAAACTCTTAATCTATGGTTCTCCATGTGAACTGATAACTTCCGCAGAATTGTTTTGTTGTCGCTTTCAAGTGTATAGAAATGGGGAAATATTTTACACCTTTGGACAACCGGGAATGCCTGTTAAACATCTTAGATTCACGGGTAGCAATTTGGGTAGTGGACACTTTGATGTTTATGAATGTTTCAACTCTGACAACATGGACACAAAGTTATCAATGAAACCTGTTGTATCTTTACAATGGTTGACAAACGCAGAATGTAACTTGAACACAACATGTCCTCCAAATACGAACCTGATTGAAAAAAATGATGATAATCAAATCCTTGATGACAGCAACACTTACTGTATAACAGTGACAAAGCAATTACATTGACAATCATGTTACATTATTTTTAAAATTATTTGCATTTATATAGTGCTTTTTCTCACTACTCGAAGCTCTCAGCAATTGCAGGTTAAGGGCCTTGCTCAAGGGCCCAACAGTGCAGAGTCCCTTTTGGCATTTACGGGATTTGAACTGGCAACCTTTCCGATTGCCAGTTCAGATCCCTAGCAAAAGCGCTATATAAATGTAATGAATTATTAATTATTATTATTATATACATATACATATACACATACATTATATATATACATATACACATACATTATATATATATATATATATATATATATATATATATATATATATATATATATATATATATATATAATTCACTAAGCCACCGACAAGTAGACACCCATGGAAAGCACGCAAGACAGCCAAAACGCCCACCGACTCTAAGACCATTCGATACAACGACAACTATACACATGTATATATACACATATTTAAATATATACAAATACAGTGGAACCTCTAGATACGAGTTTAATTCGTTCCAGCACTGAGCTTGTATAGCGAATTTCTCGTATCTAGAACAAACTTCCCCATTGAAAATAATGGGAATCCAGTTAATCCGTTCCGCACCCCAAATATATTAACATAAAAATCAATTTTCCTAACAAATAACACTGATAAATTATATATACTGTAGTCTACCTTTAATAAATAACACTGGTAAATAATATAACTGATTGTTAAAAGAATCAAAACAGGTGTCTAAAGTGCAGTAGAGCATTCAATAAATCTTTAAATAAATAATCCTTAAAACAGTTGTGAAGTGGAGGTTTAAAATACACAAGAATAACAATCCTTCAACACAAGGTTAAAACGTCAAAAGGATGCAGTCTTTAAAAAACAGATGACAATCCCCGGTGTTTCTTCTCTGTTAGCGTCTCACCTGCGGGCTCTGCAACAGGCGAGACACTCTTAATGCAGCTGACCTTCTCTACACCGTCCTGCTTCAGCTGTTTGGCTCGCCTGTTCAGCTCACTGTTCAGCTACACGCGAGCCTGCACTCGCTCGCTCTCCCGCACTGACTTACTTCCTGCCTGCCTGCCTGCCTACTACAACCTCAGTTCTCTCTCCTCTGTTTTCTTTTACTTCTTCTCCCCCTTAACCGGCTCGCGCTTCTCTATATATGCGGGGAGGACATGGCAGCTGCAGCCCATCAGCCACAGGAACAATCATGGACGTGGGCAGTTTCCCACCTGTGCACTTAAGTGAGAAACGCAGACACCGCAGATCGCGGCTCGCAACTGCTACCACGCCCCCTCACTAAGCTGAGAGCTATACCCACAGCCTGGGTCGTGGCTCGTTACGCGAGCCAATGCTCGCATTTAGATCTGAATTTTTCGCTCATACTTTCCTCGTATTTTGAATTTCTCGTATACAGAGGTGATCGTATCTCGAGGTTCCACTGTATATATATATATATATATATATATATATATATATATATATATATATATATATATATATATATATATATATAACATATACAAATATATATTATATATATTGTATATATATATATATATTTTATATATATATATATATATATATATATATATATACACACACACACACACACATACACAAACATATTTATATATACACATAGGGTGATTACGTACCAAGACAGAAGGACAGTCAATTTGGCTGGCTGGACAAAGAAGCAACTTTGTGCCCGACCCGAAATAAAGTATTGCTTGGGCCCGCAGATGCCGGAGGTGGGGAGCAGTTTCATTCCCCACATGGCAGGTGGCAGTGGTTCTTTTGTGACAGCCTTGTTGGGACACCCGCAGGGGTGATTGGGAGTTGGAGTCTGGAAGTGCAACCCCGTTGGTGTCTCTGGGTGCCAATAGAGGGCACTGTCAGGGGAGGACATCCCCACTTTCTATATGACCCGGAAGTGCTTCCAGGAAGACACAGTGTGGCACCAGAAGTGTTCCCGAGTCCAGCTTGAAATGAAGCCTGTCGCCTGACATCAGGGAGTCAGAGTCGGGAGGCAGTGGGCAACACTTAATTGGAGGAAAGGAGGAGGACAAAACTGGATGATTTATCGGTTCTGTAATCGATCTTTATAAAGGTGATCATTTGTGAAGGTACTGTAGTTTAATAAATATCTTTTATTTAAACCTCAAATTGTGTTGGCTGTTACTGTGTTTAAGGTTTGGGACACTTGTAAACAAGTATATACATTTTAAATCAGCTTCATTAACACATTTCTTTTATGAATGAAAACGTATCTCCAGAGGGGATTACATAAAGATGATTGCTCTGTAAGAATTCACTTCCACCCACAACATTTACTAACTTATGGAATTGTGTGAAAAATACCAGCTGCTGCAACTTGTTTGCTAATAATCTGTTGAATCTGAAATAAAATATGCATATGCTTGAGCAAAACAAAATTGTAGCTTTCTGAATACACTTCCAGGTAATAAAATTTTTCCAAAATGGAAAAAAACATTATAAACCATCCATCCTCAAACTCGGTTATTGTGGTTCAGACTAACAAGAACAGACACAGGGAAACTGGGCACAAAGCAGGAGCCAAGCCTTGAGCAGGGTGCCAGACCATCACACCACACACTCGCCTTCACCTTCTCATACCTGGGCCATTTTAGGGTAGCCTGTTAATTAAAAATGGTAACATATGGAATGTTAAGCACTTTACCACCATGTACTGTAATGCCCAGTATACTGGCATCTCTACAGAGATTGTTGAACTATGGGCATATGTAGTCATATCTGAACGGACCAATGGTAGAAAAATAGTAGCACAGATTCCAAGGAAGATCCCAAAAAAAAAAACACAAATTAATTTTATTATAGTGCCAGGAACAATAATGTTAGTTCCACGCAATAACAACACAGTTCTTCTACGACGACACTGAACACGTACAATAAGAAACCAAAAGAAGTGATGCTGTATGTTTACAATATGCACAGTGGCTCTAAATATTTAAGTGATGAAAACCAGCAAAAGCAAACAAAACCATTCATCTTCTTCTTCCTTCAGACATTAGTCAAAAATCAAAGAGGACAAAAAAATGAATCCTACCATAAAGATCTCTGTACACTCGCTCATCTAACCTTCTCCAAATGCCAGTTTGTCAAAAGACGACCCCTGCTGGTTCTTTTCTGGTTTTATATGCTGGGAACAGACTAACTGGTCAGACTGGCACACCAAAAACAGTGACGCCATCATTCCAGAAGGAAGCACCCTATTTCCCAGTGTCTCTACTTACCATGCACATGTGCTCGCACCCCCTCTTTCAGGTTATTTCCTGAACTTGTCTGGGATTTTAATTCTGACAGCTCCTTGCACAACTGGCATATGTGCTCTTGACATACCGGTACCTTCCGCGACACATGCAGACTCAAGTGGATATCCTTCCTCAGCAGGTATGAAGTAACACCACGATGTTGGTGTGCCGGCAATCGAGGGTTTAAAATGAGCGACAGGCCTCCTCACCCTGAACTGAACCACCAGTGACGCTTCCTTCTGTGGCGTGCCTTCATGTTGTTGTGCCAGCTATTTCTCTCCCTGTGCCTCTATGAACACACCTCACAGGTAAGCCCACATTTCATAACTTCAGTTAGCCCTTTACGAATTTGACATTCATGGTTTCGGTTACGGCCATGAACAGTTAAATTTTTGGAGCTTGTCAAAAGATCACAGAAACTAACAGAAGATGCATATGCCAAGAATATGTAAATGCTACTCAAAATAGTTTGTGTCACATAAAATCATAAAATATATAAATATTAGTGTTATTTAATATTCGTTAGCTTAAGTGCATATCATTTATATGAAAAGTTATTTTTGGTGAAAAAAAAGAGCTGTGAGATCTGCGCCTGCTACCTTCTGCCTTCACTGCTCCTTTAGTTATTTACCAGCAAGCCGGCGATTCTCGAAAGAATCGCAAATCCAAGAATGGGAATCACCTCATGGAGGGTGGGTGCGTCCTGGGAAATGTCATTTAATTAAATAAACATATTTGTACTAAAGTGGTTTCTTTTTGGAGTTGTGACTCATGTGGTTGTGGTGTTTCAGAAGCGCGTTGTTGGCGCCTTGTTTCCATCAGGACGTAAATGCATGACAATATCACGGTGAAACGGAGGCTGACCGTCATCATTTTGAAACACAATTGCCAGTTCATTAACGATGGGAACATTGTATCGTCTCGGATCCTGTTGTTTGTCCTTTATTAGCACTAAGGCAATTGTAGTTGGTGCCACACAGTCCGCCTCTGCTTTTGTATTGGCTTCTCTTTCAACCTCATGTAGTATTTTCATAGAGTTTGCTAATGGGTGATTGTTTATGACTTCAGCTACGTTTCTCATTATTAGCTCTGTGGTTGATATACTGCGTCATCCAGATGTAAAACGTACATTTGGGCAAATTTGCGGTGGTGATTTGGCTCAGGGTGCACTGTTCCAATCCGATACAATATTTGTCAACACACGCGAAAGCAGTATGGGCCATTCCCAGGGGGGAAGCCGGTGCGTGATGAAATATCATGGAGGGTGGGTGCTTCCTGGAACAGTTCATTTCAACGCGCTTCTGTTATTATTTTTCTTCATGCAGTCTCGTTTTTGTTTTTTTATGGCTGTGTCATCGTATATGCGGTGGTGTGGCCGTTCGCATCCGGGCGGCTGTACAACCTGGCGTGCACGCTTTACCTCAGGTATACTTCACAGGTCGTAGGCATGGTAAAGTTTCCATTTAATCCCATTTGAACTACAGCGGTTTCTTTGTGTGGGCGCGTTCGTTCATTGTTTTTATCCATGTTGTTTGGGCGCCACCTACTGACTCTGGTTTGAACTAAAGCGGTTTGTTTGTGTGGGCGCCACCTACTGACTCTGGGAAGCAGCCGCGTTGTCGTTTACTGTTAGGAATTATAATTGCACTTACGTTAGTTGAGCTGTTTCGTTTTTGAGCAGTGACTCCTTTGCCTGGGAGCTGTTTCGTGCACTTCATTTGTCTAGCGGGTGTGTTTTCTGTGGCTGTGTCGTTAGCTATGGGTGGGGTTGTTGCAGTGGCGATCACACTGGTAGGCGTGTTTTCTGTGGCTATGTCGTTAGCTATGGGCGGGCTCGTTGCAGTGGCGATCACACTGGTAGGCGTGTTTTCTGTGGCTGTGTCGTTAGCTATGGGCGGGCTCGTTGCAGTGCGGCAGTGCGCTTCGATGCGCCCTGCGCCCTGCGTCCATAACCTTCAGTTAGTAATATGGATCAGATTTGGTCATCTGCTGAAGGCTGGTTCGTACTCAGTCACCTCAATCGGAAACCCACGTAGAGCTAGCCATCCTTCTCGGCTCTCTCCTTTCTCAAGCTAGCCAGGAGACCAATGCCATGGTACAAAATGAAAGCAGAGATCAAAGCCAGAGATGAGTCCTAACTGAAATATGAATCCTACCACTAGGGCCTACTTGAATACAAAACTAGTTACTGCTAAAGACTGCACAGACGTAGTACCCACGAATCGTCACTACTCGATCATATCTAGTGACAAACGTGATCATGTAAACTAAACTCAAGACAATATAATGCAAATAAAATACAATGGATACAAAATTCAACTTTTAAATTATCGAATAAATGCAAAACTGTCTTTGAAAATAAAAGCTATATGTCTATTAACCTCAAAACAATCAAAATTATACACATAACAAATGTTAGCAATGACAGCTACACAGTACCCCTTCACTCTCTGGACATTTTATAGTGCTGTAGATTTAATTTTAAATTGGATACATTTGCCATTTTTGCTCATCAATCGACACTCAATAACCCATAATGACAAAGTGAGAACGTGTTTTCAGAAAGGTCTGCAAAGTTATTAAAAATCAAAAACTGAAATATGTCATTCACAGAAGTATTCAGACCCTTGTGTGACCCCCAAAAACTTGGCACACCTGGGTTTGGGCTGTTCTTCCCATTCGTCCTGGTCATCTTCAGGCCTCACCATACAGCAGATGTTCTACGAGGTTTAAGTGTGGGCTTTGGCTGGGCCACTCGAGGGCAGTCAGAGACCACTCCAAATTGTGCTCAGGTGTATCCTGTTTGCTTTAGTTCTCCTTGAGATGTGTCTATAGCGTGACTGGAATCCACCTGTGCCAAACTGAATTGATTGGACATTATTTAGAAAGGCACACGGGAACCTGTTTATATATAGTACCACAATTCACACTGCATGTCAGGACAAAAATCAAGCCATGAAGTCCAAGGAACTCTCTTTAGTCCTCGAAACATAGATGAGGGACAGAGGATAAAACCAAATCAAAGGTTTAAGTGTGCCTAGGAGCACAGTGATTTAAATTATTGTGAAAAGGAAGAAGTTTGGCTGCCATTTTGCCATCATATGTCACACACGTACACATGAGGGACAGTTTACAGGCTCAAATACTGTTATTTGTCAGCCAGACCGAGGATCGGCGCTCTCACCTGATCCTCTCTCCTCTTATCTCTCTGCAGCCCAGCCGAAGACCTTGACTCTTAATGACATTACTATTGACCCACCCACTGTTGACATCACGTCTAGCCAACCCTGATGACATCATTTCTGCTACCCAGAATTCCCCTTTCTGCCACATCTGTTCTTGTTCCAGCTATACTGACTCCACCTCTTCCTTCTACCCACCATATTTATAGAGCAGTCTCAATCTGTTAGTCAGTTAAATTGTGAACTCCACTTTTTGAGACGTGTTTTCTTTGCTCTGATGTTTTTCAGTATATGGGGTGGTCATCCTCAAACCTTTTTTGGTCAGCTGCCTGATATTTTATCACACATATTATACAAAAGTTACGGTTTGAATACTCGTATTAAAAATAATTCAATATTTGAATGACGTCTAAGTGCTACTACTCACACTCTTATACTTAATGTGCCTTCATATGCTTCATTGTTATTAATATTTTTGCTTTTTTGCTTGGATTGTGTCTGCAAAGCATGCATTGCTAATGACTTGTCCACTGCACAGCCTTCACTTGAAAAACACCACCCATCACAAAAAACAGGGTTATGCCAAATAGTATATAAGGTGAAGTGGCCACTCTTTCTGGCCTTGAAGATTTTGGATTCTACACTTAAAACAAGCAACGGTGGTGTTAAGATGTAGTACTTAAAGATATTATTAGAGTAAAACACTTTTGGAGTGTTTCATTGACGTTGGTTTTTGGGATGACATCTCTTGTGCGTGGCTGTGATTGATAGAAGAGCTACATTACAAACGCTAGCCCAACAGGTGGGGTCTATCACATGTCACTGGCTGTCCACACACACTCTTCAACACCATTTGAAGCAGCAAGGTCTTCTTGCTCACCACCCATTGCTTCGGATACCTTTGACCCTCCACAAATAGGTAACTGCAACGATACCAACAACACCTCCAATGGCATGATGGCTGACATTGCATTGTATTTTTGGACGAGTCCCCTGTTTACTGCATCTTGATGTAAGGATCCATGGATGAAGGTACTGTGTGAAACTCTCCTGGAGACATGCTTAGCACCAGGTGTTATGGTATGGGCTGCCACTGGGCCCCACTCCTGTTCCTGCCTTATACTGTATGTGTTGCCAGTAACTTGGCCAGCCAGTGATACATTACAGAGGTGTTAGAGGCTTAAGTGGTACATTATCTAGAGAGGTTCCCTGGTACCACATTCCAAAAGGGTGATGATCGACCACATGTCGCATGAAGCGTCCTACAGTTCCTGAATGACCATCATGTGCCACTGGATTTGTTTGCCATTAAGTATGTCTGGCACATGGTCAGACAAAACCTGTTGGGCCAGACAACAGCAGTGATTACCACCGATGAACTTTGGACACCTATAGTCACTGCAATACACAAACACACGTCCAACATCTATTCTTGTTCTTGCCAGACCATGTACAAGTGGTTATATCTGTCAGTAGTGGATATTACGAGTTCCACCTTTGTGATTAAGCTGTACACTATGTATCATAATCAAATCTGCCATGCAAATATCACTTTGATATCTCAGGTATTTCTTGGTGTTGTAATTTTTAATGGCCAATAGTGTTTATATACATACATATATATATATATATATATATATATATAAATATACACACATATATATATATATATATATATATATATATATATATATATATATATATATATATATATATATATATATATATATATATATATATATATATACACACATATACATATATATATATATATATATATATATATATATATATATATATATATATATATGTTACGGCCAAAACCCAAAGTCATGAGCAGCGATTTGTTGCGTACTTAGTAGTGCATTTGCATCGAGTGTAGCCTTGGCGGCTCTTGTTCAGAAAGCAGACCCCACTTGGTTGTTTCACAATAATTAAGATTAGGTATATAAGTAGGTTTCACATTTCTGTTATCATTTTAGCCCTAAAATAGTGACTTAACATCAGGGACCTATTTTATTGATCTTAAGGTTTGTGTTTGGGCGAGGGGAAGGCCATCTCAAGTGGCATCCTCTTTCTGAACAAGACCCGTCTTGAGCAGTTTCTCATGCAGAATGGAAAACTCATTTCTGAATCTGCATCTGAAAGTTTTTAAGCATCTTCGCACCTTGAGTGGACAGTCTTACATTAGCACATCGGATTTTGGCCAGGGAGTTGTCGCCACTTCACTAAATTTCCGGCCAAAATAGCATATACACTGGTCATTTCTAGTAATTCAAACTTTGGCCACACCTCGCGGCCAAAATGTGAAATGGCCGGCCAATTCAGGAACTGGCTGAACTTCGGGTTTTGGCCGTAACATATATCCTAGGGGCTATTCCCCCTGCTCGCTTTGCTCACCAACCCCCGGGCCTGTGCTACGCACTAAACTCTTTGCGGTTCTACTTGCTTATGGGGATACGGATGTACAATTTAAACAGATTTTTATTTTCTTGGGAATTGTTACATATGCACCACGTGTGATTGAATTTTGTTTCTTTCTCTCTATTAAATAAAACGACTTTTTCGAATGTTTGCCTCTGAGGTTTGCTAATTGTCTTTGGAAAAGCTATTCTAACGGGAAACTGTTAACGTTTTAATATGATTGGCATATCAAGATCTTCTTTGTTGTCTAATGTTATCCACGGAAGATGTACTACATTACCTTTCTTGGACACATCCTTCTTTCTACAGTAATTCGTGCAGTGGAAGACCGGACAGTGTTACCGGTTGTAGATATTCTTTGGGATATTGTAAGTTGATGTTTTCATCTTCTGCACAATCACCACCAACTGTTTCAGCATAGTCTATTGATATGCATTTAACCAATTTGCAGTGTAACTGATCGACATTTTTGGCATTAATTCATTTGACTTCCTCGGTTCTCGGTGCTAGGATTGCTCATATACTCATTCTTTCTGGTGATAACCGTTCGTGATGAAATTCTTCAATAAGATTTGGACATAATAAGTCTTCTTTAATTGGGAACTTAAAGTGAGAAAAACGTTAAAATTTATAAGAGCCGAGAGCGCAGGAAGTGTGTCTGACAAAAGCATTCACACAAATGAGAGGTGAGAGGACTGTGGTCTTGTTTGAAAATGTTTGAGAGGAGGGCGTGACTTGAACAAATCTCAAGGCAAAAGTCTCATTTTGTGGGACTTGAAAAAAATCTCTTCCAAAAAGTCTCATCTTGTTGAATTATTTTTTATATAATAGAGAGATGTAAAGTGGTGTGGGGTGGTGGCTGTGTGTCAGTATCTGGAAGGTTCCCGGTTCAAATCTCATTGCTCCCAGAAGGAAACCCATCCACTGTACAATAGGTAACCCTGCACTCTGCCACCCAAAGGTCATGTGAAAAGACAATTCCCCTCAAGGACTAATATACAAAGTTTATCAAAATTAAAAATACATAAACTGTATATATATATATATATATATATATATATATATATATATATATATATATATATACACACACAAAAACTACCGGTCAATATTTTGGACACAGAGAAAGCCATTTTGAGAATAGAAATGAACTTTAGGAATGCTAGTGTCTTGCAACCCAAGTGAACCCAAGTAGATTCATACCTGGTGGCATGGATCGTGGACTGTCTTACAGACAGACCTCAATATGTGTGTCTCAGGAACTGCAGGTCTGACATTATAGTCAGCAACACAGGAGCGCCACAGGGGACTGTACTTTCTCCGGTCCTGTTCAGCCTATATACATCGGACTTCCAATACAACTCGGAGTCCTGCCACGTGCAAAAGTTCGCTGACGACACTGCTATCGTGGGCTGCATCAGGAATAGGCAGGAAGAGGTATAGGAACCTAATCAAGGACTTTGTTAAATGGTGCGACTCAAACCACCTACAACTGAACACCAGCAAAACCAAGGAGCTGGTGGTGGATTTTAGGAGGACCAGGCCCCTCATGGACCCCGTGATCATCAGAGGTGACTGTGTGCAGAGGGTGCAGACCTATAAATACCTAGGAGTGCAGCTGGATGATAAATTGGACTGGACTGCCAATACTGATGCTCTGTGCAAGAAAGGACAGAGCCGACTATACTTCCTTAGAAGGCTGGCATCCTTCAACATATGCAATAAGATGCTGAAGATGTTCTATCAGACAGTTGTGGCGAGCGCCCTCTTCTACGCAGTGGTGTGCTGGGGAAGCAGCATAAAGAAGAAGGACGCCTCACGCCTGGACAAACTGGTGAGGAAGGCAGGCTCTATTGTAGGCACGGAGCTGGACAGTTTGACATCCATGGCAGAGCGACGGGCGCTGAGCAGGCTCCTGTCAATAATGGAGAATCCACTGCATCCACTGAACAGGATCATCTCCAGACAGAGGAGCAGCTTCAGCGACAGACTGCTGTCACTGTCCTGCTCCACTGACAGACTGGGGAGATATTCCTCCCCCACACTATGCGACTCTTCAATTCCACCCGGGGGGGTAAACGTTAACATTATACAAAGTTATTGTCTGTCTGCATACCTGCATTGTTATCACTCTTTAATTTAATATTGTTCTTTATCAGTATACTGCTGCTGGAGTATGTGAATTTCCCCTTGGGATTAATAAAGTATCTATCTATCTATCTATCTATCTATCTATCTATCTATCTATCTATCTATCTATCTATCTATCTATCTATCTATCTATCTATCTATCTATCTATCTATCTATCTATCTATCTATCTATCTATCTGAACAGAGTAGCATGTTTCAGCTCTGCTAACTCAATTATAAAGGTTTCTCTAATAACCAAATAGCATTTACATATGACTGATTAAGGTGAAGCTAAGGGAGTTGACGACTCGGACACTAAAGGAATGGCTGCTGAAAATGGGGCACTGCAGACCAATGTCAGTAGTAAATTTCAACAAAACCTCCTATGAAGAATAAAAAATTTGGACAGCGTTTTCCCTGGAAAAGTCTATTCGGGGGTCCTGGAGAGGAGGGTCTGTCAGATAGTCGAACCTCAGATTCAGGAGGAACAGTGTGGTTTTCGTCCTGGCCACGGAACAGTGGACCAGCTCTACACCCTTAGCAGAGTCCTGGAGGGTGCATGGGAGTTCGCCCAACCAGTCTACATGTGTTTTGTGGACTTGGAAAAGGCGTTCGACTGTGTCCCTCGGGGAATCCTGTGGGGGGTGCTCCAGGAGTATGGGGTACTGGACCCCCTGATAAGGGCTGTTCGGTCCCTGTACAACTGGTGTCAGAGCTTGGTCCGCATTGCTGGCAGTAAGTCGAACCCATTTCCAGTGAGAGTTGGACTCCGCCAGAGCTACCCTTTGTCACCGATTCTGTTCAGGTGCAGCCAGGGCATTGAGGGGGTCCGGTTTTTGTGGACTCAGGATTGGGTCACTACTTTTTGCAGGTGATGATGTCCTGTTTGCTTCATCAGGCCATGATCTTCAGCTCTCTCTGGATCAGTTCGCAGCTGAGTGTGAAGCGGCTGGGAATGGGAATCAGCACTTCCAAATCCGAGACCATGGTCCTCAGCCGGAAAAGGGTGGAGTGCCCTATCAGGGTTAAGGGCGAGATTCTGCCCCAAGTCGAGGAGTTTAAGTATCTTGTTCATGAGTGAGGGAAGAATGGAGCGTGAGATCGACAGGTGGATCGATGTGGCGTCCGCAGTGATGCGGGCTCTGCATCGGTCTGTCGTGGTGATAAAGGAGCTGAGCCATAAGGCAAAGCTCTCAATTTACCGGTCGATCTATGTTCCTACCCTCACCTATGGCGACTACAAGCAGCTGAAATGAGTTTCCTCCGCAGGGTGTCTGGGCTCTCCCTTAAAGATAGGGTGAGAAGCTCAGTCATCCGGGGGGGGCTCAGAGTAGAGCCGCTGCTCCTCCGCATCGAGAGAAATCAGATGAGGTGGCTCGGGCATCTGATCAGGATGCCTCCTAGACGCCTCCCTGGTGAGGTGTTCCGGGCACGTGCAACCGGGAGGTGGCCCCGGGGAAGACCCAGGATACGCTGGAGGGACTATGTCTCCCGGCTGGCCTGGGAACGCCTCAGGATTCCCCCGGAAGAGCTAGAAGAAGTGGCCGGGGAGAGGGAAGTCTGGGCATCTTTGCTCAAGCTGCTGCCCCCCAATCTCGGATAAGCGGAAGAGGATGGATGGATGGATGGATGGATGGATGGATGGATGGATGGATGGATGGATGGATGGATGGATGGATGATTAAGGTGAAGCAAGGGAGTTGACGACTCAGACACTAAAGGAATTGCTGCTGAAAATGGGGCACTGCAGACCAATGTGAGTAGTAAATTTAAAATCATTTATCTCAAGCAGTAACAGCCTTTAGCAACATTAGGAATGACTCGTTTGTATTTTTAAATTAATGAAATGGTATCTTGATTAAAAAAAAAAAAAAATTCTATAAAAAAGAGGAAAATTTCTGCGCACATCCAATATATTTTGACCAATACTGGGAAAAAAAATTAAAGAAATTTTTATTTTATAAAATATACAGTATATAATAATTGAAATATGTGTATGTATAAATAGAACATAACAATAAAATATATACTCTCTGTCTCTCTTTAAATATATATATATATATATATATATATATATATATATATATATATATACAGTATATACACTGTCACAAAAACGACCACAAGACATCGAGAAGGTTTGGGGCAGCCACCCATTTAATCGTTTACGGCTACAAAACTGATCGAAATATAGAGCCATGCTCATTCAACAGAGTCCAAAACAGGACTGAGAACTATGAAGCAAGATGGCAGCTTTAAAGGCCAGTAGCGGAAGTGATGTCATCAATACCGGAACCAGAAGTGACGTCAGTGGCTGCCCCAGAGCCGGGTGGGATTTCCCTAGAATGGTCTGCAAAAGATCGAGAGGGAAAATTAGTGCACTCCACCACCCCCTGGTCTGGCATGGAATTACCTGTATTTAAGCCCTTTAGCTGTCTCCTAAACACACGTGTGTGACAATATATATATATATATATATATATATATATATATATATATATACACAATATATATATATATATATATATATATATATATATATATATATATATATATATATATATATATGCACTCACACACATTTTAATTATTCTCATATAATTCTGTGTGGTACTGTAGTTTAATAAACCAACACTCTTTTGACAAGTTTAAAATGTCCTTAATATGTGTATAGCCTTGGCTTAATGCCGTCTCTCTCTAGGAGCTCTGTTGATGAAGGGGGCTTTGAAGGCTTTTTAACACTTTTTTTCCTGTTATAAACTGTTATTCCTCCCTTCTGTTTTTGTTAAATAAACTATTATGTTTGATATATTTTGGACTTTTTGGCATTTTTATCCTGGGTTGGGTTGACACACAGGGGTGCCCTCGTTATTACACACATACACACACATATACACACATATATATTCATTTTTAGTAGTGCACATCTGTGACATAGATGACATTTAATGAGATTTCAGGCCCATAAGAATGTCATTTTGAGGCTTTGTAGCGTGTTACCTTATATGGACGGCACTCTATAAACTTTTGGAACGTTGCAATAAAATCTCCCTATTGTTCCAATTAGAAACAATATGAAATATGAAACAGCTGTGTCAGGCTTGGCATTCCCTTCAGTTTGAGAAGATGTCATATTTTTGAATTATGGTGTCATAAAGAACAAAGTTTTTGACATGAGCCAATTTTAAGCAATTGGGGGATAGCAAATTATGACAACTGTTTTCAGTACGGAAACAGAGCTACATTTCACCATTACTGGCAGGGCGAGGAGCTATTTAGAGCCAGCATTTACTAGATTAATGGATACATGACAGGTTTTAAAAGCACTACAATAGATTGATGTCTAGATTGCAGAATACAGCAAAACACAAGATACATTCTGGCCGGTTGTGAGACAGTGAGGCTAAAATCTGGTAAAACTAGTCCACTGAGATTCATTGAAACAGGCGTAGAAGGGCAACAGCACACACCCTAATAGCAAACATGTGCTTGGAGTAACGGCACATAAAGTGACTCGAGATTGATTAGTGCAGTTAGAGATGTGGCAGATCATATGAGCCTAATGAGAAAATGTATACTTCCTTGCATTGCTAGAAAAAAATATGACTCCCCTTTAAGGGATTTAAATGTAACATTTACAGTACACAAAAATATCAGGTAGAAAGTAAAATCCTATTAATTCATTTCTGTTGTGTTTCCTCAGCTACAAATAAAGCCGAAGGTGCACAGACTTTCTTATTGTTGGAGCAGCTGAGGACATTTGCTAAAGGCAAAGCGGGACGATAAAACTTTGCAAACTATTGGAATATCTCCACGTCATGGCAAATTTTATCAGCCTTGTTGTTTTGGTTAATCTTAGCTTTATGTTCTAAATTAATTAGCAATTTATATTGTAATTGCCACAGAGTGAAACATTGTGAAGGAGACGTTAATGCCGGACAAGGGTTTATTTTTAATATTATTTATTACTTTACTTTTTTCTTCACATATTTTTGGGTTACTATAACAGTACACATTCAGTCCAGGGACATGGTCTGCAATATCCCTGGGAAATGTCGCTGATTAACATAACGGACAATCAGAGCTGATAAATGTTTTACTAAGCTGATTTGGGAAAGAAATCACTGCAGCATTGAAGGTTCCCAAGAGCACAGTGGCCTTCATAATTTTTAAATGGAAGGTTTCAAGCAACTGCTGCTCTTTCTAGAGTTTGAATCCCAGCCAAACTGAGCAAACACTGAAAAAGGGCCTCGGTAAAAGTTGTGACCAAGAAACTGATGGTCACTCTGGCTGAGCTCCAGAGATTGGGGAAACATCCAAAGGGACAACAATCAATACAACAATCTACCAATCTGGGCTTTGTGACAGAGTGGCCAGACAGAAGCCTCTTCTCACTAAAGGACACATGGAAACCAGCTTTGAGTTTGCGAAAACGCAGCTAAAGAACTTTCAGACTGTGAGAAACAAGATACTCTGGTCTGATGAAACCAAAATTAGAATCATATCTGGAGAAGACCAAGCACTGCTCATAACCTGTGCAATACCATTCTAATAGTGACGCATGATGTTGAGGTAGGGACTGGGAGACTAGACAGGGTCAAAGGAAAGCTGAAAGGAGCAAAGTGCAAAGAAACCCTTAATAAAAACCTGCTCCAGAGTGCTCTGGATCTCAGACTGGGCCAAAGGTTCACCTTCCAACAGGACAATGACCATAAGAAAAAAACAAAGACAATACAGGGGTGGCTTAGAGACATCTCTATGAATGTTCTTGAATCACCCAGCCTTGGCCCAGACTTGAAACCAATCAAACATCTCTGAAGAGATCTGAAAATAGCTGTCCATTAATGATCTCCACCCAACCTAGACCTAGAGATCTGCAGGAAATCTTCAAATGCGAGTGTGCATACCAGGCGCAAGAAGACTCCAGGCTGCCAAAGGAGCTTCAACAAAGGACTGAGCAGAGGAATATTTGTGTCAGAGTGATATGTCAGGTTTATTTTATTTTTAATAAATGTACAAAACTTTCTAAAATCTTGTTTTAACTTTGTCATTCTGGTCTATTAAGTGTTGCTTGAGGAGGGAAAAACTGAATGTAAATCATTTTAGCACAAGCTTGCAACAACAGAATGTGTAGAAAGTGAAGGCGTCTGGATACTTGCTGAAGCCACTGTATGGTATTTATAAATCAAAGCCTATCTTTAGGAAAGAGGTCTCTTTAAAATTAAACCAAAATGAACCAAATAAAAATAGAAGTGAAGTGAACTGTGTAACTGACCAGCTCCCCATCCTAGGGTTCCTTGCGCCTAATGGTGCCATGATAGACTTTGGCCCTGCCATGTGCCTGAATTCAACAAATGTGAGAATGATATGAGATGCATAATGTTGCCTTAGGTACTTATGAAATTAATTTTAATTATCAGGGTCCAAGAAGGAACACAAAACAAACAAACTATTATTAGTTTATAATAAGCACCACATTTATTTAAGGGATGACAATATTGGATAACTGACTCACAGATTCACAGTCAC
This sequence comes from Erpetoichthys calabaricus, assembly GCF_900747795.2. Lineage (NCBI taxonomy): Eukaryota > Metazoa > Chordata > Cladistia > Polypteriformes > Polypteridae > Erpetoichthys > Erpetoichthys calabaricus. The sequence continues at coordinate 33,679,783 of NC_041406.2, forward strand.
TCGTTCAGATCCCAGACCCAAATGAACAGTGCTGAGTTTGTAAGTTCTCCTTCCCTTACACAGCCTAAATGATGTGCTGGTTAGGTGGACTGGTGACTCTGCATTAGTATTATATGACTGGTTAAACGTACAATGTTTTGGCATCTCATGCACAGTTGACTTCTTGAAACCATAAACATGGATTAAGTGGGTTCTAATAATAGACAGTGTGAGAGACAGCCGGGGCCGCCTCCTTAATGGAAGGACCAGGGGGGCAGACATGCACAGGGCATTACCTTCTCCTGAGCTATAGGTGGCAGCCCCCTGGGTTGCAGCGGTACCTCGAATTCCCACAGGAATACAAGGGAGTTGTAGTTCAGCAGAGCCCTTTTGGGTTCTGTGGGTGCTGCCAAGGGGTGCTGCAGGAGCGACAGGGTACATCAGGCTTCCACCACACCTGGGAGTACTTCTGAAATATGCTGATGAGCCACCTGAAGAGGTTCTGGGTGCATCATGAAAAGGACTGCCTCTGAGAGAGCCAGAGTTGAGGGACAAAACTTGCTAGAGGAGGAGAGATGTGAAGATGAAGAAAAGAAGTGCTGTAAATATTGTACTTTGTGTTGTATAGTGAGGTGCTTAGGTGGGAAATGTTTGGGAAGAGTTTCCCACATTAAATTAAAAACCATGTGTGCTGCTGGACTTGTGCCTGGTGTCTGTCTGTGTTGGGTTTGGGGAGCTAGTGTGTCCCCTGGTGACCACAACAGATATCTGCATTTGATATACACATGTAGTGGTCACCTTGGTAAAGGTTGGGAAAACTAGGTGATATTTTAAGACAGAAGACAGGGGAATGAACTAACTGGATATATTAAAAGAGAAGCAAAATCTGAAGTTGGATAAACAGAAGTTTAATAATACTGGAAAGGCAAAAACAATACTGAACATCAAAACCATACAATTCAAAAGCAAAGTAAGGGCCATGACAAACCAAACTTAACAAGCAGAGGACCCTAACAGAAAGAACTTTAAGACTTATCTTTAGTGATCTGATTTCAGAAATAATCCTTAAACAGGGGTGCTGACTGTTCCACCTCCATCTTATAAATTAATTTTAAAAAGCTGTTATGAACGAATTTGATTTTTATTTTTTTAACGTTTTTTGAGTTTCTTTAGAACATTTTTATAAAATGTTACAGTTTTTTTGAATCATAGACTATTTCTTGCATTTATTTCTAAGTAGGAATCTGTTTTGGAATAGTTGGAAATAGTTCTCACTTCTTTCTTGATAATTTCCAAAGGCAATTTCTGCAACACAGTTTGGAAATGTAATTGGTGATGCACAGCACATTATGTCATTGTCACAGAGGTATAATAAAATATATGCTTTGCATTTTGATTTCAAGTCATGGTTAAAGAATTACGGTATTGTATGTATGACAGTTCACATGCATTTTTGGGAGAGGAAAAAGACTAGGTGATGAAAATGTGTAATCAGACAGGCTGAGGTCGTATACCGAAAAAGACAAAAGAATCAAGCAAAGGTGGAGTTAAAGGGGGATTATCAGAAGGAAAACCGAAACAGACTAAACTAGTTGTTCTGGTTGTAAGTTGAGTTACCTCCAAAGGAAAATAGGTGACACTTTCAAACTTCAACCAATAAGCAGGGCACTGGTCTCACTGAGGGTTACTTAGTCGAGCCAGGCCCCAAATAATATCTGGTTGGTTACGCTGGAGCAGGCCTAAATATGGGGAGCTGGCAAACAAATATAAATATAACAAAAATAAAGTAGAAGCCCTACAAGGGGAGGAGTGACCATAAACCCTTAGCTTGTATTCATATATGTAAAAGATTCATTACAAAACAAGTAAATAAAGAACAAAAGCTCAAAAGAGCCAAATGAGTCACAAAGAAATTGCCTAAAAATTATTATTATTCAGAAGTCAAAATCTTTAAACAGAGAGCAAATAGCCGGAAAATCCAAAGAATGACAATAATTATAAAGAGGAGAACTCACCAACACCCAAGTGCATATAATGTACACCAAGGGACTGCAATTCCCATCAGCCTTGAGGGATGGTGATAGACAGATGGCCATGCCTTTCAGAGAACCACCCTTAAAACAAAAGAAACAACATTCTCTCATATACAAAAACTAAAGAATAATCAAAATAATACCCTTAAATAACAATATAAACATAAATAATAATAGTTAAAGGGTGAACATAAAAAAGACAAAAAAATAATTTAAACATAAGCAGGGAGGTGGGACCCTGGCTGTAACATAGCAGTTTTTTTTAGACTAATCATCAAAAAAATGCAAAGATTGTTTGATTTTTATTCACTGAGGGTTGACGTCGGGGTAAAATAGTGCTGTGTTTACATACAGTGGCCACTTTGTTGGGATATCAGACACTGTCGCATAAAACATAACATTTGATTATCGAACTTTTAATAAAAATAACCCAAATGACCAAATAAATGATTAAAAAAAATTCCTTACAAAAACTAATGAGAAAAGAATAATAAAACGTTTACAAAATGATCCAGAAACCACAAAAGAAAATAAAAATAATATCCTACAGATATAAGACAAGTAGTTTATATTAATGACCACATTTTGAGTTACTGTTTCTGGGTTTGGTAAAAGACATTACTGACTTTGGTTAATTAATTTCTGACTAGTTTAACAACGTTTCAATGGTTTACTCAATTATTCTGCCTTTTTCCACCACAAGCATAACAGAAGCAGAAGAAGAGAGTATGAAGGTTTTAAGAGTATCACTGCTTTAAGTAGTTTAGGCCTTTGAGAAAGTGTGGTGCTCAACATAAACGTCACAAAGCCACTTAATCTAATTTAAGATGGTGGGGAGGGAGCTGAAGCTCTCCTAATAGCCAACAGCACAATGTGGAAACCCTGGACGCTGTGCCAGTCCATCACACACACACTCATTACATTACTTACATTTACTTATTTGGCTGACGCCTTTATTTAAGGTGACTTACAACATCTATGAATCAATTGGTTCCATTTCTTTTTTTCCAGTTGGAGCACAGGCAAGTCAAGTGACTTGCTCATGGTAATACAGTATCAGTAGTGGGATTTGAACCCACAACCTTAGGGATTCAATCCCAAAGCCTTAACCACTACACACCCATCATTCACACACAATGATTTTGGAGAAATCACACAGAGAGATGCAGGATGTGCAAACTCTAACAGAAAGTGATCGGAATTCAAAGCCTGTTATGAGTCAGGTAGCAGCACAGACCACTCAAGAAAGAGTGTAGCACAGAACTCACTTAGATTCCGCTGCAGATGACCCAGAATGCAGCAGCCCATCTTGTATTTAACCAGAAGAGACTGGCACATGTCCCTCCTCTCATCAGATCGCTACATTGGCTCCCTGTAGCAGCAAGCTTTAAGTTCACATTCCTGATGTTTAACTACTGAGTAGTCAATGAGTCAGCACCTGAGTATATGGAGACACTGGTGAAGTGCTATACTCCTTCTTGACCATTCAGGACTTCCACGGAACAGCGTCTGGTGATGCCGCCTCTGTGTGGCCTCTACATTGGTATCAGGTCTCAATCCAGACTCTTTTCGTTTGTGGTTCCGAGTTGGTGGAACGAGCTGCCCACTTCCATCCATACTCCTGAATGTATTTAAGAAGCGATCGAAGACCCATCTGTTTCACGAATATCTGTCTAATTGAAAAGAAGTAAAAAAGCTTTGCGCTGTGATACTTTATATTCCTGGTTATTTGTTTAAGTCTAATTGCTTTATTGATTATAATGTATGAGTTATTACATCTTCTCGCTTGTGGCAATCAACATTTGTTACCTTTCCTATGACACTTGCTGAACAAACAGGCCCTAACCTACTGGTACTCGATTGTTTACATCTTTTGTAAGTAACTTCGCATAAAAGTGTTTGTTAAGCAAATAAATGTAAATGTAAGTCCAGATTGCATTTTCAGTCAGCATTCAAAAATGCCACAAAGTAAAAAAAGTTACAGTCTTAACTTAATTTCAGCATTTGCTTATTTGCACAGATATTCCCACACCAAAAACAAATATTGGTTTGTGTGGCCAAATATTCACTTTGGAACAGCTGGTCTACAAAATAACAAATGAAAAGCAATAAAAAATAAAGCAGAAGTGGTCAAAATCATATTTGTCTGATTCATGAAAGAATATAAATGTGTACATACAGTGCTTGTCCACTCAAAATGAATCAAATCTTTAAGTAGTGGTGTCTGTTAGACTGAATGCCACAGAAGAACATTTGTCCACCATTAGCTACCACAATCCCCTCCATGCCCTTGTATTTTGAAATACACAGCACTGCTGAAAGCAACTTACTTTAGAAACCAGGCATTTTCAAACAGGTTTCCTAACAAAAAAATGGAGTTACCAGCCAGGACACCTTTACAATTCAAGGATGGAAGGAGACTGCCTCCAAGAGCCATGTGCTCCCCCAGTCTGAAAGGTGGCTGCAGCTCTCTGGTGGGTCTCCCATATATACACCTGTAAGGCTTCATGGGTATTGGAGTTCCAATAGGCAGCCCTGCTGGGTCTCATGTGGGCTATGGGGAGGAGGTTTCCTCCTTTTAGGGAGGCTTCTCCTGACCCTGAAGTGCTTCCTGGATGCAATGTGGCAGCTCTGGTAGTACTCCTGGGTCCAGTATAAAGGAAGCCACGCTTCCTCACTTCAGGTGAGTCAGAGTCAGGTGAAGCTCACTGTGGAGGAGTGAAGGAGAGGAAAGAGACATAGAAAAAGACATTTGCTGATAATTGTGCTTGTGCAACCTTTTCACAAAGCCTATAAAAGGGATTTGTTCACAATAAATCACTTGTTTGAGCCAGGACTTGTGTACCTGTGGTTGCATTTGGGGTGCTGCAATGGCTCCTACTGTTCACGGGGTGTGTATTGAAGAAGAGGGTTGTTGTTTGATATACAGGGTATCTATTTATCTCTTTTCATCTCATCTCACAAGTTCAATCAGCCTTCTCCCTCTTGACGTTTTGACTGAGATAGATAGATAGATAGATAGATAGATAGATAGATAGATAGATAGATAGATAGATAGATAGATAGATAGATAGATAGATAGATAGATAGATAGATAGATAGATAGATAGATAGATAGATAGATAGATAGATAGATAGATAGAGCACTACATTACAAAGACAGATTTTTCTGTAACTCTGCTCAGTGCAGTAGGATTCAGAGCAAGCGTTGTGAAACATCTGTGTCACTAAGAGACACTTCCCTTTATGGTTAGACTGATAGTAACATGACTGTGCAATTTCTTGATTACATATTGTCATTTGACAAATGTACAGCAGCCACAGAAGTGACCAAGCACATTGCCTAAAATCTGCTAAAGACATTCTAATAAGCAACTGACTGAAAATCACAATAATGACTGTACAAATGCTAAGACTAACAGTATTCCTGTATGAGCTCCTAGGGGACTCCATCTGGCTTTGTTAAACATTATTTTCCTATGAATGAACCCTCATATGGAGCAAGCTACATAGAAGGTTACTGGGCAAGCCGCTTGTTAAGTCCACAGTTACAAGAAGTAATCACCGACTAAAACTCGCTTTTTTGGTGCACTGCAGGGGGTCTTCAATCTTGGGTCTGAGGAGCCACAGTTGAACTAAATTTTATGAATGTGAATTGAACTCACAGCTTAAATGGATTCCTGCAGCTGTACTGTATTCTATCATTTATAGTTTTGTCCAATATGTATTTTATTCTTTTTTTTGGTATACAAATTTATACTCGGTGTATTTCCTGCTCCTTTTAATATTTACCTAATACTTTACTTTAATAAAAAGTAAGTTCTAACAACTGCAGTGGGTTGGCACCCTGCCCGGGATTGGTTCCTGCCTTGTGCCCTGTGTTGGCTGGGATTGGCTCCAGCAGACCCCCGTGACCCTGTGTTCGGATACAACGGGTTGGAAAATGGATGGATGGATGGAAGTTCTAAAAAGCAAGAAATATGCTAAAAAGGGGAAAACATGTAAATGATTCTGAGCAGGACAGACTTTGGTTTGCACTTCACCTCTTCTGCAGCTTTCTTCATGTTTTATGAATTATATTGACAGAAAAAATACCATTTAGTAATGACTGAACTATGGAACAAAATGGCATGAATGTGGCTCTTGTGCAGGACCCCCTAGACATCAGTTTTTCTTTCTTTTTCTTCCATACGTAATGGTTTGCCATATTAATTCTGCTCCCTGTTGTTTGTGTGTGTGATGCTTGTAAAGTCTTCATATTGTGTAATGTTTCACGTCATTATCCGTCTTGAATTGATGACCACCCAGATGTTTTTTTGGTGGTCCAAAAAGGTGGAAATGACACGTTGCCAAATCTGGCGAATAAGGAGGATGTGGCAATACCCCAAACTTCAGTTTCTCCAGACAAGCCTTGGTGTTCTTAGCAGTGTGTGGGCTGCTGGCGGGTATTGTCTTACAGCAAAAGGACTCCTTGAGACAGCAGTCCTCGCCACTTGGATCGAATAGCTGGCTTCACATTGGTCTCCAGCAAGTCGCAGTAACTTGCACTAGTGACTGCAGTACCCCTTGGCATGTAGTGTTTCACAATAACTCAGGTGTACAAATGGTTGCGAGGACAAGACAAAACCTTTTATTCTGTTGGAATCCAGGCCCTTCCAGGCAGGTGGCACAAGTGCATTGAGAAGGGTGGAGACTCCATTGAGAAATGACATGATCAGCTTTGTTATGATTCGTTTCATTTCTAATACCGTATATAATCACGTTTAAGTTCTCCCGTGGATAAGTTGGGGTTTGATTTTACTGTATAATTTCCTGTTTTTTATAATGTCGGTTGTAGTTGAATGCGGAAAACTCACGCTATTGGTCCAAGAGATAATGATATGCTAATGCCCACCTGAGAGAGTAACCACGGAGCACACTGCCTTCTTGTTCTCTGTATTGTGCCTACGTGACCACACGGTAATACCTAAACTATTCCGAAGCAAAGTTAGCACTGTTTTGTGTTTTTTGTATCTCACACCCTCATACGCCTTTATTGTAAGAGCATCCCTTATCTACCATGGAGTGTTCAATCAGAAGAAAATATGAAGCTAGTTTTAAATTAAAAGTCGTTGAAGTAGCAAAAGAAATTGGTAACTGCGCTGCTGCAACAAACTTCGATATGTCTGAGAACCTGGTGCGAGATTGGAGGAAGCACGAAGATGCAAAAAAAAAAATAAGTGTCGTATTTTTTAATGGGTGTATAAGTCGGGGTCTGATTTTATGATCATTTTTCAGTTTTCAAGACCCGACTTATACGCGAGTATATACAGTAACTCCCATTTTCTAACTTTAGCTTGACTCCCCCTCGTACTCCCTATTGTATCTTCACAGTTCACTCATTGGTGGCAACATTTTCTTTTATTGTTGATTTCAAAGGACAACTAGACTGTGGGTCTTCCTCAAGAGACACTCTACCAAGACACAATCTAACTGGGGCATATGAAAAAGAATGGTCCTGGTACACTTTGAGAATGAGTATCCAAAGGCATATTAATGTTTAGTGTTAGAAATTCAATGATGCTTCCATTCTATACTTTATCTGGTGATTTCTGGCAATTGATTCTGAAACAAGAAACTTATTATTGTGTTTCAAGTGCACTGCTATTATGAAATGGGTACAAGGTCCTCCTAAAGGCTCCACCAGCCAGGCTAAACCTTCCTTGCCTACCTAAAAACAGGTCTCAACCTGAGCAGTATGACCTCCCAACTCCATAGGGAAGCTTCGGCCTACTTAACCTAAAAGATGTCTTGGTTTTCATGGGATCAAGATATCTCTTTACTTGTCTCAAAATATACCAAAAAGGAGAAGAAGGAGACAACACTGCATTTATATAGTGTTTTCAAGACAGTCAACGCACTTTACATACATACGGGCACTTCAACCACCACCTTTGTGCAGCATCCATCTGGATGGTACAACAATAGCTATTTTGCACCAGTACACTCACCACACATTAGATATTAGGTAGCTAAGTGGACAAAGATATAAGTAGATAGCCAATTAGAGGAAGAATGTGGAGACTGTGATGGGCAATTTAGCCTGAACATCAGGATACACCCTAATCTTTACGAAAGATGCCCAGGGTCTTTTATTACCACAGAGAGTCGGGACTTCAGTTTTACATCCAAAGTACGACGCTATTTTTGCAGCACAGTGTCCCCATCACTGCACTTGGACATTGGGATACACATCCAGAGCACAGGGTTAGTGTCCCCTGTCAGCCTCACCAACACCTCTTCCAGCAGCAACTTAAGCGGTTTATAGATGGCCTCCCATCCAAGTACTGGCTGGGCCCAAACACACCCAGCTTTAAGTGGATTACCTGTTCTGAAATGCAAGTGGTATGGCAGCTGGCTACTCGTAAAAATACACAGAGATATCCTCCTAGGGAAAAGAACCAACAAAACCTTTGGCTAGGAAGGATAAAGCCAAAAAGTACGTTTTAAAACTGGCAGGTACTTCTTTAGAAATAACAAATAGGACAAAAATGAGCCAAAAAGGCAACCCTGAGCAAATAAGTCACAATACGCAAACCAAGTGACAGAATCGAAAAAACAGAAGCAAGAATAAAAAAAAACAGCCATATCAATACTTATAAATTCAGTTTAAGAAACAACAATGGAGGATCTGCTCTCAGTCTTCAGATGATAACAACAGCTGGATCAGTGTGGCTCACAAAGTATAAGGTGCATAAAAGAACAACTCATTATGCATAGAGAGTAAAAAAAGTTTTAAAGGAAGAGTACAGAATTAATTTAGTGGATCAAGACTCAAAGTCGACTTCCAGACAGTGTTCAGAAGCCATTAGGAAGGCTAACAGAATGTTAGGTTATATAGCACGATGTGCGGAGTACAAGTCCAAGGAGAATAAGCTTTATAACGCACTGGTGAGGCCTCATCTGGAGTCCTGTTTGCAGTTTTGGTCTCCAGGTTACAAAAAGGACATAGCAGCACTAGAAAAGGTTCAATGAAGAGCAACTAGGCTGATTCAGGGGCTACAGGGGTTGAGTTATGAGGAAAGATTAAAAGAGCTGAGCCTTTACAGTTTAAGCAAAAGAAGATTAAGAGGAGACATGATTGAAGTGTTTAGAATTATGGAAGGAATTAAGTACAGTGTGATTGAGACTATTATTTTAAAATGAGTTTATCAAGAACAAGGGGACACAGTTGGAAACTTGTTACAGGTAACTTCTGCACAAATATCATGAAGTTTTTCTTTACCAGGTAGTGTGGTAGACAGTAAGACTCAGGGACTTCCAAAACTCAACTTGAAGTTTATTTCAGAAGAATTAAGTGAATAGGGCTGGCGAGCTTTGATGGGATGAAATGCCTGTTCTCGTCTGGATTGTTCTAATGTAGGCTGCTGTTGGCACTTATCCAGTTGAGCATGATAGCCAAAAATGCCCTGGAAGAAGCTCACATCACATGAGCTTGGTATGAAAGAAAAAAATTCTTAATTGCTTGCAAGTTACTAAGGGTTAAAAGCTGTTTTCCTATAACGGCAGGTTATTCATACAGGGGGTCTGTCATAAAACAGGTTGCAATAAGCTGACCAAGGATCATTTTTTTCTTTTTATGGAATTCATTCGTTAGATACAGGAAAGATGACTTTTCCTTCTTTAGGGCCTCTTTTGCAATGTACACAAAATAGAAACGATTAGCCGATGAACTCAATGTAAAATGAAATGCTTAGATAAGCATATTGTGCTTATTGATAAGTAAAGGGAAGGGGGAGGGAGGAAAATTATTAAAAGTCGAGTGAAACAGGGGTACTTTGCTCGTCTGCCTTGCAACGTGGAATCCACGTACTCATCTGTGACCGAGTAAAGACTGATTGATTGAACTTTTCCTGTCTTCCTCGGGGGTTATTTCCATATTGGTTTGCAACAGCATGTAGCCAGCTGAAAAAGTGTTTTAGGACAACATCAGTTCACTCCGTGCAGCTGCAGTATTTTATAAGAAAGTTCTCATTTAATCGAGCATGTCTATTATGTGTGTTACGATTGTGTTGATGAATATACAGAGCCTTCAGAGAGTAATCAGACACTGTCCGTTTTTCATATTTTGCTATGTTGCCGCCTTGTGCTAAAATCATTTAAATTCATTTTTCCCCTAATCATGCAACACTCAATACTATAAAATGACAAAGCAAAAACAGTATTTCAGAAATTTTTGGAATGTATTAAAAATAAAAAACTGAAACATTAAAATGACATAATTATTCCAATGCTGTTCTTCATACTTCGTTGAAGCCCGTTTGGCAGGCACTGTGGCCTGGACTTTTCTTGGGTCTAACACAATAAGCTTCGTACACCTCAATATGGGCCATTCTTCTCTGCAGATCCTCTCAGGCTCTGCCAGTTAGGATGGAGACCATCGGTGAACAGCTCTTTTTAGGCCTATCCAGATGTTTTCAAACAGGTTCAAGTCTGGGTTGTAGCTGGGCCACTCAAGATTATTTCCGTGGTTATCCCTAAGCCACTCCTGGGTTGTCTTCGCTTTGTGCTTAGGGTCATTGCCCTGTTTGGAAGGGGAACCTTCAGTCCTGTCTGAGGTCCACAGCACTCTAGTTCAGGTTTTCATTAAGGATAACTTTTGTGAAAGAAGTCACCCATGGACACACAAAAAGATTTGGAGCAGCCACCCATATATTGTACCTAGCTGGAAAGGTTAACTGAAATTTAATTGAAATTGCGCAGATGTGCTCAGGATGAGTTCTCAACATGAACTGAGGAGTAGTGGCAAAGATGCGGCTTTAAAGGCCATCAAAGGAAGTGACGTCACTATTGGGGCCGGAAGCAGAAGTGACGTCACGATTGGGGCCGGAAGCAGAAGTGATGTCACTCTTGGGGCTGGAAGCAGAAGTGACATCTTTCTTGGGGCTGGAACCGGAAGTGGCATCTTACTGGGAGTCGTAACTGGAAGTGATGTCTTGTATTAGAAATCAGGCAGGTTTTCCCGTGTTTGGTCTGCAGAGAAAATTGAGAAAGATTTAGTGCGTCCTTCTTTCAGTCCACTCAGCTTCTTCCTACTTGCACAAGTGTGACACTGTATACTTTGCTCTGTTTAGATTTCCCTCTACCCTGTCTAGTCTCCCCACAGTGTGATGCTGCTGCCACCATGCTTCACTGTTGGAATGGTATTACAAAGGAGATGAGTGATTCCTGGCTTCTTCCAGAGATGATGCTGATCTTGCATCAGAATAGAGGACCTGTTTTTTTACATTCTGAGAATCCTTTAGGTGCCTTTTTGCAAACTCCAACCAAGATATAATGATTCATCTGGCAACTCTGTCATAAAGCCCAGATTACTGGAATGTTGCAGTGGTAGTTGCCCTTCTGGAAGTCTCTACCATCTTCACACAGGTTCAATGAGGTTCAGCCTGAATGTCCATTGGGTCCTTGGTCACCTTTTTTACCAAGATCCTTCTCTCCTTAATGCTCAGTTTGGTGGAACAGCCAACTCTAGGAAGAGTCGCAGTTATTCCAAGCTAATTCCATTTAAGAATTATGGAGGCTGCTGTACTCTTAGGAACCTTCAATACTGGAGGAATTTCTTTGAGGTCTTCCTCAGATCTGTGCCTCAATACAATCCTGTCTCTACGTTCGGCAGGCAATCCCTTTGACCTCATGGCTTGGTTTTTACTCTGACATACATTGTCACCCATGTGTCAGAGACCTCCTATAAACGGGTGTGTGCCTTTCCTGATCATGAGAAATCAATTAAATTGACCACAGATGAACTCCAAACAAACACAGAAACATCTCAACAATGGTCAGGCTGCACCCAAGCCACATTTCAAGTGTCATAGTAAAGTTTCTGAATACTTGTGTCAATGTGTTATTTCAGTTTTTGATTTTTAATAAACATGCAATAACTTCTAAAATTCGGTTTACATCATTCTGGAGTAGTGAGTGTTGTTTGATGAGAAAAAATTATGTAAACAATTTTAGCATAAGGTTGTAACATAGCAAAATGTGTAAAAAGTGAAGGGGTCTGAATACTTTCTCAAAGTCTTGTATGTGACAGGTCGTACAACTTTTTGGAGTATCAACTTCACTGACATGAATGGTTATGCAGGCTACTGAACTCAAACTGAAATCAGTTACTGTATCCCCTATTTGCTCTCATGAAGACTGCTTTGACATATTGTCTTCCCTACTTTCTCCGGGTCACAACTCTTTTCCACCGCACTTCATACAGCTGCATTCATTAGGTGTTTTGACTTACCATGCTGAGTTTGCTATGTGCAGACAGGCACTAGCAGGCCATGATGTTTTTTGGCTTTCCCTTTTTCTCCTGCATTTGTCTAACATTTGGTAAAGAAGCCACAGTTCACTGAATGGTTCTGACCAGAAATAAATATACTTGATTGTTTAGGCCTTCTGTTTATCCTGGGCTAAAGAGAAAATGCACTGCAGTTTAATGAAAGCCAGGCTGCAAGAAGTAGTGCCTACACCACTGATAGTTAAAGGAAATGTTGGCCAGAAGAGTTTCTGTGTTTTTGATTGTCCCAAAGTTAAATGGTGTTCTGTGGCAACAGGAATAAAGTCAAGCATGTAATATAAAATAATAAAAGCAAGCACAAAAAGAGGCCATAATAAGCAATTTAAACAAATAAAAAAACAAGCATACATAAATGTCAGTCTGCTTAAAGACATGCAGGCTGTAAATAAATGCATTTAATCATTTATGGAGAGAATTTATTGTTGCAAGGCAATTAAGCAAACTCTCTTTTTTTCCCTAAACATGATTTGTCCCGCAATTCTCTTTTTTAAGATAAAAGTGGCGTGACTGTAGCTCTTGACAGAAAGTGTAAAGCCTGTCTAGCTAACGGAGAACAGGACTCTGAGGTTATAGAGATGAACTCATTCATTTATACAGTATGTAAGCAAAGAAAATGCTAAAGATACCAGCGCAAAACAAAAATGAAATCCAAATCTTTATATGAGGGGCCTGTACCTCAAACCCACACCACATTCAGTGTTAGGAGCAAGTAAATCCACTGCCTCGGCATATGGATATTTGATCTTCATTTCAAAGATATTAATAGTTTAAGGTGACAAACGGTTCAGTGTCTTTCATTTTCTGGTGACAGTTGTGGTGCCAACGCGATGAGCTAGGCAGGCCTCACCATGCATTCTTCTTCTTCTTCTTTTGGCTGCAATAGCGGATTATCTTCTTCCATATCTTTCTGTCCTCTGCATCTTGCTCTGTTACACCATCACCTGCATATCCTCTCTCACCACATCCATAAACCTTCTCTTAGGCCTTCCTCTTTTCCTCTTGCCTGGCAGCTCTATCCTTAGCATCCTTTTCCTAATATACTCAGCATCTCTCCTCTGCAAATATCCAAACCAAAATAATCTTGCCTCTCTGATTTTGTCTCCCAACCGTCCAACTTGAGCTGACCCTCTAATGTACTCATTTCTAATCCTGTCCATCCTCATCACACCCAATGCAAATCTTATCATCTTTAACTCTGCTACCTCCAGCTCTGTCTCCTGCTTTCTGGTCAGTGCCACCGTCTCCAACCCATATACTGTAACATAGCTGGTCTCACTACCATCCTGTAGACCTTCCCTTTCACTCTTGCTGATACCTGTCTGTCACAAATCACTCCTGACACTCTTCTCCACCCATTCCATCCTGCCTGCACTCTCTTTTTCACCTCTATTCCACAATCCCCATTACTCTGTACTGTTGATCCCAAGTATTTAAACTCATCTACCTTCGCCAACTCTACTCTCTGCATCCTCACCATTCCACTGACCTCCCTCTCATTTACACACATGTATTCTGTCTTGTTCCTACTGACCTTCATTCCTCTCCCCTCTAGAGCATATCTCCACCTCTACAGGGTCTCCTCACTACAATTGCTACAGATCACAATGTCATCAGCAAACATCATAGTCCACGGGGACTCCTGTCTAATCTCGTCTGTCAACCTGTCCATCACCATTGCAAATAAGAAAGGGCTCAGAGCCGATCCCTGATGTAATCCCACCTCCAACTTGAATGCATCCATCACTCCTACCGCAGACCTCACCACTGTCACACTTCCCTTGTACATATCCTGTACAACTCTTACGTACTTCTTTGCCACTCCTGACTTCCTCATACAATACCACAACTCCTCTCGAGGCACCCTGTCATATGCTTTCTCCAGGTCCACAAAGACGCAATGCAACTCCTTCTCGCCTTCTCTATACTTTTCCATCAACACCCTCAGAGTAAACATCGCATCTGTGGTGCTCTTTCTTGGCATGAAACCATACTGCTGTTCACTAATCATCACCTCACTTCTTAACCTAGCTTCCACTGCTCTTTCCCATAACTTCATGCCGTGGCTCATCAATTTTATTCCCCTGTAGTTACTGCAGTCCTGCACATCCCTCTTCTTCTTAAATATCGGCACCAGTACACTTCTTCTCCACTCCTCAGGCATCCTCTCACTTTCCAAGATTCCATTAAACAATCTGGTTAAAAACTCCACTGCCATCTCTCCTAAACACCTCCATGCTTCCACAGGTATGTCATCTGGACCAACGGCTTTTCCTTTCTTGAGTCTCTTCATAGCTGTCCTGAACTTTCCTTGCTAATCCGTTGCACTTCCTGATTCACTATCTCCACATCATCCAACCTCTTCTCTCTCTCGTTCTCTTCATTCATAAACCTCTCAAAGTACTCTTTCCATCTGCTCAACACACTCTCCTTGCTTGTGAGTACGTTTCCATCTTTATCCTTTATTACCCTAACCTGCTGCACATCTTCTGCACACCATGCATTCTATTTAATAATAATTAATAATAATACATTTTATTATGGGTTGACTGACCAGTAAGTGAAAAGTTGCACCCAAAGAGTAAATTTGTCCCATAGGTGATGAACAAAAACATCTGCTGTACCTATTCACACATTTTAACAGTACAGATGTATTTGTCAGATCTCATAGCTTTAATCCCTCAGATGTATGTGTCAGTTCTCATGGCTTTAATAACTAAATCTCACAGACCTTTATCTGTTTTTGTGTTTCATACCTGTAAAATAAACATCTCTCATAGTTAATTTTTACTGTACATTTACATAAATAGTGATTCATCAGTTTATCATAATATCCCACAATACCACACTCCTTTTTGTTAAATCTTGCAAAAGGACAGGCTGAGATATGGGGATGATCAGGAAAGGAAACAACCAAAGCCAAAGTCCAAACAACAGATCTGTCCTATCAATCATCACTACCAAATCACTAATCACAAGGTCATTATAGGGATGCCAAAGCAAAGAGTCAGGAAGTGGGAATACTAAGGCACCTGGAATACTCACATGCACAAAAAGTTGTATTTTCGAGATATCCAAAAACTCAGATGATGTGTCTGATGCATCACTTTTTATATATTGACGCTTCAATGATGATAAGTTATGCTATTTCTGGAGAAGCACTTTGTAGCAACTGATGACACATCATAATGACAGCAGCTCAAAATGATGATGCCTGAGAAAAACAAAAATAGTGACAAAAATGGCACAGTTATTTTCATTAATAGCAGAAAATAATAATAATAATGATATACTTTATTAATCCCAGTGGAAAAACTGTCTTTTCGCGTGACATTTTGGGGTCAGAGTGCATGGTCATAATAATAAGTAAGTGCAAAATATCATGCAGCACTTTAGAAAATGCAAAATGGGACATCTATGAACAAAGAGAAGCTGATACAACAGGATTTTTTAAAGTATGCCAAATCATAACACGGTTATGGGTAAAATTGTCAAGATGGGCCCATAATGTTTTACTTGCTACTTCTGTGCTTACTATCAATTACATTTTATTGCACAGATCTCTAAAAGGGGATGCAAAAATGGAGATATGTACAGCTCATTTTCATTTTATGGCTAGGTCAGGTCAGGTTGGGGAGGATGCATTTGTACAGTGCATTGGCGCACCCACCACACCACAAAACAGCTCGGTATCCCTGTTGGAAAGCCGCCAGCAGACATGCGGTCTAGTCCCACCTTCTGGAAATGACCATCTATCTACCACAGCCAGGTATTAGGTGGGCATCCCCGTAGCCTGGTCCACCCGCTCAGGTCCTCAGTAATGAGGATCCTGTGAGCCAGATCACCCTCAGTAAATCGTGCCACATGGTCATAACACCATAATTGATGCTCCCTCACAATGCAGGTAATGTGCCTCACATGGGACTCCATCAGGAACCGCTCATTCGATACAAAGTGAAACCAGCAGTATCCAAGGATTCTCTGTAGGGACACAGTACCAAAGGAGTCCAGTCTCAGGTCACTGGATAGCGTACATGTCTCGCAACCATAAAGAAAAACAGGGAGCAGCAGAACTCCAATGACTTGGACCTTTGTCCTTTTGCAGAGATACTGGGAGCACCACACACCCTTTTTCCAGTGACCTCATGATCCCCCATGCTCTCCCAACACATGTACTGACTTTATAGGAAGAGTCACCAAAGACATGAATGTCACTGCTGAGGTAAGTAAACCTCTCAACAAGGTCAACATTCTCTCTGCAGACAGACACACTGCTGTTGGCTCTGCCCAAGAGGTCATTAAAGGCCCGGATCTTTTTATCCAGGACATTTGCAAGCCCAGACACTCAGACTCCTCACTCAGTCTCTTAATAGTCTGAATCAGATCCTCCATTGACTCCACAAAGATCACAGTGTTGTCAGCAAAGTCAAGATCAGTGAATCCCTCTTCACCAACAGATGCCCCACAGCCGCTGTACCCCACGACCTTGCTCAACACCCAGCCCATGCAAGCACTGAAGAGAGTAGGAGCAAAAACACAACCCTGACAAACCCCAGAGTCAAATGGAAAAAACACAGATATTGTGCCTTCACTCTGCACAGCACTCACAGTACCAGTGAAAAGGCCAAACATGATAACCAGCAACTTCAGGGGGATCCTGCAAAGTCTCAGGATGTCCCAAAGAGAAGCTCGATCAGCTGAGTCAAACACTATACGAAAATTGACAAAGGCTACAAAGAAACTCTGCCAGTATTCATGTTTGCACTCGATGAACACTCTCAGTGCCAGGATACAGTCGATGGTAGACGTCTTGGGCGTTAAACCAGACTGCTCCGGTTGCTGGTAGGTGAGCAAGTGATCATGGATCCTATTGAGTATGACCCTAGCAAGGACCTTACCAGGCACCGAGAGCAGTGTTATCCCTCTGCAGTTACTGCAATTCAGGCAGTCACCCTTCCCTTTTCAGAAAGGGAAGACAAGTCACATTTTCCAGCCAGTTAGGATGATGCCCGTCTCCCAAATGGAAGCAAAGATTGCTTGCAATGCCAGGGGGACAGCCTTACCACCAGACTGGAAAAGTTCACCCCGAATACTACAGATCCCTGCAGCCTTCCCTATCCTAAGTTGGTTCATCACCTGTGCAATCTCAGTGAGATTGGGTGGTTCACAGCTAATTGGAGGATTAGCCTCAAGAACCGAAGTACAGTACAGACTGACTATCAATGAATATATTTGTGTCATACAGTAAAGCCCATCAAAAGACAATCTATACTAATAAAAGGCAAAGCCCTCACTGACTCACTCACTCACTGACTGACTGACTGACTCACTCACTCACTCACTCATCACTAATTGTCCAACTTCCCGTGTAGGTGGAAGGCTGAAATTTGGCAGGCTCATTCCTTACAGCTTACAGGATTTCAGCCATTAAACGCACAAAACTGTTGGCACACCAGATAAATAAGCGCAACATATTATCAGTTGTATTGTATGCTTACAATACATATAGAAATGTGTTAATCGTTAACTAATAGTATGGGATAGTGTTTTTCGACTCGCGCCTTGATTTAAACGATTCCATGTCTTGGTAGGTTTGCATAGCTTATTGTCAATATCTTTACACCTTTTTTTAAGACTTATTGACTGAAACGGGCTATCACGAAAAAAGTTAGGGCTTTGCTACAGGATACACCCTCCACAAGTTAAGAAAGTAAAAATAAAGGTATATATTTCTGTTTTATTTAAACCTTTTAAGTTCGTATGCATAGCCCCATTTGGCTGTTTTAGTTTTTTTTTTCTTTCTTCAGTAATATTTAATCTCCTTAAAGAAAAACAACATATGCATTTTACTTTTTTTGTATCTCTTTAGTAATATTTTAGTGTAAAAGGATAACCAGTATTTAAACCTTTTATGTTACTTTATAGTTATTTTACACAATGTTGAAAAATTAATAAGAAAGCTACATATTTTGGCAGCTGCTGCTTTAATTTTCAATGAAATGAAAAAAGCTTTCCAAGAGAAAACCTCAATGAAGAAGAAACAGTTTGCACTATCTAAAAAGGAGAAACCCTCATTTATAAAGGTTTGCTGCAGATGACTTAACTGAAAATAAATGAATAGTTCCTATTTGTATAATACATATTTATCTATTTTACTTATGCCTTTATTCCACCAACTTACAACATCTGAGGTACAATTTGTTACATTACTTTTGTTTTTTGCAGCACAGGCAGGTGAAGTGACTTCCTCAGGGTCACACAGTGGTGTCAGTACCAGGATTTAAACTCACAAGCTCCGGGTTTGCTGAAATATTACTGAAGAAAGAAAAAAAATGAAAACGGGCAAATGGGGCTATGCATACAAATGTCCATCCATCCATTATCCAAAACGCTATATCCTAAATACAGGAGCCAATCCCTGCCAACACAGGGCACAAGGCAGAAAACAAACCCCGGGCAAGGTGCCAGCCCACCACAGGGCTCACACATCCACACACACCCACACACCACGGACAATTTAGAATCACCAATGCACCTAACCTGCATGTCTTTGGACTGTGGGAGGAAACCGGAGTACCCGGAGGAAACCCAGACAGACACGGGGAGAACATTCAAACTCCACGCAGGGAAGCGAACCTGGGTCTCCTAACTGGCACCTTTCACTGCGCCATCATACCACCCGCATACAAACTTAAAAGGTTTAAATAAAACAGAAATATATACCTTTATTTTTACTTCCTTAACTTGTGGAGGGTGTATCCTGTAGCAAAGCCCTAACTTTTTTCATGAAAGCCCCTTTCAGTCAATAAGCCTTAAAAATTGGTGTAAAGCTAAACTTGCAGCACCAATCACAGGCCCGATTAGAAAGCGGGAAGCTGTGATTTGTCGTCCCCCTCCCATGTAACAATCACAGTCCGTGTTACAACGCACTATGTATGTATGTGTATATGTATATATGTGTATGTGTGTGTGTATGTATGTGTGTATATATATGTGTATATATATGTTGATATGTGTGTGTGTATATATATATATATATATATATATATATATGTGGATGTGTATATGTATATATATATGTATATATATGTATATGTAGATATGTATATATATATGTATATATGTATATCTATATATATGTTTACATAACCTCTTTAACACACTACTTCTCCGCTGCGAAGCGCAGGTATTTTGCTACTATTAAAATATACCTCAGAAACAACATAAAACACTCAACAGTGAAAGCAGAAAAAAAAAATAATAATAATAAATTCTAGGATTACTTATTATTTGGCTGATGCCTTGAGAGATACAATTAGTTACATTTCTTTTGTTTTTCCAAAGTGACTTGCTTATGACCATATGACACAGCATCAGTTATGGGATCTGAAATCACAACCTTCGTCTTTGAAGTCCAAATACTTAACCATCATGCTACACTACCTGCCTAGTTAATAATAATTATTATTATTATTTTCCAATTTTTGTTAAATTGGAAAAGTGTTAAATAAGGTTAGGTATCTTTAAAATTGATAATAACATAATTTTTGCTGTGATAAGGAGTCGTGAACTTGGCAAAAGGGGTGTGAGGCCTCTAAAAAGTCCCAAACCTACTCTAGTCTTCCCAAATATGGCCTCACCCCTGACCCAGGCCAGTCCCAACCACCATAGGTAGGCTTCGGCCTGCATGGGCCTAAAAAGGACCCTGGCTTATAAAGTTAAAAATATATCTTAAATGTTTCAAAATATACAAAAATACCCCAAAAAAATCTCCACAATAGTGGAGGAGCCATTAAACCTCTGGCATCAGAGGCAAATCCAATACAAAATCTTTATAAATGAAGAAATTTATTAGAATTTAAAAAAGGCAAGAAAGAGGCAAAAGAAAACAGAAAGGGGTTGCCTAAAAAGACAACCTAAGACTAATAAATCCAATCCCTAGTCCAATACTGAGAATCCAGGTACAAAGCTAAGATAATTCAAAAACCGTAAGAAGCCAAGCAATACTTACTAAACTGCACTCTCCAAACGTCAATGAACCACTGAAGAACCAACACTCCAACCACAGTTATAAAGGTCTGATGGCTGAAACATCAAGGTGGGCCTGCCACTTGGGGGGTTCTACCTATAAAATACAAGGAACATATGCACATTTAAATACATAATACATGAGTACTAAATAACAAATATAGATAACAATTTTAACTGAAATTTCATAGAAACATGAAAAATATTTAAAAACAAATAGCAAAACAAACAAAGTAAAAAGCATACAGAACCTGGCTGTAACATAACAATTCTAAGGAAAGCTATGCTTTATTTTACATTTTTCATTCAGTAGCCACCAGCAATAAAAAAAAAAAAAACTACTTTCTTACATATCCTTAGAAGGTTCCTGCACTGGGAAGCCTCTCTCCTTCAACAATTTACATAAAAATACAGCATTGTGAAAGACATAAATTCAAACAAAATATACAAGTCCGAAACAAAAATGACACCATGTTAATAAAATGTCAAAGAAAATACACAAAGAGGTAAGCCAATTTGAACTTTAGTGAGAAATTCAAATGGGTTTAATCAGAGTTGTCGGTTTTCCCGACATGCATGTACAGTGGAACGTCTCGGTACACGTACAACTCGGTTTACGACCAAAACGTTCACCAAACTTTTGCCTCAGTTCACGACCACACACTCGGTATACGAACAAGCCACGTTCCCTTTCGGTTTGTACATGTTCAGTCTCTCCCTGTGCATTTCCTGTGCAGCGAGCAAGAGAGAGTGAGGGCGACACACACACACACAGAGGCAGCGCTAGAGACAGAGAGAGGCGCGCACACACACAGGAGCGAGAGAGAGACAGAGCGAGAGAGGGACTCATAAGGTAGAGAAGGCTTGTTTTTGTTTTCAGTTCTGTTTCCAGTGATCGGTTCGTAGCCTGCATTGTTGCAATGTTACTTTTCTTGGTGGTTTATTAAATTACGGATTTTTCAAATGTTCATTTTTTCCCCTGTGCTTAAAACTCATTAAAAAAAGTGTTTTTAGCGAGCGGTTCCTAGCACTATAGCATGAACTATTGCAGTGTTAGTTTTCTCTGTTGTTCAAGGTTTTCTCAGTGTTATTCAATGTTTTTACATTTAGTTTACCATTATGCTGTGCATTCTATGGTATCATTAACTATATTTGTGCTTAAAAACTAAAATATATATATATATTTACATACAGTTCATATGGTCTGGAACGGATTAATTGTATTTACATACAATCCTATGGGAGAAATTGCTTCGGTTCACGACCAACTCGGTTTACGACCAGAGTTTTGGGACGAATTATGGTCGTGAACCGAGGTTCCACTGTATTCAAGATGTGGATGGAAACCAGAATATGTACATAAAACATTGAGAGAACACAAAAACTCCTCCAGGCTGTGCCTGGCCAGGAATTAAACCTACGCTGAGGGAGCTGTGACATTAAACAGTACTAATGTAATCAGTTTGGGGTTTTGTAGAGAGACATTTGTCTCCAGGTATCATTGTGAGAAGAAAACAGATAACCAAGAGATGCAAACGTGTGGCTAATGTAAATGTAAAGAGGGACGCAAAGGGGTCCAATCCAGAATATTAGCAAGGCTGGGAAAACAAGACATGAGGGAATACTGAAAAATCAAAAGTCAGCAACATAAATGGATTTCAAAAACTGGAAGATACCTAGCAAAGCACATGTACAACTATGCATCATTGCAACAGGTTTTATTCATTATACTTCTCATTTTTCTACCACACCTTGTATATGTTTTAATCATTTTTGTGTTGTAACTTTTTAATCAGTACCACCATTTTTTTCATTACAAGTGATGCCATTTTTTGGTTTGACAGCCATGTTTTCGTCATCACCTAGAGACTATTTAAGATTGTGTCTCACTGCTCCTACAGTGTTAGCTCTTGATTTAAAATACGTTGTGTGAAATTGTGGACTTTATATGAAATTGTTCAACTTTTCTTTCTGGTTAACTTTTTAGGTTTTAGAGTATCTGTAGTTTGTTCATCTCCCTAACTTGATTCCTTGCCTATTTATTTCCTGGTCAATTTACCTATAAACTGCCTTTTCTCATGAGGCAGTATGCCTAAATACTGAACTACCATAACATTCTCTGTAGATAAAGAAAGAAGAAATTGAAACAAGCTGAAGTAATTACAATAGGATACCATAGGAAATGGACATGCTAGTAACTCCTAAATAAACATTCAACATCTTCTGTCACGCTATCTCAATCTTAAGGCACAAGTTGTAACCTGACAGAACCTCCATCCATCCATCCATTGTCTCCCGCTTATCCGAGGTCGGGTCGCGGGGGCAGCAGCTTGAGCAGAGATGCCCAGACTTCCCTCTCCCCGGCCACTTCTTCTAGCTCTTCTGGGAGAATCCCAAGGCGTTCCCAGGCCAGTTGAGAGACATTGTCCCTCCAACGTGTCCTGGGTCTTCCCCGGGGCCTCCTCCCGGTTAGACGTGCCCGGAACGCCTCACCAGGGAGGCGTCCAGGAGGCATCCTGATTAGATGCCCGAGCCACCTCATCTGACTCCTCGATGCGGAGGAGCAGCAGCTCTACTCTGAGCCCCTCCCGGATGACTGAGCTTCTCACCCTATCTTTAAGGGAGAGCCCAGGCACCCTGCGGAGGAAATTCATTTCAGCCGCTTGTATTCGCGATCTCGTTCTTTCGGTCACTACCCATAGCTCATGACCATAGGTGAGGGTAGGAACATAGATCGACTGGTAAATTGAGAGCTTCGCCTTGCGGCTCAGCTTCTTTTTCACCACGACAGACCGATGCAACGCCCGCATTACTGCGGATGCCGCACCGATCCGCCTGTTGATCTCACGCTCCATTCTTCCCTCACTCGTGAACAAGACCCCGAGATACTTGAACTCCTCCACTTGGGGCAGGATCTCGCTACCAACCCTGAGAGGGCACTCCACCCTTTTCCGGCTGAGGACCATGGTCTCGGATTTGGAGGTGCTGATTCTCATCCCAGTTGCTTCACACTTGGCTGCGAACCGATCCAGAGAGAGCTGAAGATCACGGCCTGATGAAGCAAACAGGACAACATCATCTGCAAAAAGCAGTGACCCAATCCTGAGTCCACCAAACCGGACCCCCTCAACGCCCTGGCTGCGCCTAGAAATTCTGTCCATAAAAGTTATGAACAGAATCGGTGACAAAGGGCAGCCCTGGCGGAGTCCAACTCTCACTGGAAACGGGTTTGACTTACTGCCGGCAATGCGGACCAAGCTCTGGCAACGATCGTACAGGGACCGAACAGCCCTTATCAGGGGGTCCGGTACCCCATACTCCCGGAGTACCCCCCACAGGATTCCCCGAGGGACACGGTCGAATGCCTTTTCCAAGTCCACAAAACACATGTAGACTGGTTGGGCAAACTCCCATGCACCCTCCAGGACCCTGCTAAGTGTATAGAGCTGGTCCACTGTTCCGCGACCAGGACGAAAACCGAATCCTGAATCCGAGGCTTGACTATCCGACGGACCCTCCTCTCCAGGACCCCTGAATAGACTTTTCCAGGGAGGCTGAGGAGTGTGATCCCTCTGTAGTTGGAACACACCCTCCGATCCCCCTTCTTAAAGAGGGGGACCACCACGCCGGTCTGCCAATCCAGAGGCACTGTCCCTGATGTCCATGCGATGTTGCAGAGGCAGAACCTAATTCAACAAAATGTTTCATATAAAGATGTGGCCAGCTCTCTGTATGATCTTTCTGGTAGGCTTCTATATTCACTCTTAGTCAGCTGGGCTGTCCTCTTCTGGCCATCTGACCTTATCATTGGACACATCTTTGGTGACTTACTATAAAAGTAGAGGCCTAGTATATAATACTGTATTCTAATTATATATCTATCTTATTTAAGCTCCTATTAATTTATTTTGTATTACTTTATTCACTTTTATTCTCACCTAATTTAATTTGTTTTTCTCTTCTTGTAACTATTTCTTTGACAACTTAAAGCATAAAAATTTTCTGTGTATGAAACATACTACAGAAATAAATATTGATGACAGTTGTGGCGGACGGCTGGGGATCCTGCCCAGCTGGGATGCCTGGAAGGCTGGGAGAGGGACAATACTTCCCCTGGACCACGAGAGGGCAGCCGCCCTGGTCTACACGGGGGCCACAGGATCAGAGCTTGGAGGCTCATCCCTGTTGGGGCCCATGGCCACCATCAGGGGGTGCCTGGACGATTATGGTACCCTGGACGGCAGCACTTCCACCACACCAGGAAGTGCTGCCGGAAGAGATTGCAAGTACGCCCGGAATGCTTCTGGGTGCAAGGGCAGCACTTCTGCCACACCAGGAAGTGCTGCTAGAAGATCATCAGGAAGCACTTGGAGCACATCCAGGTGAAGTATAAAAGAGGCCGCCTCACTCCATTCAGAGAGCCGGAGTCTGGAGGCTGAGGACGGAGCTTGTGACGGTAGGAGTGGAGGCAGCAGAAGAAAGAGAAAGAAAGGACTTGAATTGTGTGCATTGTGTTCTGAAGAATTAAATCGTGTGTGTTTTGAGACATTTGGTGTCTGTCTGTTTGTGTCCGGGTTCAAAGTCCACACAGTCCAATTCATAATCATAGACATTTGGTGATGGTTCCACTGTATGACGGTAAGTCAAAGACCATGCACACCTCTGTGATTCATTTTCTTTGAGTTTGCTGTGTGTACAGCGTTCCCCATGCACATGTGGAAACATGGTGTGTCTATGGTTACAGTGGCAAAGTTTGAACCTTGATCAGTCAGTTTCTCTTGTTGTTTTCAAGGAGTAAACATGGCCGCTCCATTCTCAGTTGGCACCAAAAAAGAGCAGCAAGCAGAGACCCAATTTTAATGAGTAGAAGGAGTACCAGGGGCTGAAATCCATGGAAGCTTTTGGGCACTATACAGAGACAGTGTTCTGCCGCAGAGGAGTGTTTATGAATGGCTTGAAAGGTTCACAAATGATCAGACAAGTGTCAAGCACGAACAAGTTGCTGGATGCCCATCCACAACCACTACCGATGAAAACATTGAGAAAGTCTGTACTATGATTCTGATAAAACAGCAAGCCCCTGGTACACTTTCAACCAATAAAAAGCAGGATCACTGTGCTTTTCTTTGGTGCAAATGAAGAGGGGGCAACAGCCATGTTTATATCCTAGAAAACAACAAGAAAAACTGATTGAATAAGGTCAAAACTTTACCAATGTGACCACAGACGCACCATGTTTCTACATGTGCATGGGGAAACCTGTGCAGCCAATGCTAATAAAATTATCACAAAATAATGATTTACTCCCCTTTGTAATAAAACAGACATTTAAAGCAAAATGGTGAACCAAAAAAATCCCCTTCAGCATCTAGCGTCTAGCATCTGCCAAGCTACACACATCCTGATCCCTAAACTAGGGCTCAGTTACAAAGAGTATGTGGTTTTCCCTTCCACAGGCCAAGAACCAGACCTGTCGTGGGCACAGTCTGTTTCTGTTTTGCCATTTTGAGGATCTGGCCAGTCCGGAATCGGAACAAAACATTAGCACTCTGTAATTTGTAATGTGAAAGTATGCAGAAGGAACAAATAGTATAAATTAAATGTGGCAAGAAAAGCAGCATGGAAAACATCAGTCAGTTTTGTATTCCTACAGTTTTTGACATTTCATTTTCACTTTTAATTATAAAATTAAAAAAAAATTGGATTAGCAAGGATAAAATTGTGTGAAAAAGTTTTTTTTTTCCTGGTTTTGAAGCACTAGATGAAACCTTTGTAGTTTTCATATTGCTCATCTTTTGTATGGAAAATGGTTTTAACGATGGAATCTGCTAGAAGAATAATGTTTTCCCTTGTAATACTGTAACAGTTATATGGATAGCCAAATGGAAAATAAATGCACTCTGCATCACATCATCAGTCTTTTGGAAGAAAGGACACAAAGTTTTTAGGAACCTTAAATCATGAAGGATCATTCCTGTAGAGTCGCAACATCAAATAAGAAGGATAAGCTGAGGCAGGACCGGGTAAGACACAGATGGAGAATATCTACCTAAGTAAATCTGGGTCAATCATATATGTCAGAGAGCTTACAGAGAAGATTTATATACTACATGCAGCCTTAGGGACGATATGCTCCTAATTTCTTTCATATTTTTATTTCCTATTTAGAAGTCTGTCTTTACTGCTTCCTCTTTCTTGTTCAAAATCAATGGCAATCCAAAGCCAAAGGAAAATGCTCTGTGCTTTTTATTAAGGCACATAAAATAATAATCCGTCCACCCATTTTGTATCCACGTAATGCAATTACTATAGCATCAGATACAAGGTGGAGGCCAACTCCTAACAGACTGCCAAGTGATAATCACCTTTAAAAGGGACAGTGTGGTAGGGCAGTGGTTAGGCCATCCAGCCAGTCACTATCTGTATCTACGATGGCAGTTGGCACCTTCTCTTTGATTGTTTTTTTTTTCTTACAGCACTGTAAGAAAAAAACGCTGACCAAATCTGCATAAATGTTCCTGTGATGGACTACAGGCCTAACCATTTTGGATGTTGCCTTGCACCCAGAACCTGACAGACATCTGAACACAAAAGACATACACACATAATTAGTTCATTACTGGACCATGAAGACCCTCCATATTGATTTCCTAAGAAACACAACCATTTTTTTTTGTTATAGAGTGCACTATTGTCTACTTTGACCTGATCCCTCTTTGTGTGGTGTTTGCACCTTCTCACCATGTCTTTGGGTTTTTATAGTTCCTACAATTTCATGAAACATTCCAAAGTTTAAATCCAGATTAACCCAATATGGGGTGAATCTGAAGAAAGGTGTGTATGGATTTAACTTCACTGGACAACAAAGTTTGTGCTTGCTGAACAATTTTTGGTTTGTCTTATGAACTTTGGCCAGCAGATCACAAACGTTTTTTCTTTCATATGTTATTTTATTGCAATTGGCTATTTTTGTGATTCCAGCTGGTTCATCGTGTGGTCGGTGGATCAATGTGCTTCATCAGAGTATGCTCCCAACAACCATCACTACCTCCCATACTATAGTTAAAAATATACATTGCAACAACTACAACTGGAACATCTGTGCTCATCAACTTTCCGCCAATTAATTTTTCAGCAGAGGTATGTTAATAAACGGTCCTGGGGCTCCTTTACACAAATGGCAATATGTCTTTGCAATGCCTCGCTGTGACTGTAACTGTCAAGACAGATGTTTTCTTTTCTTTTTAGTCACACTGGTGTGTAGTTGAGAGGGTTTTGTTGTCTGTCATAATATAATAATATTTATTTATTTACTTACCTGTATTTTATTGAGCTTCTGTAATAAATCAAGCTTCCCCCAGGTACAAATAAAGTGCTATCTATTTGTCTAACTAAAAGTACAGTAGTGGTACGGCTACTAGGAACGCAGCTCAGACACACCAAGTACTGTGAATGGGACAGCCATGCTAAATAGTCTGACTACCTTAAAAGCATTTACTCAAGGCAGAAAAATGTGGTACATAAACCACTTGTCAACTCAACAAAAGATACTTTGCTTCTGTGTCATACAAAACTGATGGAAAATGTCAGGAAAGCAATGAACAATATTAACATGAAGGATTTCGACATTTGAGACGGATGTTTCCACAAATAACTGACACCAAGAATAAGGAAGGCATTTTTGTCCGCCTACAAATCAGACACGTCATCAATGACAAGCGATTTGAAGATCTGCTTGTGGGGCCGGAGGAAATCACATGGAGAGCATTCAAGGATGTTGAGAATTTTCTTGGCAACTGTCAAGCATCAAACTACATCCAGCTGGTTGACAACATGCTTCAAGCGTCCAAAACCATGAAGTGCAACCGTGTCAGTAAGGATTCATTTTCTGCATTTGCACTTGGGCTTCTTATCTGCTAAACTTGGTGCAGTTATGAAGGGTTTTACCAGGACATTGCAATGATGAAGAAGCAGTATCCGGGCAAGTGGAATCGATCAGTTTTGGATGACTATTGTTTGACACTGAAACAAGGAGCAGCAGATGTGGACTACAAACAAAAATCAGCAGCGAAACATTTCAACCCGATCTGAACCTATGTGCCGGCTTCATTAAGTGGTTAATTACCTTAAATTCGATAAAAGTTAATGTCATGTTCCTTCAAATTCTTATTTGACACAGCAAATCTGAAATGAAGCTGTTGTTCTCCTTGAAGGTATGTATCATAATCAAGAAAAAAATATTTAAGAAGTCAAACTTCAAAACAAATGGCTGTCCTGTGCCATTTTAGAATGTCCATTATGTGATTAGGGATCTCCGCTTTGGTCCTTGTGATTAGCTGTTGTCACAACGTATACATTCTTTCAACTAATGATCTACAACTTAAAGTCTATGCCCCACTGTTTTAACGGATACTAGCTGACAGCAATTTTATATCACATTTTAAAGAAATTCTTCACCCAAAAAATGCTATTCTTTATATGTTACTTTCCCCATTTAGTTTGTAATGAAGGCCAGGAAAACAAATTATGTCATATATTCATTGAAAATAGAGATTAAGAAAGCGTTTGCTATAATACAGTGGTGACCAGTGCTGTACAAAGGCAAACAATGTGAAAAATAAACTTGGAAAAAAGAAATAAAATCTCACGTTACTCGTATTGCAAATTCAACATGATGGTTAATCAGTCATACCTGCACAGCATGCAAAATGCATGCATTTTTCATTAAAATATTGTTAAGTAAACATTTCAGAAAAAATCAGTGCACGTCATACATGAAAAATGAAAATTAAATTGGATCACCTTTTTGAGTTGAAGATAAGACTCTTAGCCAATTAATGAGAGGGAGAGGCAGATCTTCAATTCAAAAAGGCAATCCCACGTGGATTTCTGTTTCTTGTTTACTGACCACAAGCTACAGGAGTATTTTCCAGTAGGGGGCGCTGTAGTCTATGGCCAGGAGAGCCTCTTGTGAGCCTGTATTGTAAGTAGGTTTGGAGTTATTATGATCACTACTAGGTTTAGGGATTTGTGTGTTATCCTCTAAAATCAAAAAAGTGCAAAGAAAAAAATATAACTCACATTTTTTTCAACTAAAGCAATGTCAAAAGTAGTATCTAACATTAGCTGATTTAAATGTTTCTAAATAATAACCAAGTAGAGTTTTTATGTCTTATTTGCTCCACACTATTACGATTTCATGAATGTCATAAAACCCAACCGGGTGCCCTCAGTTCACCACAAAGCGCTGCAGAATCTGAAATGAAACGTCTGTGCGTCTCAATAGACAGAAAATGGAAAAAAATCTCCAAGTGATATTAAAGCTTTACAAGAGATTATTGGACAGATTGATTAAACCCAGATTGCAGGAGAAGCTTTAAAGTAAAAATAAAAAAGTGAAGCCTTTGGGAAAACTGGCTTCCTACCAGTTTGTGTCATCATAATCTGCTCCAGACCTTCGCTAAATTAAAAAGAAATGCTGCTTAATAATGTCAAACAGTGTGATTTTTGCACTACTGTAATACTAACAAAACGTATCAGTCTGCTCTCAATTAAGTGTGATTGATTCCAGGAATGCTGCTTTTAAAATCTCCAAAAATTGAGGCATTTTTTTTTTGAAGATTTTAATAAGGCTAAACCCACAAAAAACTTTTAAGAAAGCAAGTACCTTTTAGACACCAACAGCACCGCTAATCCTACAAAATCTACAAGGATGGACATTGCTTTACTAATGACTTCTCACACAGACAGACAACAACCTACATGGCGTGATGAGCCAAATCTAACTGTGTGTCTGCAGACCGACATCCATATTGTGGAAAGGAAGACTCAGCAGACAAAAGAAAATGGACTCAGCAGGAATACGTTTAGCAAGACATAAATCCCAAATCCATCTAAAAATGTTCTTGCTGCTACCGGTTTTAAATCTCAGACACTTGCTTCTTCACTCACTCACTCACTCACGATCAGACAGGGCAAATTACAATAGTAATATCCAGATCGGATCTTAAAATATCCACACACACACAGGAAATCTGATGAAAAAGTCATACTTTTTCAGTTATTATGGCAGTGTGGGAGCAAACACATGATGAGTGTCAGGTTACATGTGAAGCACATGTTCATAATTTTTTTTTCACTCTCTGTGAAAGGTAGCCCCATGGACAAGGGATATACAGACACGAAGTATGGTGCAGGGCAGGGACAGGGCCGTAAGAGAGGAGAAAGCTTGTGTTACCAACGGCATTGCACATCAAGACATGCAAGTACAAGTTTAGTGTAAATAAACATACGACAATAAATGTGACTTGACCTGAGATCATCATGTCAGTGCTCCACTATTATTGGTGTATTGAATACAGAGCTTCTGTAAACTGAGTAGCAAGAAGTGGCTTGAGTGGGAGTATGTATCAATGCTCCAGGATACGAGAGGGTACGGTAACCCAGCAGATGGCAGGAATGCCCAAGGGCTCTAAAGAAGTCAAAAGACCTGTAGGCAAGTATGGTGCCCCACATGACTCCAGGTTGGGAGAACAGAGAAAGGGGGATCCTTTGAAAGTAGCATGGCTGTTCACATGTGTCTGATGAGATTGAGCAAACAGACTCACAGAATGGGTTTGTAGAAGAAGCCATGGAATTTGCATATCTGTCTGCTGAGAAATTAGTTCACGCTTTTGTTTTCAGTCGACTAGATTACTGGAACGCACTCTTCTCAGGAGTACCCAAAAAAGACATCAATAGATTGCAATTCGTGCAGAATGCAGCTGCTAGAATCTTAACTAGGAAAAGAAAATCTGAGCACATCACCCCAGTTCTGATGTCACTACATTGGTTACCCATGTCATTTAGAATTGACTTTAAAATACTGCTTATGGTTTACAAAGCCTTAAATAATCTCACTCCATCCCATATTTCAGAATGTCTTTCACCTTACACTCCAAATCGTAACCTTAGATCTTCAAATGAGTGCCTACTTATAATTCCAAGAGCAAAACTTAAAAGAAGTGGTGAGGCGGCCTTCTGCTGTTATGCACCTAAAATCTGGAATAGCTTACCGATAGAAATTCGCCAGGCTAATACAGTGGAGCACTTTAAAACACTGCTGAAAACACATTATTTTAACATGGCTTTCTCATAGCTTCATTGTAGTGTAACCCTGATATTTTGTTTATGCATTTAATTATCGTTATCATTATCATTCATGGTGGCTAACCCCTACTTTCTCTGCTGTTCTTTTTCTGGTGTTCTGTGATGGTGATCAGCCCCGTCACCACCACTTGATCAAGACACCATGCTGTCCCTACATTGATAGATTGAAGGCCAGAGGTCTACTTGACCATCATCATCAAATTCTCTAATGTGAAGCCTGAAAACCATGAGGACTGATTGAGAGCATTTATGTTAGGTAGAATGCCCAGTTGAGGCTGGGTGGTCTCGTGGCCTTGGAACCCCTGCAGATTTTGTTTATTTTTTTCTCCAGCCCTCTGGAATTTTTTTTTGTTTTTTCTGTCCTCCCTTACTTTTATTCTATGTTAATTAGTTTTGCCTAATTTTGTTTTTATATTTTGTCTTTTTTCTCTTCCTTCATCCTGTAAAGCACTTTGAGCTACATTGTTTGTATGAAAATGTGCTATATAAATAAATGTTGTTGTTTTGTCTTCAGTCTTCAATGATGCCTACCCAGAGGAAGACTAATTCATGTATCTCTTTGTCATGGCCACTCCTCTACCGAGCTATGTAGATGAAGCACAAACCTTGAAAACCTTTTAAAAGAATAAGATATTGGGACAGCTTAGCTATTAGCTAAATACGCAACTTTGATAGACTGAATGGTCTCCTCTTGTTTGTCACATTTCTTATGGTATTCAGCTACATTATATTAGCAAAACGCCATCCAGAATGACCAAAGGATTGTAGAAGATTTACTCCTGAAGTACAATTCTGTTGGACACCTGTGTCATCTCAAAGCAACAGTATCTGTTATGATTCCAATTTAATGGGGTATACCAGCTTAGAACCCCAACCCTGCTTTGTTGTACAGTACATTTCTTTTTCTCGTACACTTTATGAACGTAGTAAGTGAAGGTGTGGCCCTTTAAAAAGAATCGAAGATTCATGGATGAAGGGATGCTTTCACCTTAAAGAAAGTTCTTGATCCTGGTGTTCCTTTGGCAAAAGGAAGTCTGCTATGACCTCAAAAATAAGTCCAGAACTTGGTTTAAAGTTGACTCAGGTATGTGCTCTTCTGGGGCTTAAAGTTGGCAATGGGGTTGAAGCAAGGATGGAGGAAATAAGAGAGCCGGAGTACAGAGATAGAGATAAACAAGAGGTGAGAAAGACGATGTCAAGTGAAGTATACAGTGTAGCAATGCTACCATGAGAAGAACTTCATTTCCCTGCAGCTCAAGGGGGTTACCCACATAGGATGATGGGAACAGAAGTAGGGGCTGCTGGGGACGGAAGAGGCCAGCGGGAAAGTTTAAAAGGGAGGCCTGAAGGAGCAAAAGGAGATCGGTGTTTTGTGTATCCTGTCCACCGTGTTGTCCGAAAAGTGAATTGTGCCCTAGATCATTTCACGTTACATGAATGGACTGTTTGTGCCTGCCTGTTGTGTGTATAGTGGTGGATTTATCATCGTGCATCTTCTAAAGGAGTGCTCCTGGAAATCTCACCCCTCGCCGCTCAGGACTACCGGTAGAACTGTCTCATTTATTTTCTACAGAAGCTGTTCTTGGGATTCTCATCTTCACACCATTTCATTTCACCTGCTTTTGCTGTATTCGACTGTATAAGGGCATTGTCTTGAGTGTTTATTGTTGTGGTTTGTTTGTGTTTATTGTACATCGCTGTAAGGGGACTGGGGTGGGAATATTTAGCATGTAGTTATATTTTGGTTATTAGTGTTTAATATGTTTTTTAATTGTTTTATTACCTGTTGTTTTTTGTCTCTGCTTGCGAGTTTGTGCGGGTTGGGCCAAGGCTGGGTGCATCCCTGAAATCTCCTACATAAAAATAATTAAACTATCATCTCTTAAAACAGTGTGAATCTTAGTGGCACTGGACTGCTACAACAGCAACTAACAGCCTGGATAATTAAGCTGATAGGGTTTGTTTGTTGATTTCACTGATTATTTGCTACTTTGATTTTTCATTGCTTGCAACCTACTTTTGCATTCAGCTATTCAATTAATCTTTTTTACACATATTTTGGTCATGTTAGGGACACTACAATCGGACCTTGAGAAAAACCCATTGGCTTAACAAGTGTAGGGCTAGTAGGGCTTACAGTTTGTGATGTTGCACCTTCCATATCCATTTTCTTCAAACTGATTTCTGGTCAGAGTTTTGTAAGAAATTGGAGGACACTGATGATGTGTTGTTCTATCTATTCCAAAAGCAATTTAATGGGAGAATTCATATTGTCAAAATATTCTAAAAAAGGTTTCAAATCTTTTTCAGAGTATTCTTAAACATTAACTACATTTTTCTCTAAGAGATTGGAGACAATTGTAACCATGTTAATTTGGAATGCAAAAAGGCCATGGATTAGAAAATTGCCACACCAGAATTTTAATTTATGTTTGGAGATGTCTCTAACATAAACATTAGCTTACCTAACTAACATGAAAACTCATATTCCTTTCACACCGCAAACAACCAATCAAACAAAGGGATGCTAGTGTTTGGTATGCCATGATAGGAATTCGATCATCTTATTACTCTCTGACGCTGTTAACGTCTGACAAAATACAGACATACACGTATATACAGCAGAACCCCAATTATCTGTGCCCCGATTTACTGAGGTTCCACATTATCAGAGGTGAACCTGTAAGAACATTAGAACAATCTAGACGAGAACGGGCAATTCAGCCCTAACAAAGTTCACCAATCCTATCCACTTTATTCTTTTAAACAAATATCAAGTCGAGTTTTGAAAATCCCTAAAGTCCTACTGTCTACCATGCTACTTGTTAGCTTATTCCAAGTGTCTATGGTTCTCTGTGTAAAGAAACACTTCCTAAGGTTTGTGCGAAATTTACCCTTAACAAGTTTCCAACTGTGTCCCCGTGTTAATTTTAAACACTTCAGTCATGTCACATTTTAATCTTCATTTGCTTAAACTGAAAAGGCTCAGCTCTTTTAATCTTTCTTCATAATTCATCCCCTGTAGCCCTGGAGTCAGCCTATTTGCTCTTCTCTGGACTTTTTCCAGTCCTGTTCTGTCCTGTTTGTAGGCCGCAGACCAAAACTGCACACGGTACCCTAGATGAGGCCTTACCAGTGCATTGTAAAGCTTGAGTGTAATGCACTACTTTTCTTATGCAGTAATTCATAAAAGCTTTTCTGTGAATGCTATTTCGAGCAAATGTTGCTTTGATGTTATTGGGACTTCATGTATAGCAAGAGGGAAGATAGAGTGTAGTGTGACGCAATGGCGCAACACACCAGGGAGGCTGCAGTTAGATACTACACCAGGATTGAGGTCCAAAATTGTTTTACCATTCCAACACTGCAAATGTATGAAAATATGCTGAAAAGTGATGCTACTATATAAATTGGCAAAATCTTTTATATCTGTAATTTTTCATGTGAAATGGCTGAGGTTATCCATTTTTATCCAAATTTTAAGCTATCCAAGGTAGTATCAGTCCACGTTCTCTCGGATAT
Source organism: Erpetoichthys calabaricus (assembly GCF_900747795.2). Lineage (NCBI taxonomy): Eukaryota > Metazoa > Chordata > Cladistia > Polypteriformes > Polypteridae > Erpetoichthys > Erpetoichthys calabaricus. The sequence continues at coordinate 33,714,820 of NC_041406.2, forward strand.
TCAAGGTTCTACTGTATTTAAATAGGACAAAAATGTGTGCACCTCCAAGCTACTTGCTACTTAAGAAAGTGTATTAGTTATGAACTAGCGGACTTGAAATGGCAGCTTCTCAAGTCTGGAATTGGACGGTTTTGAGGCAAAAAAGGACAAGCTATGATAGCATGGGCAGAACAGGCAGACTACACACACTGCATGACACAAACTGCCCAATGCACGTGTAGTAGCGGCACAAACTAGCATGAATCCATAATTTAAAAAAAAAAAAAAAAAAAGTTGATCTAGAGTACATATAGTGTATGTTCTTTCTGCACCAGGCCATCAGGACATCATACTGCTGGCATCTTTTACACGAAGTAGAAGAAGCAAATGTAGGCTTCCATGGTAGTTTTTTCAGATGTGGCACAGCCATCCTCGGCAGCGGTTGAAAATCAACATGCAGCACAATGTGCTGTGAACGATGCATGAGGCAGAGTGATTTTTTTGTTTGTTTTTTCAAAGTTATCGCAGCTACATTTAAGGTAGCAAACGGTACTGGACTTTTCATACCTCTTCGCTTCATGGACTAAACTTGGTAAAGTTTGAACCAGTAGTGCAAATGTACAATCTTTTTAATACAGCTGATGTTTCAAACCCCATTGCTAAAAAGGAAAGTTCAAGTCGCATATGCGCAAAGACACCCAAGAGTATAAAGAACACTGCGTGGTCACCTGGTCCAGCCCATCAGCTGGAAGCAGGCTTGCAACACCTGGCACAAAGACAACTACAGGTCATTAAAAACATTTTAATAATAAGTTAAATTACCAAAGAAAGCTAATTAGTTATGTTACACATCATCTGGAGGGTCTGTGCCCCACAATGCAGAAAAACTACTGCAAAGATCTAACCTACATGGGCACACTGCTCTTTCTGCCTTCCAGTTCTTGAAGTGATCTGCAAATGTAGCCATTCTGAGACATTGGAGGGAAGCAGGAAGAAATTAAATTGTATTGGCTTGTTTAGGTATGGAAAAGAAATCCTGCTCAAACTCTTTGTGTCCAGCAGGGAGCATTTGCTCCACAAACTGACCAAGCTCAATGCTTGGAAATGCACTGTGAAAAAGGTAGATTTGCTTACATCACAACAATGCCAACTTCAATATAACAACAACAAAAAAAACATTTACGACACAAGTAATAATGTTATACTTAGCGTGCCTTAAAGAATTATTCAGCGTACAATCCAAATCAAGCTCCTGCAGGGAAAGCCCCATTGAATATTGGCAGCAGATATCCAGATGTTAGCGGAGGTGCTCTTAGTGTTCTGGTTATTGTTTTCTCCCAGTGCTGTCATTGGGTGCAAACTTTGGTGGGTGGAAAGCTACAGAGGACTATACAGTAGTTCAAAAGTGCCAGGCCTGAGCAGGTCTATGTGTGATGCACCAAACATGTCCAGGGTTCTGTGAATGCAGGATTATTAAAAGGTTGTAGTAATAATTTTTATAACTTTTAGATAATACTGTTTTGGTATAATACACAGTGTCTAACTGAAAGCTTTGTTCCCTTCTTCTAGAAATCACTGGAAACCAAGAACCTTCTCAGCATTTCTCCTGACAGGGCCCTGAAATGTACTTACTCATTACTGTTAAAGCAGAATAATAAAAACAAAAAGAAGAATTTATAATAAAAAGAAAAACCAAGCTATGTAACACAGTAATAATAATAATATATTGTATATGAAAGAATAATAATGGGCGGCACGGTGGCGCAGTGGGTAGCGCTGCTGCCTCGCAGTTGGGAGACCTGGGGACCTGGGTTCGCTTCCCGGGTCCTCCCTGCGTGGAGTTTGCATGTTCTCCCCGTGTCTGCGTGGGTTTCCTCCGGGCGCTCCGGTTTCCTCCCACAGTCCAAAGACATGCAGGTGAGGTGGACTGGCGATTCTAAATTGTCCCTAGTGTGTGCTTGGTGTGTGGGTGTGTTTGTGTGTGTCCTGCGGTGGGTTGGCACCCTGCCCAGGATTGGTTCCTGCCTTGTGCCCTGTGTTGGCTGGGATTGGCTCCGGCAGACCCCAGTGACCCTGTGTTCAGATTCAGCGGGTTGGGAAATGGATGAATGAAGAATAATAATGATGCAGGTTATACATGACTGCAAAAGATAACATAACAGAAGCAAATATGTAGGGCCAAGCAGCTGCAGTGGTCTAAATGCATGTGTGTTTGTCTCTTTTGTTGCCATTCTCATTACAATGTACACATTAATCATTAAGCTTCAGTCACCTTGTGTTACTGAGATCCTGAATTGATAATAGCAATCTTAAGATTATTAATTACATAGACTAAAGTAATGTACTGTTTGAAGTTCACTATTGTCTCTGTTGTTTTTTGTGTACCTTTCTCTGTGCACCAACTACTGCAAATTACCACCATTTAAGATGAAAGTCACAGGTTCAGAATATGGAACCAGTGTAGAAGACACATTAAGTATGAGATGTTACTGTTAATTGTGCTGGTGCACGATACCTACCTTTTCCTACTGTTCTTAACATACAAAGTATTTAATACATGATTCCTGGTATTGGGACTTTGAGAGATTTCCAAATGGATAATATGTTTGGATCGTTCAAAGATTTATGTCTTAAATTCAATCTTCCATCAACCCACCTCTTCTGCTCTATTTTAGTCTGATATTTTCTTAAAAAATACAGTACCTGTTACTTTTTTTTAACCTTCCTTTAATATCAGTGATAGAAACTATACCATCTGGCAATAATTAAGATATATGCAATATTTCTACATTCTACCACTCTCTTAAAAAAAGCTTACCTACCTTATAATCTGAGGCACCATCGGGAGCAAACATTTCAGTCAGCATTTCAGTGCATGCACTTACCTCAATTTGGGTCCTGCAAAATGTTCCTAGGCTGAGACCCTAATTGTGAGTAGCGCCAGCAAGAAACACTTGCCTTGCTTGGTCATATCTTCTGGGATTGTCACACACTCAGATTATATCAAGATAAATTCTTTGCCTACCTGCATGTGAAAGCACTGTTACTCCTAAACCACTTACACTTACTTCAAAAATCTCTGTACAATGAAGACATTTCTAATGATAGGATGCTAGCTATTATTATCTTAATGTTTTAAAAGGATAATTGAACTGATCCCAGTAAGTATAGGCCAGTAAGTTAAACAGTATGACTGGTAAATTAATGGAATCAATTATTAAGTAAAAGATTGAGCGGCACGTCTCTCAAATGGGTGTTTTGCAAAGAGTCAACATGGAGTCAGGCGAGGAAGGTCATGTTTCACTAAAATGCGGAAGCAACAAAAGAATATAATCAGCGCAGTGTATATGATAGTATTAATCTTGATTTTCACAAGGCTTTTAATAAGGTACCACATGAAAGGTTATTGATGAAACTAAAAGGTGTGTGAATTCAAGGTGGTGTGTGTGTAAAATTGGTTCAAATAAAGGAAACAAAGCGTTATGGTGAAGGGGTGCCTTTTCAGAGTCAGATGATGTTAAAAGTGGTCAGTGCTGGAGCCGTTGCTCTTTTTAATGTACATAAACAATCTGGACAAGAATATAAGCAAAACGTTGGTTAACTTTTCAGATGATAATAAACTAGGGGGAATGGCAGATAACATAGAATCTGCTAAATTGTTACAGAAGGACTTGGACAGCATATAGGTTGGGCAGATGAAATTTACTATTATATATAAATTGGGATTAATAAAGTATCTATCTATCTATTACATGTAGGAAGTAAAAATGTTAGATTTGAATACACAATAGAAGGTGTGAACCTTAAAATACACTTATGAGAAGAACCTGGGAGTCACAGTAGACTCATCACTGTCTACATCAAGACAAGAGGTGATCAAGAAGTATATTAGGATGTTAGGTTATATAGAATGATATGTAGAGTAACAGTCAAGGGAGGGTAAGCTACATAACACACTTGTGAGGCCTCGCCTGGAGTTATGTGTACAGTTTTGGTCTGAAAAATTAATAATAGCTCTAGAGAAAGTGCAGAAAAGAGTGACTTAGGCTGATTTTGGGACCAACAGCTATGAGTCATGAGGGGAGATTGAAAGAATTGAACATTTTCAGTTTAAGCAAACATGGATGGAGAGATGACATGGATAAAAGGAATTCATTGAGTGGCTCCTAGCTGTTAGTGAAAAAGAAATTCTGCAATAAGAACATGGTGACACGGTTGGAAACTTGGTAAGGGCAGATTTTGCACAAACGTCAGAAAGTTTTTCTTCACACAAAGAAAGAATGACACATGGACTAAATTGCCAAGTAGTGTTGGGGAGAACAGGATTTTAGGGACATTCATAGCTCAACTTGAGGTTATTTTAGTCAATCTACTGTAGCTGAATAAAATGGATGAGCTTATTGGGCTGAGTGACATGTTCTTGTCACAATTGTTCTAATGTTTGGAGTGAAAAACCATCTGCGATATCTTATACTACTGGACATTGCAAGTTTGTTGTCTTATTTTAATTAATTGAAAAAACCCTACTTCTCTCACTCTTTTCAAGAGGGAAATGAATGTGCTATCGTTTTAAAATACGTAAAAAAGTATATTCCTTCTGGAGAATACTTCAAAGCTTTTTTTTAGAATTTGGCAAGAATGTCTTAATGTTCTCTTTAAGTTAGCATGTTGGACCTCAGTTAACTTTTTGGATGTGTATATATACAGTATATTATATATATATATATACAGTATATTATATATATATATATATATATATATATATATATATATATATATATATATATATATATATATATAAATATATATTTATTTGAGTAAAAAAATTATAATTGACTGATTTCACGGCTCTCCAGACAGGATGGGGAAGACTTTGAAGTTAAATGTAGTATAAAAAATACTTTCACTTTATGTATGTTAAATTGATCTGTATTAAACTTTTTGTACTGTAATTGTATAAAATGAATACAAGTTTAAAACAGTAAAATATTTAATCTTCTTTTTATGTATGTGTGAAATCAGTTTTAAAGGAAAAACTTTAAATGGGTATGACATCACTAAAATACAATCAAACTTCAAAATGGCATTTCTGGCTGAGCTGAATAATAATATTTTGTATTTTTTATAGTGAGGTCGGAGGTCAGCATTACATCACAGCTCAGCAGTTAATTTGCGTTATCTCCAAATTTCCTCACCGGTAGGTAACCCTCTCATGGGTGTGAATGTATACTGCATAAATTCCCTCTGGGAAGCTCACATTTTCCATATTGTGTTCCATCTGTTTGATGCAATTTCTTCAGTAGACCTTAAGTTGGTTACTTGGCAACTCTAAACTGGCCAGGTGATCCCACTGGTTTGGTATTCCATCCACGGTTGTTTCTAACTTTGTAGCCTATATAAGATTAAGCAACTACAAATAATAGAAAAATGAATGAATACTTAGAATTTGTTTTTCTGCTGCAGTGTCCATCTTCCTAATTACCTTTTTGTTTTGTGAAGAAACGCACCTCCCCTGTTAAAATGGGCAAAACCCTGGACAATGACAGCAAACCTGGCTTCAACTTGTCTTTCTTTGTTACGTTTTTTATATTTTAGGAGTTACAATCCAGCATACCCCAAACATTGCAGCATGCAAGAGAATTTCTATAAATAATGAACAATTCTTTTTCTTTAGTGCCCCTTTAAATTTATGTCAACATAAATTGAAGACGACAAGTTCTTCAGATTAAGCCTTTCCAAATAAAAACATCCATCCATCTTCTAAAACCACAGTTTTGGCATTTGAGAATTGCTATGATCTAAAGTCTTCCTCAGCTGAAATAAGCAAATAACAGGAACAAACCCTAAATAAAATTTGAGTAAATGCCAGAGCACAATTACAGTATGCATGCCTCACCACTCATACATACCAGGTCAGTTTTCCAGTATCCAGTTTCTGAAACTGCTTTTTCCATTTTATGGTTACAATTAAGGGGCAATAGTTTGTTTCAGTAAAATTACATATAAATTGTCACAGGGTGCACACACATACAGGTTCAGAATTCTAGTAAAACAGCCTTTGTTGTGTTGTTTTCGAGATGATACACTAAAGTGTTAGGACTTTGTTATTGCACTGGACTAAGTGTACCTGCACTTATTACTAATGCTGTGCTCCAGCTGAACTGAGAGTTGGATTTCCTACTCAGGCCTGGTCTGTCAAGTCCAAGTTTTTCCAGCTTCAGATTATGACATTAATCCAGAATGGTGATAAACACCACAAAGTTTAGTGAACGCTGTAGTATTATACCGTTTATTAGTACTTCTGTCTATTTGTGAGTCATTAAATCAGTCGTACACACAGTACTGTACAACTTTTATCTGTGGACATGTTGCTACGATATTTGGATATGCAAAATACCGCATAATGTGTTGTTATCAACCGGTACTTATTCTGAAAAAGCAAGCAGAACGGAGGTTTTCCAAATGTTTTACTGGAACACGGTGAACTCGGTGTGACGTCATTCCCAGCTCTGACATCTGAGGTAAATGGAATGCAGTATAATACCTAGAGACGATCCCTTTCTTTTTCTGCTAATCAAGTGTGTATTGCATGTGGTTTCACTATTTGTATCTCCTTTTAGTTGTTATACTATTGCTGTGGCTTCAAAAACTTAAAAAACAACACAAATTTAGTGTTTGCGTGCTTTTCTAACAGCCCCGCTAACTATGCATCTGTGCAAATATGTGCTTACGTTAATGCATGCAAGATTGTCTCATTAGCCTTGTGCTTCAAAACATTATAAGCCAAACCAAGTGCATGTCTGGATAATGTGGGAGTTTTAAAACACCAACAACATTAATATTACTTTGGCATGAAGGTATGTAGCAGCCCATTTTGTTAATTTTGTAGACTTGCCACAGGTACACAATAAAGACAGAGAGAAGGTTGGGGGCAAACACTGATACAGCACATTGCTGCACCAACCACATGACGAACCACCTCAGTTTCCCAAACTAGGACCCGAATGCAGCTGTGCAACGGGTGACACCTCAGCACCACACTTGCTCAAATGGAGTGGAACAGTGGCTAGAGTGCCCATCCTGTCACCAACCCAACCAGAGTTTTCCGTGCAAGTTGGAGGACCCGCTTGCAGGGCTGGATGCAGGTTAACATCATTCCCAGGACAGAGCAATTTCAGTTCAAGGGCCCAATGGAGTGGAATCACTCCTAGCATTTATAGGATTTGAATTGGCAACCTTTCGATTGCTGGCGCAGATCCCTAGCTTCAGAGCAACCACGTACAAGTAAAGCTGTTTAGAAAATAGATGGATCGTTAGACGGACAAGTGTAGCCATTTGTAATACTGTACATTTGGAGAAAAAATGCCAAGCTTCCATTCCTTTATCAAGTCTATGTATGGTGCTGCATTTAAAAGCAATTAATTTTTCTATCACTTATAACTCATTCATTTAAATGCATGACATAAGAGAAATAATTACAACTCACTGCTGACTGGTCACACCATAGTACAATCAAAGTAAACAAAAATTACATATTTTTTTATTTCTGAACTAATTTCATGGGATAGATGTTGCTTAAGCAAAAGCCTTTTGTGCTTTAAAATAGCACAGTGACTTATTTTTTTTTTAAATTAAACCATCAGGGAATTTCAAATAATACAGTAGGTGTGATGCCTCCAATCCTATGCTGAAATACAGAGTGAGCCAAAATGAATTACCACATTTCTCAAGGTCATTGCATGAGATAGAGGCAGCTGAGTGTCCTTTGATAAGCGATCCCTTATAGTTTTCAGTAAGCAACATGCCTTGGTCCAATGTGCACCATGCTTTCGCTGTTGAAGCGTTCTTCAAAAACAAAGAATCCATCATCACTACACAACACACCTTCCGAATGCACTTCAGCATTCCTCCTAATGGTGACGTCCCAAATTGGAAAACAATTCTTCAGTGGGTGGCTAAATTTAGACAGACAGGTACAACATTGAACAGAAAATCTCCAGGCCATCCTCGGACTGTACAAACACCTGTAACCATCCAAGCTGTAAGGGCATTAAATTTGTAGTCTCCTAGATGTTCAGCGTGCAAACATGTTTCTGCCTTAAGCATTTCCAGCACGCTTTTGAGGAGGAATTTGACATTGAAGGCCCTTACTTTTTTGAGGAGGGAGGAGCAACGGTCACCATCACTTCAGAATGTTACATTGCAATGCTAGAGAACTTTTTGCGGCCCCAGGTTGAAGAAATGGATGTGGTGGATGCCTGGTTTCAACAGGATAGAGCAACAGCTCATAAGGCATGGAGATCCATGCAAGTTTTGCGGGAGATGTCTCCAGGGAAGCTGATCTCCCTGCGCGGCGATGTTGGGTGGCTTTTATGTTTGCCTGATCTCGCTCCGTGAAATTTCTTCTTGTGGGTCTATCTCAAGTTGAAGGTATATACACACTGACCTCAAAACCCTGAAGCCCACAAGGACTCTATTCTCTACGAAATCGCTGCAATTCCCCTTGAAATGGCCAAACGAGTCATGAGAGGGCTCAGAAATCATCTCGAAGAGTGTATTGCCAATGATGGCCACCACCTTGAAGACATCATTTTTTAAAGCACAGTGAAAAAAATCTATTTTGTATACCCTTTCTTGTGTCGGGTCTTCCCTGTGTGGAGTTTGCATGTTCTCCCCGTGTCTGCATGGGTTTCCTCCCACAGTCCAAAAACATGCAGGTTAGGTGCATTGGCGATCCTAAATTGTCCCTAGTGTGTGCTTGGTGTGCGTGCTTGGTTTGTGTGTGCCCTGAGGTGGGCTGGCGCCCTGTGCTGGCTGGGATTGGCTCCAGCAGACCCCCATGACCCTGTGTTAGGATATAGCAGGTTGGAAAATGACTGACTGACTGACTGACTTTCTTGTGTCATAATGAAATTTATTTTATCTTGTAGCATTTTTGTAGAATAAATGTTTTGAAATGTGGTACTTCTTTCTGGGTCACCATGTATAAGCTCTGCATAATCAAAACAGCAAACCTGGAAATGAACTCTTTAATTTCATTATGAATTCTCTCAAATGAAGTCAAACTTGCCATCATGTGTACATTTTGCTAACTGTCCCTTTCAAACACTCTGAACATGTATGATTTCATAGATGCCCAACAGAATCTACTTAATTTTAGCATGGCTGAATAAAATATGTTAGGGAACAACGATTTGGGAACAGAGAAAACCTGAAATTAATGATCCTGGCCCTAGAGGTTCATTTTCACCTACATCCTGTCAACAGGTGTTTTTGGTATCCTCTTCTCTGTGCATATCTGATCATGGTATATGTTAGCAAACTGGACTCTGACATTGATAGTGATAGTCAATGTTAAGAAGAGGGAGGAACACAGAGTGATGTACAAGAGTGGAGGAAGATGCACACAGGTAGATTACATCCTATGCAGAAGAGTCAATCTGAAGTAGATTAAAGACTGCAAAGTGGTGGCAGGGGAAAGTGTAGTTGGACAGCATATGATGGTGGTCTGTAGGATGACATTGGAGATCAAGAAGAAGAAGAGGAGGAGAGGGAGGGTAGAGTCAAGGATCAAATGGTAGAAGTTGAAAGGATGAGTTTAAGGAGAAAGTGAGACAGGCACTGGGTGGCAGTGGACTTACCAGACAGTTGGGTATCTATAGCAGATGTAGTAAGGGTGACAGCAAGAAGGGTGCTTGGCGTAACATCTGGACAGAGGAAGGTGGAAAAGGAAACCTGGTGGTGGAATGAGGAAGTACAGGAGAGTATACAGAGGAAGAGGATGGCAAAGAAGAAGTAGGATAGTCAGAGAGATGCAGAAAGTAGACAAGAGTACAAGGAGATAAGGCACAAGGTGAAGAGAGAGGTGGCGAAGGCTAAAGAAAAGGCGTATGATGAGATGTATGAGAGGTTGGACACTAAGGAGGGAGAAAAGGACCTGTACCAATTGGCTAGACAGAGGGACCGAGCTGGGGAAGATGTGCAGCGGGTTAGGGTGATAAAGGATAAAGATGGAAACATACTCACAAGCGAGGAGAGTGTGTTGAGCAGATGGAAAGAGTACTTTGAGAGGCTGATGAATGAAGAGAACAAGAGAGAGAAGAGGTTGGATGATGTGGAGATAGTGAATCAGGAAGTGCAACGGATTAGCAAGAAGGAAGTAAGGACAGCTATGAAGAGGATGAAAAATGGAAAGGCTGTTGGTCCAGATAGATAACATTCAGTATCTGTGGAAGCATGGAGGTGTTTAGGAGAGATGGCAGTGGAGTTTTTAACCTCCAAGTGAGAATTTCTTAGTTCACAACTTGAATATTTAACTTGATGAAAAGCCCCTGGCATCTCTGAACTCCCACTCAATCGCATCGTCACAGAGAAGAACTAAACCTTAGTGTGTCTGTCATTCTCTGCTGCTACCTGACACTCCTATAGTATTTGTTTCATGTCTTCTGTTTGTATAACAACAGATATAAAGTTAAAGAAACCAAATTCCTTTAAGGTACATCAAAAGGGAGGAAATGCTGTTAATGATCTTTATGCAAGGTGAACAATGCAAGCAATGCATGCTTTCAAAAACAATGTCTGTCACAATTTGTGATCATTTTGTCAAGGCAATACCTCATGACTGGCACGGCGCCCTGGTCCCCATGAGTGGTCTTCACTTGCTTTTACACAGTGAATCTTCTTCCTATACCATGTAATTCCTTCTTTATGAGTGCACTGCTTTGACTTGTGTAACGCTCCCTGTCCTACGTGGAAAAAAGGCAATTGCTTCAATTTTAAAGCAAAAAGAAAATATACCATACAGGAAAGAGAATAACAAAGCTGTCATTGCTTATTTTATACAGTATAGCTGTGCAAATTTAAATTAGAAATAAAACTATATACTGTAGGTGGTCCAGCATCACTCAGTATCAACTCCTACTGTGAATCTTCATTATAGATGGAGTTCCTCCTTTCATCTATCCCTGGATCGGCAGAATGGAGAATCAAGGCAAGCCCTTTTCGTTATGCCAAAAGTGGAAGCAAAGCAAAGAAGTGTGATACTTTACACCATACAACCTGGATGTCCAACAGTTTTCACAGAGAGTGTCAAAGCACCAAATGTTCATGTTGTTCTCAATTCTTGCAGTTGCACTGCTGTAGCTCAGGTGACTCACAGCATGGAGATCACTTGGTAGCTGTGGTCTTCCTACTCTGACCAGCTCATCATCTGGCCTTATAAAGCTAGTCTAGGGTGTGGTTCTGCCCCTAAGATGGTGCACTCATCTCCTTTAATAGGATTGTTGTGAGCTTTTGGGATCCAGATTGTGTTTCAGTTGTTTTAAGTCTAGCGATGTTCACTAGTTGATCGACATATTTGGTAGTTGTGTAGCTTGGTAGATGCTAAGCAGCATGACTTAGGCAAGTAGTTTAGCTTAATCAGATGGTTTACACCGTCCTATTTTTAACTAACACATCAAAGTATTCTAGTGGTCAACATATACCTTACAAAAATCTAAAAATATATTAGCATCTAATGCTGACAGACAGACAGACAGACAGACTGACTCACTGAATTAAGTAGATTGATAATGACTAGCTCGGGATTAGATACTAATTAGAAGACACTAAAGCACATGGTTTATTATCCCTCTGTATAAAGATGAAAGCAAGTCTGATCCTTTACACAGTCACAAAGCAAATCTCAATTAATGCATCTGTTTGCCTCATTGTAAGCATCCATCTAAAAATGTGAATCAGATTTTCCCTACATTTACTGCTCTGTACTTCTATAAATCTTTGCGGAAGGCTTAAATCAAGACGCCCAATTACATGCCTTCTTTATGCTCCTAATTGAGCCATTGAATAGCAGACACTGGTGCTCCTTAACAAAACTGTGTAACAAGGACAAACCAACAAAGTGCACAGAGAGAAAAAAAACAGAGCAGCCGTTTTTAATTTGTAATACACTGTGTGTAAACTTGAGCTGGCAGTGGAGAACTGAATGACTTGGAAAAAGAAATCTGCCTTCATTTTTCCGTGGAAGAAAAAATCATTCAGACACACCCGTTGATTCATCACAATACACTAAAAGCATATCGTTCTGTTATCTTATTGAAATCTCTGTGAAAAATGAGAAAGCACATGCAGGATTTCTAAAACAGCATACTTGAGAGTCAAATGCCAACATATGACATTGAAGACTATAATGGACTACATGATAAACAAATGTTGTTGGCCTTACTGACATTTCAAAAACAGGAGAACTTAAAGTACATCCAACTAGAAGTTGGTCCAATGTTGTGCCAAACTCCTTCTTAAAAAGCATCAAAGTATTTGCTTCAACCATATGACTTGGCTCTTTACCTTGGGTTCCTACAACACCTTGTATTATGAGGGCTTCCTCATTTCCATTTTGAATGTTTTGGACTTCTGAAACAACTTATTCCATTACAGGATCATTAACAGGGCTACATGGGCAGCACTTTGTAGAAATAAAAAATACAACAAAACAGAAGAGCTCTCAACGCTGATCAGAAGCCAAAGGGAAGACAAACTCAGCAGTCTCTCATGGTTTCACGGAGACATGGCTTAGACAGGAGACTCCAGACTCTGCGTTTGCGTTGGATGGATTTAAAATCATGTAGGTGGACAAAATGAGGAGTGAAAGCAGTAGGAAGGAAGGAGGTCAACTAATGCGAATGGAAAATGGTGTAACCCCCGGGCACAATACAATTAAAGCACAGGTATTCAATCCAAATGTTGAGCTGCTAGTGATGGCCTTACTGCCTTATTATATGCTGAGGGTGTCTTCATATGCTATTGAGCTGGCAGTTTATGCTCCCCCTAGGTAGACGCGGTAATAGCAACAGACCTAGTATATTCTGTGGTAAGCAAACTCACAACCGACCCTCCAAGTGCTTCCATCAAAATTTCTGGGGATTTTAATCATGTTTCACTTTCCTTCACCCTCACCAGTTTTTACCAGTTTGTGGACTGCACAACAAGGTCCAACAGGACTCTGGGCTTAAAACACATATAACTCTCTTGCTTAGCCTCCTTTGGACAGATCCGACCATAATTTGGTACAGCTGATACCAACATACAGTATAAACCCATTGTCCAGCAGCAGCCAATCACCACCAGGATCGTGCAGGCTGAGAAGGATCTGATGGATGCCTTTGAAAACATTGACTGCTGCTTTGTATCACATGGTGAAGATATCAAGGGACTCAGCCACTGTATCAAGTTTTGTGTGGATAACTCAGTTCCCACAAAGTCAGTGTGATGTTTTCCCCAACATCAAACCAAGGATCACAAAAGATCTAAAACCCATACTGAATATAAGGAAGAGGGCCTCACTGTCTGGAAATCAGGAAGAAATCAAGTAGGTGCAATCAGACCTGAAAAAGAAGCTCCATGAGGGTAAAGCTCTCTATGGAGACAAACAGGAGAGCAAGTTACAGCAGAACAATGTGAAGAAAGTGTGGAACAGGAAGAGGACTATCACTGGCTACAAACAGACTGCAAAACTTGTGTAACCAGTGTCAAAAATACTTGGAGCTTCACCAAATCCTGATAACATTCATTATGTTTGTATGTTTTCCTGTTGTGTTCCTGTTATATTTCCCTGCTTTGTTTATTGTGTTAATGTTACGTCATCAGTGTGAGCCTCTCCCAGTGTTCATTGTGTTGATGTGACAGGAGGTAAAGCACGCTATTATTCTCTGTATAGTGGAGTTAATTAAATTATTTTAAATTGCTTGAGTTAAATTTTTTGTATGTGACAGTAACAGTAAAATCTACAGTTGTTGTTTTGAATGTTTTTCTATTTATTTTGGTTATGTGTTAATGTGAGCGTTCGATGGCCTTTCCATGTGTTTTTTCATTAATAGGAGGAATTGCAGCGCCTTACCAGTCATTTCTTTTAATGTTCTCTGTTTCAAGATTTCAGGTATATGTTATTTGTTTTCTTGTATTTGTATAGTGTGCGGTGCTTGAATATATATGTTGTAATTTGGCAATCGTAGGCACAGTGTTTGTTGGGTTACTATGTACAAATCACAACACAGAAGCTTTGAGTGTTAGCCGGTATCAAGGCCAGGTCACAGCAGTATGGCGTGTGCAGAGGAGACCGGTTACACTTGCATAGGAAGGGAACAAGAACAGAGCAAATGAACTGAAGACTCGTCCTTGTCAGTTCAGCCCACCCTCAACACTGCTAGCCTCTGTGTGCATCATAACTGCCGTCTCTATCATTGTAGGTCATGCAGGATATCATACCTGTTGTCTCCAGTCCCAAATCCTTTTCCCTGAGTGACTGTCTATGCTAATCAAGTGAGGAGGGAGCTGGGGAAACTCTGCACAAACAAAACTGCCGAACCGGATGGAATCAGCCCAACAGCATTGAACACATGTGTCAGCCAGCCAGCTCTCTGTGATCCTCCAGCACCTGTTCTTTCCTGGAATTGGATCAAGTTTCCCAGCTGTGGAAAGCATCCTGTGTGGTCCTAGTGCCAAAGAAAGTGCATTCCAGTGATCCCAAGAGCTTCAGACCAGTCACTCTTACTTCATACATCATGAAGACTTTTGAGAGGTTGGTCCCGAAACAGCTCTGGCCCCTAGTTTCTGAACATCTCGATACTCTGCAGTTTGCCTATGAGGCATGTATATGTGCGGAGGATGCTCTCATCTAAATGCTCCACACAGCCTATCTTTCAACTTGGGCAAACCTGGCACCACAGTCAGAATAGTGTTCTTTAATTTTTCTAATGCCTTTACGAAATTCTGCCTCATCGAGTAGAGTAAAAGCTCATGGCTATGCATCTTGATGGACCCACAATCGCCTGAATCATGGACTATCTGACCGAACAGACAGCAGCTTGTGTGGCTCATGGATTATGTGTCAGAAATGGTGGTGTGTAACACTGGAATTGTCGTCTTCCTTCCTCTTCACCCTCTACAAAACAGACCTCCAATATAATACCAGCACTTGTCACCTATAGAAATTTTCAGATGACTCCTCCATCATAAGCTGCATTAAAAATGGAGACGAATCAGAATACAGGAGGATTCTGGAGGAATTCAGCTTATACTGCAAGAAGAATCACTTGCAGCTTAGTATCAGCAAGATAAAAGTTCAAAAGATGCCTGAACACATTTATCAAGAATGCCTGCTCCATCACAGGGATCACCTTGGACACAGTGGAAGTGGTTGAAGGAAAGAGAATGGTGGCAAAATTGGGTGCTATAATGAAAAATTCCCTCCATCCCCTCCAGAAGGCTCTGTCTTGGAGCACTTTCAACCCCAGGGTCCTTCCTCCACAGTGTACTAAGAAACACTAAGGGGATCTTTTCTACCTGCTGCTATCAGATAATATAATGCTTCCTCCTAACATCCCAGACTTAAACTTTTTAATATCCTATTACATTAATTATTTGCTTATTTATCTATTAATTGGTTTTATTCTTTGGCCTGTGAATCTGTATCTTTGTTTTTAACGTTTCATCTGCTGTATGCATCTAAATTTGCTGTTTGTATTAATAAATGTCATCTAATCTAATCTAAATCAGGAACCCACTCTGGACAGGACACCAATCCATTGAACTCACACTTACATATGCTGAGCCAATTCAAAGTCACCAGTTAACTTGACCTGCATGTCTGTAGGGTGTAGAAAAAATCAGAGTACCAGGGGCGTTGGAGGGAATGGACATTTAGAGAATATACCAACTGCACACATTTTCCAAACCAGTATTTGACCTGCTATACTATTGTGCTGTCCGCACATGCTAACTAACAAACGCGCACGAGTCGCTGACTTGTGAGAGCTGCTGGTGAGACAGGCTTTGGCCCTCAAACGACCCAAAAAAAAGATCATCCCTGGGGAGATTTCTGCTTGTCCTGCAGCATTTTTGCTGTGATGGAGTAATGGCAGATTCTGTTCCTTCTGCAAGACGAGCACAGTAAAACAAAGGCAACCTGCCAGCATGTTACATCTTGAGCACTGCTCAGCATGTTTTTTACATTCGGAGTTCAGTTGCACAGACTTGGTCAACAATGCAGGAAGCAGCAGAGCCAACATACATTCGCTTTTAAGATTAGGAAACAGCATGGAGAATAGCCAGCAAAGTAGCAAAACCATAAAAAGGAAGAAACTGTAAAGAGCAGATGTAGACACACTGCACAAAGATGTCATATTAATTTGGCCTCTTCTTAAAAATGGCTGGTATCTGTAGCAGGGTTGAAGGTCTTGTGATGTAAAGCAGCACATCTTTGTTAACAACTGTGAAGAAAGGGAGAAAAGTTCAACTTAATAAGGAGTGCACAGCAGTGCAACGTCCAGTGGCTTCTGATGCCGACTCTGCTGATTAGTCCTTTTCTCACCAGACAGGGGTGACCAGCAAACCACCACCTACAGTACGAGGACCCGAGTTATGTCATATAGCCCTACAGAGGCCTAAACTGCCCACACGCCAAGTCCAATCAACAACCTAGTCTTAAGAGCGTAAAAAAGGAAAAAAAATTGAAGTCAATGTGGAAACTGACTATAAATTATATTTGATAACAGCAACTCTAGCCCAGAGCGGTGTATGGCACCGTTTTAATAATCCACCACTCCTGTAGACACACCTTTTTTACTCTACAATCCTGGCTGGTTTGATTTACCCCTTACACATCTGTCATTTCCATTATCTCAACTTACTGTGCCTATAAAATTATTCACCTCCTCTGAAGTTTTTATATTTTTTTGGCTTTTTTGACAATAATCAACAGAAAAAGACTCTCTAATAACAAAGTGAAAACAGATCTTTGCAGAGTAGTCTAAATTAATGACAAATATAAAACACAAAATTAATTGATCACATAAGTATTCACCCCCTTCAAGTCAGTATTTAGTAGATGCACCTTTGTCAGCCTTGACAGCTTTGAGTCTGAGTGGACAGGTCCCTCTCTATCAGCTTTGCACATCTGGACACTGCCATTTTTCTTCATTTGTCTTTGCAAAACTGCTCAAGCTCTGTCAGGCTGCATGGGTATCGAGAGCGAACAACCAGTCAAGTGAAGCTACAAATTGTTACTTGGATTGAGATCTGAATGCCACTCCAGGACATTAACATTGTTTTTTTTTTAAGCCATTCTTGTGTATTTTTTTGGCTTTATGCTTGGAGTTGTTGTCTTGCTAGAAAACAAATCTTCTTCCAAGGCACACGTTTCTTTCAGACTACATCAGGGATTCCTCTGTATTTTGCTGCACCCATTTTATCCTCACAAGCCTTCCAGGGCCTGCTAGACAGATGCATTCCCACAGCATCATGATACTTCATGGTAGGGATGGTGTGTAATGTGCTTGTGCCAAATATGGTTTTAAGCTAATGGCCAGAAAGCTCAGTTTTAGTCATCAGAGGTGAACCTGCTGCTAGCTGAAAGAAGAGTTTGAGAGATGTCACGTGTCTTTTTTCTCTTGACACTCTCCCATAAAGCTGTGACTGGTGAAGCATGACAACAGTTGTTGTCTCTACAGCCTCTCCAATCATAGATGCTGTAATTTATAACTCCTTCAGAGATCTCATAGGTCTCTTGGTAGCCTTACTCATTCGTTTTCTTCTTGAACGATTGCTCAACTTTAATGGCTGGCCTGCTCTAGGTAGATTTACAGTCGTGCCATTTTGAGTCCATCTCTTAATGACGGGTTTAACTTAACTCCAAGGGATATTCAATGACCTGAATGTTTTCTCGTGTCCATCCCATGACTTGTACTTTCAATCACCTTTTCATGGAGTCGCTTGTAGTGTTTTTTTGTCTTCATTGTGGCAACCCCTAATGGGAAAGCCAAAAGAAGAAGAAGAAGCTGGTGTAGGTTTGCCCACCATACTGACTCGCCACAACTCGGCCCTTCCAGAAGGTAACATTTATACAAAACTCAACTGAAACCCCAGAGAGGCAATCTCCATTGAACTAATTCAGTGACTTCTAAAACCAACTGGCTGCACCAGTAATGATTTAGGTGTGTCATATTACAAAGTTGAATACTTACGCAGTTAGTAATTTTGTGATTTGCATTTGTAGTTAATTTACACCTCTTTGAGAGAACTGTTTTTACTTTGACATTAACGAGTCTTTTTCTGTCGATCAATGTCAAAATGTGATTCAATGTTGTATAACAATAAAATGTGACAACTTCCAAGGAGTGAATACTTTTTATAGACACTGTACTTTGAGAATGTGCTGTTCAGAAATGACATAAAAATGACAGTGTTATGACAAGAGTTTTAACACGTAAACGAGACATAAGATTTACAATGTTATCAGATTTGTTCACATATAAAGAAAGTAGATTTTTTACCAAAGTTTTATTGAACATTACTTGCAATTTGTCATCCTGAATATGTAGTGCAATCTCATTTCTGATCACCTATTCCCAACTGCATGAGATGCGCCTTCATTTTTTATGCTGGGTCTCGTACAATCAGAGACAGAGACTTCCTATGAAGTCAGTAGACTTGGGGGGGGGGGGGGGAATCATGAGGTCATCTGGAAAGGGGTGTGTGATACTCCCCATATCTTTGCAAAAGGAAGAAGGTCCGAGTCTTTAGAGTCCTGGTGTTTCTTGTTTTGCTATATGGTTGCAAGACATGGACACTATCCAGATACCTGACATGAAGACTGGACTCCTTCGGTACTATGTTTCTTTGGAGAATTCTTGCGTACCACTGGTTTGACTTTGTACTAAACAAGCAGTTGTTCATGGACTCCCGAATGAGGCACATTACCTGCATTGTGAGGGAGCGTTAGTTATGGCACTACGGCCATGTAGCGCAATTCCCCATGGGAGTTACGACTCAGAGGATCCTCATTGTTGAGAACCCAAGCAGCTGGACTAGGCCAAGGGGACGCCCACATAACACCTGGCTGCGACACATAGATGGTCATTTCTGTAAGGTGGAACTGGGTTGCCCGTCTGCCTTGTGCCAATCAGGATCCCAAACGGTTTCATCTTATGGTGGTTGTGGCAACACGCTTTTTTTTTTAGGATCCCAGTCCTAAAGAACACCTCAACTTTAGCCTTAAACAAAAGAGAAAACTAAAGTGAGAAAACTCCTGTCAAATATGGATTTGGTAAGAAGCAGGTAAGTTACTCTGAGTAAACAGATGTAGAGGCACACCTCTGCCTTACCTTGTGCAAACATCATGACTTTAGGAAAAGTTCATCTGCGGATTTGTACATTCTTCTCCAAAAAGTAAAAATAACAGACAAGATTATTAGGTGAATATTATAAGACTATTGAACCAGCAAGTCTCAAAATGCAGGTTTCAAGGGTTGAAACAGAAATTTCTATTATTTTTATGACAATCTGATAATTATTAATAATAATAAATTAAATATATTTACAGGTCAAAAAGGTAAGATAATTGTGACATTTTCTGCTTGCCTCAAGATCTGGGTAGGAAACAAGCATAAAATGATCATCTGAATACCAGGTTCAAATTCAGCTCTGCTCAAATGAATTTATTCTTCTAGAGTACACTTCCACTTACAGTCAAGAAAAACTGCACATGTTTAAAAAATGTAGGAATCAAAGAATTTTATGTTTTACTTTTTTGTGACTCACCACTGGACCCATTTTTTGTCTATGGGTTGATAATATTTTTAAAACGATGACACCAGTGACATTCCTAAAAAAACAAACAAACAAATAAATAAATAAATATAAATATAAATTTATAAATGTATAATTATATAAATATACATAATTCCTGACGAATATGCTACAGTTAAAACAAACCATAAAATTGTATAATAACACACAATGGGACATTATACATAGAAATATACAAATATATAAATTGACTTTTCTTACTTTACATTATGAACTTAACAGATACTATAAACAGTAGTTTATTTGTCCAAAGGGGAATTTTAGCTTTAATGTTCCTAAATATTAATAAACATAGTTAAGGTAAGACCACCTGGTGTTGAGAATGTTTGAAAAGATGACTTATAGCAACAGACTACTTAGCTAAAGATTGAAACAGAAAAATGTTGTAGTTTTATGTTGAATATCAGAAGTGAAGGGAGTTAAGCAGAGATGAAGAAAACTAAGTAACCAAAACAAAAGTGCTAACTAAAACTCGTGGACACAGTAAATCAATTTATGTTTCTTTTATTATGAAATGCTTTTGTGCAAGACAATCACAAATCTTCAGCTTTTTTAACTCAGAATTTAGATACCAGTCCATGTAACAACCATATTTTACAATGGCAGTGCAAGAACTTCACACACTGCATCACTGCTGCCCACATGTCTAGCAATGGACAATTTTGCCGGCAAAAATATAGTAAGCACCCATGGAAAAAAAAATTTTAAAAAAATTCCAGCTTGGACTATATGCAGGACAATATTTAACTATATACTGATGGGTGGCAAAAGAACCCTGAAAATCAAAACTAATTTCCGTATTCTGTTTGCAAGAAGGTCACCCAGCACCTTACTGTGCACTCCAAAAATGCCCCATGGAACATGCAAATGTCTGCAACTGCCTAGATATATCAGACCTGTTCTTGGAATATTGCCTTTCTGTTTATATTCCTTTTTTTGTGTTTGCCGACAAACACCACCTTGCAAAACATCACTGGCATATGCTTGGTGCAAAACAAAATGAACAGATGCAATAAAAATGTAGGGGCCCCTGTATATTGTGCTCAGTGGAGGAGCAGGACAAGCACTATACCTCTTGTGAAAGAAACAGCTGGACACACAACGAAGGTTTGGAGCAGCCACCCGCGTAGTTTTCTTGGCTGCAAAAGGCTTTAAAGTAGCATACAATGTGTACAGGTTAGAGTCCAAAACAGAACTGTTTAAGTATGGAGGATCAGGGGTTTTTATAGGTGGTTCACAGGAAGTGACATCCTTGGGGCCGGCACAGGAAGGATTTCTCATGATTGGTCTGCGAAGACAAAAGAGAGAGGTTTAGTGTACCCCGCCGCCCCCTGGCCTGGAATGGAATTGGCATTTCCTGGTCCTTTTGGTTGTTTCCCAAGCGCACGTCTGTGACAATCTATATAAAGATATCTAAATATAGTCTCTACCGCTCGCGTTGTGAAGAGGAGGGCTGAACGCACCCCAAGGAGATGCGGTCGCTCCTCTGAAACCCCCTATTAAACGTGATACAATGGGAAGCAAATACAGTTTTTTTTTTTTTTTTTTACGTCCTCTTTGCTTAATCAGCTGCTGGATTGCTGCTGCTGCTGCGGCGGCCGCACTTCGAACATTTAAAAGCCTGTACAGCAGCTGTCCTACTCTGTCTTTTATTTCTGGCTCAAAGTCTCGTCTCGCGGGACACGAGTTCTTGATATTTTTTTAGTTTATAATTTAAAAACAGAATAAGATTCTGAAAATCTAACATCATCATTTTAAAGTTCAATAAATTCTGAAAAGAATGACACCAAACATATATATGTAGATTTTAAAATAATCCTGATTTAAAGCGTGACAGAAAACGTCACATAAAATCAATGCACTTTTAGGCTTAGGATTTTATATATATATATATATATATATATATATATATATATATTATAAAAAAAAATCCTGGGAGAGAAAGAGTAGGGACACGATACGTGATCTTCACGGAAGATCACAGAAGACAATTAAAAGACCCGTGAGACGAAAGAGATTGACCACGGAGCATCTCGCGGGGGCCTTAAACATGAGACTTTGTGCCAAGTGATTGACCCAGGACCATCTCGCGGGGACGTAGAACATGAGATTCTTGCAAGACACGCCCTACTTACAACCAATCTCAAATAAGACGACGGGCAGCAAAACACTCAGTCGTGTCAAGGCTTTGAGGACACACAGATCCAGGGTTCTCAGCGCATATAAAGCGTATAAGGACAATACGTTATAGATGAAACGTCGATGACTAAGCGAAAAAGTAAAAGCAGCGCGGAGAAAAGAGACTCAAAAGCGTTGGCGAGAAAAAAAAATGCAAAAAAGAAAAAGAATAATCTAGGTGCAAATTCAGAAAATAAGGAAAGTAATAATCAGCCCGAAACAAGAGGAACTGAAAAAAAAAGAATGTCCTATCGGGCTCAGAATTAAAAGACAAAGTATAACTTCATAAAGATGTTCAAAAACGATGGCGCGATACACATGCAGAGAAAGGTAAAGAATATGAAAGCAGGAAAATTCGAAAGTATTGTAGCATCCCTTCCAGGTTGAGGTCTTTATTGTTTGGAGTGACTGTTAGGAGGGAGGGATTGAGGGAGGGCGGAGTACAGCACGGAAGACTAACAGCGGAGTATTAATTGATGCAGTAAGGGGGGGGGGGTCCCGGGATGGGAGGAGGGGGTTGGAGATGGTGCTAGAAGGTTGTATTTAGGGTTACAAAGTCAGCGTTCTTTTTCTTGATTGTTCAAGTAAAACTTTTGTGAGACTTTACTACGTCTGTCTGTTTTTTTTTTTTTTACTTCTTCTCTTTTCGAGTCATACACAGAGGTCGATACAGTGTCAAAAAAAGAAAAGGAAATTAATACTCGAAAAATGGGAAAATAATCATCACGGGCCAGGTGTAATTGAAAAAAAATAGCAGGACAAAGCGAGGTCAGAAATAGAAGACAAAGAGTAGAAAACAAAGTAAAACGTCATAAAGAGGTTAAAAGACAAGGGGGCCAAACACATGCAGAGCAGGTTAGAGATAATGAAAACAGTGGAATTCAAAAGACTCAAAAAAAAAAACGTAGGCCCGAAACAAATGTAGAGCAAGATACAGAATATAAAAGCAGAAAAAAGCTAAAGTGTCAAAACAAAAAAAAGTAAACATCGCATTAGCGCAAACAAAGAGAAATTATTACTCGGTGAAATAACGAAAAGGCGAATAGAGATCGAATATATGGACGCAGGTGATATGTCTGAAATATGTAAATATTGTAAGGCTTTGAAGTTTAAGTCACAGAATTTCAAAAACGGGGTTTACCTCACATGCACTTATTGGTTACTTTGCAAAAAAAAATTATTAACTGCTGATGATGTCGATCGTTTTGTCTGTGCTGAAATTCCAAACAGAGAAACCTATCCTGAATTATGGTACAAAGTCATTAAACACATGTCTCACTGACCTCATTTAAAAGATTCAGCATGTTGTGACTCTAAAGATTCCAAATATTTTTTTTAAAGAGGTTCTGAAATAAAAGTGAAACTAATGGAATAGCAACCATTCAAAGAAAAAAAAAATCTTAAAAGTGTGTATCTGGAAAACCAAACATGGGGGTTGGCGAGCGAAGCGAGCAGGGGGCGAAGCCCCGTAGTGTGTATGTATATATATATATGTGTATTTGATTATATGAATATATACATATATTTGACAGCCTGGAGATCAGGGTTGGTCTGCAAGTCGGCAAACATCCGCCACGGTGCCCACAAGCATTACCTGGTAGGTAACCACCCATACAATCAAATTGTGATTCAGACTACGAATGCTATGAATGTAATTACCCCGATATCCAGGCTGTCAAATAAACGAACTACACACCGTGGCACAACATAAAGAGGCTTCGCCGCTGACGTCCGATCCCCAAGAGGGGTGTAGTGAGTGTGTACACCTGATGAGCCCAAATAAGGGCAATGCATGTGTCGTGTACTCTTTCCATTATTTGACAGTAAACTATGCAACATTCATATATTATATATATAGACTAGAATTAAAGTATCATGTATTGTAGTTAACTTGTAAAAAGTATTTTATTATATGGAATTCAAGGGATCAAGTGAAATTAAATGGATTAAGAAAAAAAGAAAGATGCTGAATAGATTGTTGAGTAACTATTGTGGTCGGAGTAAAACACTTTCATTTGAGGATATTTCCGCCAGATCTCCCACCACACAAACAGAAGTAATCATTTTACTTTCGCAAAAGTCGTTTAGATGAACTGCTGACAGATGTAGTGCAAAAGCTGCTGCATGGCAATACCTGGCTGTTAAAATTAAAAGAATTCATAGTCAATGCAATCTCGTACAAAGGAAACTACAATATGGCTGCAGTCTAACCGAGATATAAACCAGCATGCTAGATTTCTATAAGAAGCTTCAGTAAACAAAACAAAAGAGGGAATCTGTCTGAAAGTAAAATTCTTACATCACCATACAGAATGCACTATCAAACGGAACCAGTGGTTTATGCATGGGGAAAGTAGCCATTTGTAATAGCATGACACAGCACAGACAGAGGAAGATACACAAGCATGAAGTATCTTTACTGAAATACATGTGATGGAAACTAACTTGGCTATCTAAACCGTGTCATGCAACTATGATCATCACGCAAGTGCTGACATTCAGGGAATGAAATTTCATTGCCTGAAATGAAATAAACTTTACAAGAGAGTGGATCCAAAATTAAATGCAACTCAGTTGTGTGATTGCATGGAGAAAGAAAAATGTACACATGTACAGTTCCACGTATTAGTGTGATTGTCCATAGCTGTAGTAAATGGGTTTCCATACCTACAGATATCAGACAATATTGTTGTTTCGCATCAAGATCATCTGGCACAGTGGTGCAGCAGTAGCGCTGCTGCCTCACAGTAAGGAGACCTGGGTTCGCTTCCCAGGTCCTCCCTGCATGCAGTTTGCATGATCTCCCTGTGTCTGCGTGGGTTTCCTCCCACAGTCCAAAGACATGCAGGTTAGGCGCATTTGCGATCCTAAATTGTCCCTAGTGTGTGCTTGGTGTGTGGGTGTGTGTGCGACCTGCATTGGGATGGTGTCCTGCCCAGGGATTTGTTCCTGCCTTGCGACCTGTGTTGGCTGGGATTGGCTCCAGCAGACCCCCATGACCCTGTGTTAGGATATAGTGAGTTGGACAATGACTGACTGACTGACATCGAGATCTAGTAGCCTTAGTACTGAAACCAGATATTGTAATTTACTTTTACAATGTTTTCAAAATATTTAATGATATTACAAGCTCCAGCAACATACTGATGAGCTAAAGGAAACATAAAGAAATGATCACTTTATCAGCGTCTTTTATTTTTTGTTACACACCACTGGCAAGTGTCATCATGTGAGATATAAATGAAAGCAGCTTTTCCTAGCCCTGATATTGATGGTAGGATTATTTCAGGGTTTTGATCTGTGTAGAATGCATTCATTATAATTCCGTATCTTTTCTTTCACTTTTGAAACAGTTATTCATTGTTATTGTTATTTTTATTAATTATTTCACATACTCAGTCTTGTGTTTTTACACACCTGTGGCCAAACTGCTTATGGTTACTTGGGCCATTGCTCCCATCAGACTGACAGTCTTCATAGATGTGATGTCTTGGGTCGTTTCCTATTTAAGAAGGAGTTGTACCATTAGTAGTGACTCATTCTTAGATTTTTTTACGTATTATTTTAATGTTTTCTCTTTTTAATAAAGTTACTTGGCATTTATTGATTTTTTTTGGTTTTGACCGCAGCACATTTTGACTACAATTTATTTTCTCATCTCCTGGTGAGTAGTACCTTATTTTTGCTACTCTGTCACATTGTCAGAATTGAGACACAACGGTGTATGAGGCCGCCATTCGCACTTGACAGTTGTGGACCACTGGGGCACGTACAGACGTCCTAACCCCAACACGGACAGGCAGGACACTGGTTCAGCACACAACACGCACTACGAGGAGGAGGATTTATTATACTTCTCTCGTGAATGTTTTAAAATGTGTTTTTTGTACTTCTAAGATATGTCATGATATGGAATCTCTAGGCTTAACAAAAAATATTTAACATGCCTGATATGGACTGCATTTTTTGTTTTTTCTAATTAAGAAGCAATATATGCTAGTCACACCATCATGTAATGGTATGGTGCTTATACATAGCTTCTTCTTTTGCTTTAAAAGTTAATATAAAAATGACCTTTGCCATTTTTCCTTTAAAATGCCAATTTTAAGATTTTGATTTTTTTTTGATCCAATACAGTTTCAAAATTATGTTAATCAAGAAGTATTGCTGTGATTATGTATTTCTTTATTATTAAATGATATACTTATAGAAGCTTAGTTTTACATTAAGATAGGTGCTTAATTCATATTTTGTAAACAATAACACATATCTTTAACATAACAAATTTATTATTTAAAAATGTATGTAATAGCATTAGATAATTGTAACATGTACCTGTATATAAAAGAGAAATTGTTCATTAAATGTGGCCATTTCATGGTGAAACAAAAAAAAGCACTTTGAGCTACATCATTTGTATGAAAATGTGCTATTTACAGTAAATAAATGTTGTTTTCTCTGCTTCCCACAGTACAGCAAAGCACTGACACAGTCCCTTTGCCACCCCGTCAGTCCTCTACACAGGCTTTGTCCTCTTCCTCCCAACTCTTCCTCATTGCATGCTGGCGACTGGCCCCTTTTAATAGGTCACCCGGAAGAACTCCAGGTGCCCAACGAGTTTCTTCTGGCAGCACTTTTGGGTGTGGCAGAAATGCTGCCAAATAGAGCCCTGCAAACATCCAGGCACCCCCTGGCAGTGGCCACGGTCCCCAGCAAGGTTGAGCTTCCATGCTCATTACTCATGGCCCTGCAGGAAGCCAAGTGGGCTGCTCTCTGTTGGTCCGGTCGAGAAACGGTCTCAAAAATACAATCTCCCCCGGTTCTTCCATGGCTGGGATGTCCTGGCCAGGTAAGGGCCCCAGCAGTCCGCCACACAGTCTTCTGCAATGTTTTAGCATTTGGTACTCCAGCTTAGGTGCTGAAAAAACACTGACAACAGATGAAATGATAATTCACAGAAGAAATCCTTAAAGAGAGAGTGCCTCTGTGGGCTGTGTAATGACTAATCCAAAAAATACACATTGGCAGCAAGGAAGAACAAATATCTGGGATGAGCAACTGGCAGTGGTCTAAATAAGATGACCAACTCTGGATTGGCCAGGACCACTTAACTGAAAGCAGTTCAGGACATTTCTGGGACCTCAGAGCTACAGTTGCTACATGCTTTGTGGTATCTGGCAAATAATTTGTGATGTCACCTTGTTAAGAAGACTCCAAGTTAGACGTGGAATTTACCAGTATAAGCAATGAGTGTAACAGAGCAAGATGCAGAGGACATGGAATAAGATGAAAGAAGAAGAAGAAAGTAAGTGTTTGGTTTAGGCCTATTGCTAAAGTTTAAAGACATTCCAAGAAGGAGACAGTTGATTATAAAATATACAGACACGATGCTCAGCAAGGGTGGTCTGTTCGATACTGAAGAAAATCGGGCATGTAATACATTAAAGGGGCAAGTCTTAAATCTTCCTTTTGGCTGTTTGGCCTCATTCACAGTCATGTGAAAAAGTAAATACACCCCATGAAATGTTTTTTTTTTTCCTTTTAAAAATAGGTGGACATATCAAAATTCGATCTTTATTTTAACAGTACAGTATCTACAAAGAAAGGTGATATAATATAACAAACATACATTTTGAAGTAAGTTGAATAATTTAGTCAGACAGACAGACAGAACTTCATTTGTCCCAAGGGGGAGATTTGGCTCTAAACAGAAGCTCTTTAAATAAATAAATACAGGTAGATAAGTAAGTAAGTGAATAAATATACACACACACATAGGTCTGAACGCACACCAGAATGACTATAAAGCAAAAAGAAAGAAAACATCTAACTTTGCCATCACAGTAAGGAACTCCAATAAAATACACATTTTTAATTTTTTGTACACGAAAAGTAAAATGATACACTAACAAAGGACGAGGAACAGAAACAGTTTATTTTTCAACTGGTTGCAAATCACCAAAAGAATTTTAAATGACTGTGCTAATGTTGTAGACGTCAAGTGTGGAGCAGTTGTCTGCTGTTCAGTTCAAATGTTGTAAAAGCTGCCAAATAGAATGACCTCTAAATGTTGTTTAATTGAATTACAACTTTGTGTGTTCATTATAAATATGAAAATAATAAAACTAGCCTTGTGGCAAACTTGAATTTGTTAATTATGTTTTGGACACTATTATACACATATTCCTCTGTAACCTTTTTTTAGCAAATAGTATACATACTGTACATAAAAGGGATATTTTGTATTCAATAATAATCTTCCCACAAATTCAAGACATGGACAGAAGTAGCATAACACACTCAAAATCAGCTCTTTTTAATTCTCTACACAATTAGAAAGAAGGGCAGTATCACATTAATGTGAAATTAAGTGCTTGACCACATTATAACCATTGCTGATGACATACATCTAAATTGCTAGTTTGACTTTCACTTCCAGTCACAAGAGGAAGAAATCCAAATCTAATAAAAACACAATGCAATATTTCCATATACCAACTAAGCTGTATATAATTAATGATCTTGGATGATTCAAGTGTCATTCTTGGCCTGGCTCTAGTTTGACTGAGTACTCTCAGATGGATCCAGAATTCTCCAAGACATGACACAAATGATAAGAAAAACAATTCATGTTGGTTCACCTTTAAAGTAGCTTGAAGAAACAAAAGAGAGCATACACAACAGGCTGAAAAATATTCATTAAATTTTGCTATATTATAGTCCAGCTTAAGGAGGAAAAACATCTGCCTGATTTGATGCTGTAGATGATCTTTTGTTAATGTTAATATTTTTGTTTTATCTGAATATGAGAACACCAAAAAGACTTTATCAACTGAAGTTTTTGCACAGATTAAAGACAATCATTTGTTATACATAAAGTAATGAAAAAACGACCTACCAATTGAAGTAGCAAATAATGATCTGGCCACAAGAGGGAGCCTCGGTGCTTCGCTGGAGGCAGAGAAGGGCCCACAGGTACAGTGGATGCTCAGACATTATCACCATTATTGGAGTTTCTGAGAAAAAGACTTGAATTTTCCAAAACATACAAATGGGATAAACAACTGTATTAGCAGTCAGAAAAGAGTTGGTTTTCCAGACATACTTGGATTTTGACCGAATTATATTATTGTGGGAATAAATCCAAGTAAGCAACTATGGACTTTTACACAAGTTAATTACATAGTCATTAATTATTTTAAAAAGTGGACTGCCAAGGTTCAAAATAATACATATGAACATTGCAAAACTTGAAGTTCACATTTAAAAAGTGCCTTTGTCAGCATAATCAGAAACAAAAAATCTAAATTTATATTTAATTGATGCAAAACAATCTTACATTCATCCCAAAGTGACAGGCAGAATATCTCTCATAAGTTCACACTGGGCCAGTTTAGGGTTGTCAATCAACCTAATGAGATTTCCTTGGATTTTTTGAAAGAAATGGAATTCCCGGAGCAAACTGACCTAAAGACAGAAAGTATATGAAAACTACACAGAAAGGTCCAAAATCTCAAGCACAATAACATGGCAACACTACCTGCAGTGAAACAATTCATCTTATTTGAATGTTTTGTAATATAAGATACAGTATTTGTTCTACAAGTTATCATTACTCAAGGACGTCAAAAGAAACTTTGACCATAAGTAAAATGAATAATAAAAAAAAAAAATGCTAAAAGTTTATTTGTGTAGAAGAATGGTGGTGGATGAATGCCTTTGTTGCTTCATAGTTAAGAGTACTTGGTCTAAATCTCAGTGTCTGGATTGCCTATGTGAAGTTTGCTAGTTATTCTTGTAAGTACACTGTTATCACCCCAAACAGGTTCAAGCTACGGTAGGGTTTGTCATATTTTTAAACTGGGGCAGCATGAGTAACTCAACTCTGTGATGGAAAGATGACCCATTCAATGCTGGTACCTACCATACACCTAATGGACCCCGAAATCTTGTGAGCTTGTAGTAGAACACAAAAGTTACGGTACGTCATTTGATGTACGTACTTGGACACATCATCAGTGATAAAACCTGGCGTCATTGGGTGTTTTGTGTCTTTTGAACTATCACACACCCTATTCCAGGTGACCCAACGGAGGATGCCCTGCTTGCACCAATGATGGCAAGGGTTCCATAGGCCTTCCACAAGGATTGCCCTGAAAACCCCCCGCAACTCACCTCAACAGGCAAGCACCTTGCTCTCCACCCTCATGGCCAAGAACCTTCAACCAACTCCTGGTATTTTGCCTTCTTCCTTTCTTGGGCCTCCTCCATCCTCTCCTCCCATGGAACCGTAAGCTCAACCAGGATGAGCTGGTTTGTGGCCTCTGAACTGATAAGAATGTCAGGACTCAGTGTGGTCTGGATAATGTGAGATGGTATGCTAAGTTTCTTTTCTAGGTAAACTAGTCTCACCCAATCCCATGCTCTGTGTAGCAGACTAGTCTCACTGTGTTTTAACGGTTGCCTTGGCAGCTCCCCCTCCTTAATGAAAGCCACCACATTTGCGGACACAGAGACACTTCTGCTGGCGTCTATCCCCTTGCCGATCTCTCCTGCCTCTGACCTGAGCACTTGATCACGTCGCCAGCGATATCAGGCCTCCAGAACATTAGGACAGCAGCTTAAGATATGTTACAACGTTCCTTTCTCTGGACACAGATAACAGAGGTGAATCTATCTTACCCCATAATGAAAGGTTTGATGGGCTTGGTAGGACATAACAGACTCCCTGAATCTGGAACTTAATCGCATGAGGATCTCCCTTCCAGGTGATCTTCCGCTCCAAAACCTTCTTCCACCTCATCCTTGCTTCTTGCTGCTTCATGGCTACTGTTCTGTTATTCCTTTCCTTCTCAATGGCTGATAGAAGTTTTCCCAGCACAAACTCCCTTCTCTTTTTTCCCAGATCACGCCTCTCTGTCACACCATCCCCATGCCCAGATCTGCCCTGGGCTACTCTTCCTACTAGGACTTTGTGCTGAAGTCGGACCTCTGCCTGTCTCACAGCTTCAGCTGCCTTCCACTTCCTCACTGTAGTCCCTGCACTGGCCACTTTTGGGACAGCATACGTGTCGGTGCTCTCATGCTCTAGTGACCATAAACTCCTCCTTCACTGAACTAAATGGGAGTGTTACTTTGTTGCTGTTGCCATACAATGCAATGCTGCTCAAGTTGCATGTCAGACCTAACCGCCTCCTAAGATGGCTGCTAACCGATTACTCAAAAACATGACAGGTATAGATCAACAAGGGCCAAAGAGTCTTTGGTAGGATCCCATGCTAGTATATCCAGGCCTTCAACTTTCCGGGAATCCCAGACCTATCCACTGCCTTTTGCCATCCCTTTAGCTTGTTGCTTGCATCTTAGATGGCTTCCGTGTATTATAGGCTGCAGTTAAACGCCTTGCCCAAGCTCTTTACTGGCTGCTCTGCTATGGATGGTATCTGTTGTTCTCCCACTCTGAAGCCAAACTTGTCCATGACCTTCCTTTTCTTCAGCACCATTGACCGGGACTTTCCTGGCTTAAACCTCATGCAGGCCCAGGTCATTATTCTCTCCAGTCCCTGCAGGATTCATCTTGCTCCCAGAACCGCTGTGGTTGTCACTGTTAGATCATCCATGTTTGCCCTGATTGGTAGCTGCCATGTTCCGGTTTTGCTAAGGGCCCTTGAATTCCAGCTCTGCTGCCTTCACCAGGATATTTATAACCAGAGTGAAACGAGTTGATGATGATGATGACGAGCAGAGATGATGCAATCAGTGATAATTCCTACCTGCAGCTGGTGTCACTCAGATATCACTGGCCCTAAAGAGACCCTCATCTTGAAGTTACTATAATAACCCATGACAAGGTCTTTCATATTCTTTGGGACACAGCGTCTCTCTCGAGTGGCACTTGGGATTGATCCATATGCCTTGGCAAGATACAATCACAATATGGTCAGGTCCCATCTGCCTTCTCTGGTTTCCCTGACGAGCTGAGTCAACCCGCCTGTGTGCTCCAAACATCCTGAGACACTGGGAGTAACTCCCTTCTGTACCCTGGTGTCAATGTATCTGTTTCTTAACTGAAAGTTGGAGAGACGCTTGGCCACGATGCTGAACAAGACCTTGCATTCAACATTGTGTAAGGTGATTATGCGGAATTGAGTATCCACACACTCTCTGTATACATCAATGCCTGAAGGTAACATCCTCCAGATTACCTTCAGGGCCTTCCAAAGTCAATAACATACATTTGGACAGTTCTTACAGACTTTATAACATCAAAATAGTCAAGTTCATAAAATAAACACACAGAACGTGTATTGATTTCATTCATTTCATTCAAATTCATTTATGAGTTCCAAATTTCATCAGACAATTTTCTCAGTTTAACCTTTGTGATGCCTAACCTATTATGTTCATAACAATGAACTGGTTCACAAAAAATTAAAATAAAGTCACTGTTAATGTGTATTTTGTCAAACAGTCTGAAACAGGGAGGGCATTTGGCATTAAAAAAACTGCAATGATACCAATTAGTTATAGTGCTACAAAGTAGAAGGGAAAACAGCCAAACCATACAAACCCACTCAATTCAAGACTTAATCTAGAAATTTTACAGGCTGACTACTGTGCGAGGCTGCAATTGATGCAAACTATTGGCACTTGTTGCTTACAATGGCACATTTTTTGTTTTGTTCATTCTCTACTCACACAGTTCTTTAAATCTCTTTCTTTCAACATTAAACTGAAAGACAGACCATACAGTTTCCCCACCAGCATACTGCCTCAGAACTGGTTAGTCGCATGTTAACCTGAGGGGCTTATCTGGAACTCCTAGATGTTGTTTTTACACAAGTTATCTAAACTGATGGCCAATCATCACTATCATTAATGTGATGTGTGCCTTCAGGAGCATTTGTTTCAAATCTTCCAGCAAGCTCTGAGAATAATACAGACGCCTCCTGCAAGGCAAACTAATACACACACTTCAATCAGTTCAGTCTAACAAATGAATCATTCATCTCTGTTTTATGGCATGAACATGAGATGAATGTGCAAACTACTGAAAGTGATGAGACTGCTAATTAAAAACAGGTCACTACATCTGTGAATCACTTGTTCTAAACAATGCAGAAACATAAAACATCAAATTGTATGTACTGTATAAGGATTGAACCTATCTTGATTTTGTTTTGTAAAATATCAAAATTTAAGGACTGTTTGATCAGGGCTCTGTAGTTCATTTAAATTAGAACTTATGTATACTACAAAATATTACTGATATATGTTACTATTGTGACAACAAATCCCACCTAAGACGAGACTTTTCTGACTGTATTTCCAAGTTCTATTTTCACAGTGCAATTTATTTTGAATAAAATGTAAAAACTCATGGGTCTAATTTTTAAATAAATGGACAAACTCAGAAACCCAACAGACACACATTTTGACTTCATATTACTTTCAATAGCAGATTTTTATTTATTTAAATACAGCAATGCAATTTCCCTTTATTTCCTCAAAGTGTAGAATGAATTTAGTGGATTTATAGATGTTCCTCATTTCTAAATTGTTTCTCAGCATTCTAATCTATGACTTCATGATAACTATTTTTTAGATAACTGATGTAGTACTAGGGTGTTTTACTGTGTTAGCCATTATGGATGCAATGAGAAGCCAAGGAAAATGACACCTTTTACTGGCTAACTAAAAAGATTACAATATGCAACCTCAGGCTCCTTCTTCAGGCACCTTCAATTTTTCAAATATCCAGAACATATCATGACAACAAAAGCTAGATATAAACAACAGTAAACATTCCACCAGTTGTTTACATACGTAAGAACTTGCACTTCCTATTGGATTCTGAACACGTATGTGACAATCACATGCATTCTGTATCTCACACTTAACACTCAGCAGATGGCATTGCACTTCTTCTGCCTATTATGGTGTCACATCTTGAGCCTGCAAAATCTGTGTGATGCTAAGCAGATGTTGCTTGTGTTCTTTATCTTTCCACCATATCACTTAATTTGTGGTTTACTTTGTCATCTCAAGCAGTGGTCAGTTTCTGAGCTTTCCGTAACTTCACATTTTTTGAATTACCAGTACGTATCAGGTCCTAAGCTTTTGATCAAGACCAAGATCAAGGGACTAGCTCCAGTAGCTCATGAGTAATTCCATAACAGATGGACAGCTTTTAGAATTTTATATTGTATTATATAGAGTATGTATATAGAGAGATAAATAAATAAGGCAATATGCTGCACAAGAGAATTTCATTTCAAAATTCGTATCATATCAATATTAAAAATACCACTGTCAATCCAAAGAAGTGAAGTTATCTCGCTGGAATTCACAACTTGTCAGATTCTTAGAGAGATTTATAATCCAGAAGCACAAGGATGAAATCTGATACCACATCACCCAATCGGCTAAATACAATGTGTGTGTGAGGGACCTTTTTTCTGACTTTGACACCTTCTAACTGTCCTGTGCAATACGAAATTGCAGCCTACAGAATCTCTTAATTGAACCACATCAAAACAAAAATATTTATTGAGCATTAACTTTTGAAATAATTATTAGATTATAAGGATGTAATAGCACATAGTGTAAAACAGACAGGAATGATTCGCAAAATTGCTTCTTGTTCTCCAAACAAGCCTACAGATTATTAAAAAATTGCAGTGTCTAGGCATGAATCAGTCAACTACCTTGATTAAAAGTTGGCTTGATGCCTGTGGGAATTGTCCAACATATCACATGCTCCTTATGTTACTGTGGCAGTTAAAGTACCGTTGAAGAGGAAATGCATAAACATGTACAGTGGAACCTCGGCTCACGAACGTCTCAGTACACGTACAACTCGGTTTACGACCAAAAAGTTCGCCAAACTTTTGCCTCGGTTCACGACCACACACTCGGTATACGAACAAGCCAGGTTCCCTTTCGGTTTGTACATGTTCAGTCTCTCCCTGTGCATTTCCTGTGCAGCAAGCAAGAGAGAGAGCGCGCAACACACACACACGCACACACAGGCAGCGAGAGAGAGCCGCACACACACACAGGAGCACGAGAGAAACAGAAGCACGCACACACACACAGGAGCACGAGAAAAACAGAAGCACGCACACACACACAGGAGCACGCTAGAGAGACACACACACAGGCGCTCCAGGCTCGCAAAAGAGAGAGAGAGAGAGAGAGAGCGAGTGAGAGAGAGGGAGGGACGCATAAGGTAGAGAAGGCTTGTTTTTGTTTTCACTTCTGTTTACAACGATCGGTTCATAGTGTGCATTGTTGCAATGTTACTTTTCTTGGTGGTTTATTAAATTACGGATTTTTCAAATGTTCATTTTTTCCCTTGTGCTTAAAACTCATTAAAAAAAAGTGTTTTTAGCGAGCGGTTCCTAGCACTATAGCGTGAACTATTGCAGTGTTAGATTTCTCTGTTGTTCAAGGTTTTCTCAGTGTTATTCTATGTTTTTACATTTAGTTTACTATTACGCTGTGCATTCTATGGTATAATTAACTATATTTGTGCTTAAAAATTTAAAAATATATATATTTACATACAGTTTGTACGGTCTGGAACGATTTAATTGTATTTACATACAATCCTATGGGGGAAATTGCTTCGGTTCACGACCAAATCAGTTTACGACCAGAGTTTTGGAACGAATTATGGTTGTGAACCGAAGTTCCACTGTACTGTATATCAGTATTTAAAATTATGATACACATAATCCATACAAAATAAGCAACATGGCATAGTTTTTGTTATGTAAAGTAGTTTACTTACTGAACAATAGATTGCAGTTTATCAGTGTAAAGCAGACCCGCATCATAGGTTTAATGAGCCACGTGATATCCATTGCTAATAATTTTGCCTCTAAAATTATAATAAACTAGCCAACCCACGGCGTAGCATACGCCGCAGCATACGCCGCATAATTATGTATTGATGGGTGAACACTTCCTGACACAATTGTCCAAATGGGGTGGGTTTGAGGATACGACTGTAGGTGAATGAAAAGATGGAACTCTGGAGAAGGCAACTCAAAATTGGAGGACTGCTGTCGCGCCTCCACCTCCCAGAGCGAGGGACGGGGCTGGACGGCGCTCGGGCGCGGAGTGCGGAACGGGAGGAGAGGGGAAGGATGCCCATTCCGCCCCCTCTTTCTAGTCTGCTGATTTCTTAGTCATCGTTCAGTACGCACTGCCTGCTCATGTGCCCGCCCCCAACTCCTGACCTGAATCGTTTTCGTCTGTGTACAGTCCACATGCACCTGTGAGTCACGTTGACTGTTCATTTTCCAAACACCGCCTCAGTCACTTTCGTCTCTGCTACAGTCCACATGCACCTCTGAGCCACGTTGACTTATCGTTGTTCTTTGCGGTTCCGGCTGCTTTTCTATATATAATCCACCAAGTCACCCGACCATGGTAGTAGCGACGGGGGGTGTGTACAAAGGGCAAGGACTTAATCAGTGCGAGCGTATGACCCGCACTTACTGGGAATTCCTCATTCGTGGGGAACAATTGCAAGCCCCAGTCTCCATCATGAATGGGGTTCAACGGCTTAGCCACGCCTCTCAGCGCCGGGTAGACACATGTTGATCCATTCAGTGTAGCGCACGTGCAGCACCGGACATCTAAGGGCATCACAGACCTGTTATTGCTCAATCTCACGTGGCTGAAAGCCACTTGTCCCTCTAAGAAGTTGGACGCCGACCACACTTTTGTCGCGTAACTATTTAGCAGGAGGGAGTCTCGTTCATTATCGGAATTAACCAAACAAATCGCTCCACCAACTAAGAACGGCCATGCACCACCACCCACAATCGAGAAAGAGCTATCAATCTGTCAATCCTCTCCGTGTCCGGGCCTGCTGAGGTTTCCCATGTTGAGTCAAATTAAGTGAAAGGCTCCACACCTGGTGGTGCCCATCCATCAATTCCTTTAAGTTTCAGCTTTGCAACCATACTACCCCCGGAACCCAAAGACTTTGGTTACCCAGTTGGCTGCCCTGTAGGTCATTGGAATAACGGCGCCAGATCGCCAATCGGCATTGTTTATGGTCGGAACTACGACAGTATGTGATCGTCTTCGAACCTCCGACTTTTGTTCTCGATTAATGAAAACATTCTTGGCAAATGCTTTTGCTCTCACTCGAAT
Organism: Erpetoichthys calabaricus; assembly: GCF_900747795.2. NCBI lineage: Eukaryota > Metazoa > Chordata > Cladistia > Polypteriformes > Polypteridae > Erpetoichthys > Erpetoichthys calabaricus. Next base: position 33,751,789 of record NC_041406.2, read on the forward strand.
TGTTGGTGGGCGTGGCTCTGTCGTGCGTGTGCCATGGTCGGCTGCTTAGTGAATTGTTGGTGGGCGTGGCTCTGTCTTGCATGCGTCTTGGTTGCCATGGACTTAGTGAATTCTTAGAGTTGGTGGGCGTGGCTCTGTGAGTTGTCGTCGTATCCCATGGTCTTAGAGTTGGTGGGCTGGGTGCTGGTAACAGTCAGGCGGGCATGCAGGCAGACATTCTCGTCACATGCTCTTAGAGTTGGTGGGCGGGTCTCTGTGAGTTGGCGGGCGTCAGCTGCTTAGTGAATTATATATATATATATATAGATGACACCAAATGGAGACACATACGCTAATTATTGTGAACAAGAGATAAACAGAAAACCATGATGTATCTGCAAATGATCTACTGTATATAGTAGGTTACTCCATACCCCTTAAGTATGCATAGCAGTTAACAGACTGGTAAACTGATTAGTACAAAGTGATCTCACTTTTGAAAGGCAAAAGCATTCTTAAACTACATGTCAACTGGCAGAATTTCAAGCATATTTCATATTTATTTAGGCACTGTACATCTTTACACTGTACAAACACATCACATATAGTTTCTTTAATTAAACTTTAGCTACCAACAAGTTCTCACTGAAACTACAGAAGAGTTTTGCAATGAATTCAGAAATATATCTACTTACATTACATTGCAACAACTTGTGTCTTGCAGTGAAAACTGCCAATAGTCAAATAACATGGCGCTGTCCTACTGGTAATTCTAATCAATACTGTATGAAATAAAAAAACAAAATAAGATACAACAGTTAGCCTGCTGCACATGTTAATTTTTTGTCAAACCTTGTACATTAACATTCTTCTATCTTGACTGTACAGTTTTAAAGTGAGCATAAGTATAAAAAAAAAAAGAAAAAAAGAAAAATAATAAAAAATATTGTTTAAGGAAACTAGTACTGATTCGTAAAGTGCAAGAAACGGTTCTAATTTAGACAACCTCTGGCTAAAATATGGTTATGCACATTCCATTACTTGCTGTTGCTGAATGACTCAGGCTGCGGCAACTTCAGAAAATCTGCATCCTGCTTTTAATTCATCCAACACCCGATCTTAGTTAAAACCACATCATGAATTTAACATCCGTTTATCTTTGAAAAGTGAAAAAAAATGACAACACTAATAAAGCATAAAGTTTTTATTTTGATATTAAAAAAGATACAATTTCATTAAAAAAAACTTACAGATGTTATACAATTAAATAAATCACAGACGAAACATATAAATACAGATTACCAAGTTATAATGCTCAGTTTTACTTGGTTCTTATAATTTCCTCAGTTGCTATTCTGATGATTTCATTGAAATCAAAATTAATATATTTTCTCCAGAATCTTCTGTCCTTTCCATAAATCAATGCAGGATAACAAGGACTTCCTAAAGGGGAAAAATCAGTAAAACAGAGAAATGTTATACTAGACATTTGGGGCAAAATCCTTGTTTGCAAGCTTTTAATACACGAAAAAATAATAAAGGGTGGTAATAAAGTGATGATTCCATTTTGAATCAAGAGAGAAAAAAAAGAAGTCTTGATTCATCATAAATCAAAAGTTGAAAATTCTGTCGAGACAGTGAGATCATTCATTTTACAGGAATGAGACCAGTGTGTTTCTTTTCTGTTAACCATGCTGAAAAATCCTGGATACTTATCCACATGCGTTATTTTCTTCACAGACAGGGTTCATATTATTTTCATATTATTGTGAGCAAAGCCTCGCTTTTACAACAACATTTATTTATATAGCACATTTTCATACAAATAATGTAGCTCAAAGTGCTTTACATGATGAAGAACGAGGAAAAAAAAAAGACAAAATAAGAGAACACTAATTAACATAGAATAAAAGTAATGTCCGATGGCCAGGGAGGACAGAAAAATTTTTTTAAAAAAACTCCAAACAGCTGGAGAAAAAAAAAAAAATCTGCAGGGGTTCCGAGGCCATGAGACCACCCAGCCCCCTCTAGACATTCTACCTAACATAAATGACATCAATCAGTCCTCATTGTATTCAGGGTTCTCATGGAAGGACTTGATGATGACGGTCACGTGGACTATGGTCTTCTTTCCCTTTTAGGGAAATTTCAATATTTTATAATAGCATATGTGAAAATATTCAACACCATATTCATAATAAAGGCTAAATGACATGATTGATCTTAGAAGCACGAGAAGCTTTAGAAGCTTTCTTAGTATTATAAGATGATTCTGCTTCTAATTTCTCCAAGAAAATGTGTTCACATTTTACTATTTCTCAAATATCATGAATAAAATGATGTTTAACAAGCAAAAAATAATGAATTTAGGCTCTTGACAGTTTTAAGACTTGCAAAACTAAATCTCACCAATTCCATGAAATATTCTGGCTATTGCTCTTCCAGAAAACTTTTCTTCATTGCGAGTTGAAAGGAAACTTCTTATGTCTGCACGAATCTGATCCCCCCAGTCTTTTAACTGCAAAATAACATCACAGTTTGATGAGCTAAGTATACTCGAATGCTTGCATTGCAGATTCCTTCAACAACACTCACCTTATATTTACTAAGTTCACAGTCCTCTTTATCCTCTTCATACTTTTTGCTTAGATCCAGTTCAGCCTTCTTGTCAAAGTAGTTCATTAGCAAGGCCTTCAGCTTTTGGCTCCTGTCATCATCCATCTTATCAGAACAAGAAGTAGAGTTATGGTAAGCAACACTAAAGAGGAGAAAAATAGGGAACCAAATTACTAAAAAAAACTGGATTCATGGGCACAAGAAAAAAAACACAGAAAAATCACATTTATACATATTGTAGGTGAAGGACAGGCATCCGCGCATGGCACCCCAGTTGGGACACTTGATGGGGTTCCTGGGTGCCGATAAAGGGTGCTGTCGGGGGAAGACCGCCGTACCTTCTTTATGGCCCAGAAATGCTTCAAGGAAGACATGGTGCGGAACCAGAAGCATTCCCAGGTTCGGCTTTAAAAGGAACCCACTACCTTACATCAAGGAGTCAGTCAGGAGAAGGCGGGCAACACTCAGCTGGAGGACGGCAGGAGGAAGAGTTGATTGTGTATTTAAAAATAATAATACTAATAATAATAATGCTTTACACGTATATAGCACTTTTCTCACCTTCTCAAAGTACTCATTGCAACTGGTTTTGGAAAGGTGTTTTGGATAAGGTGCTTCTGGATAAATAACTAATTTATTTTATCTTAAAAGTGTGCTGGGCATTACTGTGTCTTGGGTTTGAGACTCAGTGGTGCTCCCTACTGGTTACAATATGTAATGGTAATTATGTATTTATTATGTTTTTAATCAACTCTTTAAAAAATTAATACATTTTGCTTTGTCTACTGTTAAAAAGTTTGGATTTCTCTTTTTATTACACTTTATAAAATCATGCATCATACTTAACTATATCAACAAAATGCCCATCCACTTTATGACTTACACACTCTTTCCAGACTCTTTAATGGTAGCATTAGGTTTAGGATAGGACTTCGGTCTGAACCAAGCCATAGCAGGACATGCTCTCACACACACACACGCACACACACTCATTCAAATATAGTTGGTATGTGAGAGGTAAACAGGAATACCCAAAGAAAATCCCAACCAGACAAGGGGATGTGCAAACTCCTCACTGGCTGCATACACGCTGCAATTCGAACCCTAGACTCTGAAAATGGGCAGTGGCAGCAGCATTCTACACAAATGAAGAAAATTTTTTTTTTAGATAAATTATCCCTCACAGTCTCTCTTTGTGACTACATAGTTAATATTTAATTTACACATTGTCAAGGTTTAAGCAATGACATTCTACTGCTATTGTTTCTTTCTTTATTCTGCATTTTCACAGATGCTACTATGACAACACACATCGCTAGCCATGTGATACATTATACTGTACTAGCCATTTGCGCCCAACTACGTTGCGCGTGTTAAAGTTGTCTGTGAAGGGCTCCCTGTTTAAACGTGGCTGCCAGTTGTGAACTGGGCCCTTCGTCGCACAGCATTATGATTTTTTTATAAGGGAAACAAAATTACAAAACAAAACCCTTGGACATTGATTCGATAGGAATGGCCTACTCGGAATCACTGTCCGAATAGTAATTATGTGGTGGTGGAGGAGCATTTCTGCTTCTCTCCGTTCACAGTCCATCTCGTTTTCATGACGCTGTCGTTTCCTCTCACGATCTCTTCTCAACTTTTCTCAAATCTCGCAGGTTGCTTTGTGGCAAACCAATGCTTCTTTCTTGAACGCCAAACGCCGACTGATGGAAAATCACAGAAGTGTGTCCGACTTATATACTCTGACTGCCGACTCCAAGAAGTGGGTGAACATTCGATTTGGACGAAGTGCTGCCAACGACGGTCGATAGAAACACAAAAAACCACAGTCTCGACAACGAAGCAGGTGTCGATGCCAGATCTAAACACAAAGCACGGTGTTGACGCCAGATCTAAACACAAAGAGTGGTATCGACAGTGTTTGTAAACAAAAGTAACAACCAAGGTGTTGTGTATTCAGCCAGTACAAACAGCACGTAGTCTCCTTTAGTTCAATCCTCTTTAATCACCACACTCCAACCTCATCCAACGATCCTCCCCCTCACTTCCTCTCCTCCTCCATCACTACTGCCCTCTACTGAACACAGCAGGAACACCACACAAGGCAGTGAATTCGCGGACAAACAAAGATCAAGATCCAAATGAAGATTATATATAAAGATGTACCATTACAAGTTGGTGATTTAAATCAGGACTACATTTTAAGTGGTGTGTTTACTTAATGTAAGTAAAGAAACTACCTCATGAGAAAATTCTATTCTTGAGCAATACAGAGAAAAAGGTTAAGATTAATTTAGGTTTCATCATCTAGAGCTTGTTTTTAGGCATGATGAGTTTTCCCTTGTCTTTGAATTAGTCTGACAATCTCAGACTTTAGCTTGTGACAGACCTCTGTCTGAACTTGGGCTGTGGAAGTAGTCTCATGCGCTCTATAAAAATAGTCTCACCAATTCGATTGTATGAGACCCAACACATAGCTTCACAATAAAAATAACTAAAACTTCTACATCAAAATCTTCTTCTTCTTCTTTTGGCTACTCCTGTTAGGGGTTACCACAGCAGATCATCATCTTCTTCCATATCTTTCTGTCCTCTGCATCTTATTCTGTTGCACCATCACCTGCATGTCCTCTCTCACCACATCCATAAACCTTCCCTTAGGCCTTCCTCTTTTCCTTTTGCCTGGCAGCTCTATCCTTAACATCCTTCTCCCAATATACCCAGCGTATCACCTCTGCACATGTCCAAACCAATGCTATCTCGTCTCTCTGACTTTGTCTCCCAACCGTCCAACCTGAGCTGACCTTCTAATGTACTCATTTCTAATCCTGTCCATCCTCATAACACCCAATGCAAATCTTAGCATCTTTAACTCTGACACCTCCAGCTCTGTCTCCTGCTTTCTGGTCAGGGCCACTGTCTCTTACCCATATGACATAGCTGGTCTCACTACCATCCTGTAGACCTTCCCTTTCACTCTTGCCAATACTCGTCTGTCACAAATCACTCCTGACACTCTTCTCAACCCATTCCACCCTGTCTGCACTCTCTTTTTCACCTTTCTTCCAGACTACATCAATGCGAAAATGTGCAGGTATAAGCAGGGCAGATATCCTGAGGTAAGGCAGACAGTAGTTTTGAGGTAAGGTTGTTATACTCACTAATGAAGGTTAGCAGCATATTGTATGTTGATTAGCACAGGCAAGCAAAAAATTTACTGTGCTATATACATGTGACAATAAACAGCCTACAAATATATTTAAATTCAAACATATGTAGTTTCAGTAAATGTGGTCTTAAGTTCTGAGTATCATAGTGTCTGTGCTTACTACTTTTTCCTCAGTTTTATAAATTGTCTTATTATGCAATTGTTCTCAACCTTCATTTTATTTTCCTTCCAACCCAAAGCCTTCCTGTTTTGTTGAAAAGGGTTTCCAATTTAACCGTTGCATGATTTAAAATGAAACAGATAAAACAGACTCTGAACATGTTTCTGGAGCAATACCATGTGGACCATTTTATAGAATATATTGCTTGTAATTCACAATAAAGTTGAAAAGTTATTGACAGAACTGTGAACACTAAACTTGCCTAAAGAAGGCCTTAAAGCAAGCTTTTAGCTGATACAGCTGAGTCTTCTCTTGAGCCTGAATTCTCTGGTGTAAGAACTCACAAATACTGTCCATTTCCTGGTGAGTTAGATCTCCATAAGAACGGAAGTGGAAGGACAAACTGGAAAACTCCACCAGGACACCACTCTTTCCTGTCCCTCTAAAGCCTGGGGGACCTGATGAAAACAGACATTGGTACAAGCAGTCAGACAACACAGAGAAATTTATTTCAAATCTCAATATGCCTAACACAAATGTAGACATAATGTGCACTTCACATTTGTTCATTAGCTATCAAATAAGGGAATTTTTTGTGAATTTCCCCTTGGGATTAATAAAGTATATATCTATCTATCTAAATTTTATCTTTTGTATTCTTACATTTGTTTTTTTTTTCTTATTATTGGGCATATGTTATAAAGTTGCTGTTTCTTTAAGAGTAGTAACTAATTTGTTTGCATATGTATTATTTCTAAGACCAAATACAAAATATATACTTTAGTTATTGTTATGGTTTCCAGATACTTCTTACTCCTGATTTGCATTCCCCACGAATGATCACACATTGCTTTAAAAAGTCACGTGGCTATGTTTGTTGTGAAAGATGACATATAAAATAATGTCACTAAAGGAGCATTCAATTCATTTTCATAACTAGTGAAGTAAATACAAGTCTCTTATTCTAACTGTGTGAAGTACACTCAAACAATACCGTATTTTTATGAAAATAACTACCATATTACTGAGTTTATTCCTACTTGAATCAAGAATGGCCCAATATTATGCACATCTGTAGTATGCACTACTATATATTTAGTTTTTTTTCTTTTTAGACATTCTTGTGTATAGCTGAGAGGGGTTTGTTGTTTGTCATAATATAATATTATTCATTTATTAAGCTTCTGTTAAAGGCCTCTATCTATCTATCTATCTATCTATCTATCTGTCTATCTGGGAAGACTGCAAGGTTGAGTTTAGAAGGAGGTGAGACAGGCACTGGGTGGCAGTGAAGAGTCACCAGACAGTTGGGTATCTATAGCAGATGTAGTAAGGGTGACAGCAAGAAGGGTGCTTGGTGTGACATCTGGAAAGAGAAAGGAGGAAAAGGAAACCTGGTGGTGGAATGAGGAAATAGAGGAGTGTGTACAGAGGAAGAGGACGGCAAAGATGAAGTGGGATAGTCAGAGAGATGCAGAAAGTAGACAAGAGTACAAGGAGATAAGGCGCAAGGTGAAGAGAGAGGTGGCAAAGGCTAAAGAAAAGGCGTATGATGAGTTGTATGAGAGGTTGGACACTAAGGAGGGAGAAAAGGACCTGTACTGATTGGCTAGACAGAGGGACCGAGCTGGGAAAGATGTGCAGCAAATTAGGGTGATAAAGGATAAAGATGAAAACAGACTCATAAGCGATGAGAGTGTGTTGAGCAGATGGAAAGAGTACTTTGAGAGGCTGATGAATGAAGAGAACGAGAGAGAGAAGAGGTTGGATGATGTGGAGATAGTGAATCAGGAAGTGCAACTGATTAGCAAGGAGGAAGGAAGGACAGCTATAAAAAGGATGAAGAATTGAAAAGCCGTTGGTCAAGATGACATACCTATGGAAGCATGGAGGTGTTTAGGAGAGATGGCAGTGGAGTTTTTAACCAGATTGTTTAATAGAATCTTGGAAAGTGAGAGAATGCCCGAGGAGTGAAGAAGAAGTGTACTAGTGCGGATATTTAAGGATGGATGGATGGATAGATGGATAGATACTTTATTAATCCCAATGGGAAATTCACATTCTTCAGCAGCAGCATACTGATACAATAAATAATATTAAATTAAAGAATGATAATAATGCAGGTGAAAAACAGACAATAACTTTGTATAATGTTAAATGTTAACGTTTACCCCCCCGGGTGGTATAAGGGATAATAATAATGGAATAAGGGGGATGTGCAGGACTGCAGTAACTACAGGGGAGTAAAATTGATGAGCCACAGCATGAAGTTATGGGAAAGAGTAGTGGAAGCTAGGTTAAGAAGTGAGGTGATGATTAGTGAGCAGCAGTATGGTTTCATGCCAAGAAAGGAGCACCACAATTGGAATGTTTGCTCTGAGGATGTTGATGGAGAAGTTTAGAGAAGGCCAGAAGGAGTTGCATTGCGTCTTTGTGGACCTGGAGAAACCATATGACAGGGTGCCTCGAGAGGAGTTGTGGTATTGTATGAGGAAGTCGGGAGTGGCAAAGAAGTACGTAAGAGTTGTACAGGATATGTATGAGGGAAGTGTGACAGTGATGAGGTCTGCGGTAGGAGTGATGGATGAATTCAAGTTGGAGGTGGGATTACATCAGGGATCGGCTCTGAGCTCTTTCTTATTTGCAATGGTGATGGACAGGTTGACAGACGAGATTAGACAGGAGTCCCCGTGGACTATGATGTTTGCTGATGACATTGTGATCTGTAGCAATACTAGGGAGCAGGTTGAGGAAACCCTGGAGAGGTGGAGATATGCTCCAGAGAGGAGAGGAATGAAGGTTAGTAGGAACAAGACAGAATACATGTGTGTAAATGAGAGGGAGGTCAGTGGAATGGTGAGGATGCAGGGAGTAGAGTTGGTGAAATTGGATGAGTTTAAATACTTGGGATCAACAGTACAGAGTAATGGGGATTGTGGAAGAGAGATGAAAAAGAGAGTGCAGGCAGGGTGGAATGGGTGGAGAAGAGTGTCAGGAGTAATTTAATAAAAGGGAAGGTCTACAGGACGGTAGTGAGACCAGCTATGTTATATGGGTTAGAGACAGTGGCACTGACCAGAAAGCAGGAGACAGAGCTGGAGGTAGCAGAGTTAAAGATGCTAAGATTTGCACTGGGTGTGACGAGGATGGATAGGATTAGAAAGGAGTACATTGAGGGTCAGCTCAAGTTGGACGGTTGGGAGACAAAGTCAGAGAGGCGAGATAGCATTGGTTTGGACATGTGCAGAGGAGAGATGCTGGGTATATTGGGAGAAGGTTGCTAAGGATAGAGCTGCCAGGGAAGTGGAAAATAGGAAGGCCTAAGTGAAGGTTTATGGATGTGGTGAGAGAGGACATGCAGGTGATGGGTGTATCAGAGCAAGATACAGAGGACAGAAAGATATGGAAGAAGATGATCCGCTGTGGCAATCCTTAACAGGAGCAGCCGAAAGAAGAAGAGGTATGCCAAATGTAAAGCTCCATGACAAAATGGTTAGTGCCACTTCCTTAAAGCTGAAGGGGTCTTAGTTTCAATTCTGGCCTTGTCAGTTCTTGCAATGAAAGGTCTCCCTGTGTGTAGTGTATGTGCGTTTCTACGGGTATGCTGATTCACGCCCTTATAAAGATGTACATATTATATATATATATATATATATATATATATATATATATATATATATATATATATATATATATATATATATATATATACACACATATATATATATATATATATATATATACACACACATATATATATATATATACACACATTATATATATATATATACACACATATATATATATATATATATATATATATATATATATATATATATATAGGGTGCATGAATGTACCCTGGTTGTTGCTATATGCTTATAGAACAGGCTTAGGTTCTTCTTGACGCTCTAGTAGGATAAGAAGGTTCAGAAAATTGGGAGTAGGGGTGGAAATGTGGATATGCATGTTTTTGTAGCACTGTGAACCTTATTGTGCACTCTTTTGTATCTAACAACAGTACAGCATCATCAAAACATTCCACCTTCATGAATATACAGATATGCAATGGACTACAGCAGACTGTGCACATTAAACCAGAAATAGGCTAGCAGCAAATTAGACTTGGTAAAATACTATTCACTGTATTGTGAATAAGACTTGAGTAGTGTTTCCTGCTAGTGTCCGACTTGTTTGCCATAACATAACACAGTGCTATGAGTTTCATCTTTAGTACAATTTGATTAGAACATGATTTATGCTCAAATTGATATTCAGATATAGTTTATGTAGTTAGTTAATCATAACTGAATAATGAGAATGCTAGGCTAACTGTACAGCAACTACAATACAACACAGGAAACCTTTAAGATTAATACATATTCTAGTTATCTATAAACTATATCTTTCTTACATCTTTTGATATCAAGCAGTGATATTATCTGTGGAAACAAAAAACAGTTAATATCCAAAACTACAGCCATCTGGGTAGCTGATTAAACTTGGTATCTCTGCAGTACACGGTACAGTATCTAAACTGTGTGGATAATCTCTAACCAATAGAACTACACATACAGTACACAAGCATGATGCTTAAACGGACATTTCTATTAACACAGGGATTACCTGTACAGTATATATTCACTCTTGACTTTGAGTGCCATTGTACTGCATGATGCGGACTTGAGATGACAGAGCTGCTGTAATACTAATCATTTTCTATGTAAAACCAAAGCTATACTTTAAAAACAAACTTCAGTGCTATTGTGGCAACAGTCACACCTATTTTCCCAAAATGATAAAGTATAACCCAGTCCACTATCAGCACCTACTAAATTTGAATCCCTAACATTTTTTAAGAGGAGAAATATTGAATGTAATTTCTGAGCCAGGTTTACTGTCCTACAAAGGATAACAAAACAGTTTAATACCTTTTTTTTTTTAAAAAAAAAAAACACAGTATATTTATTCATTTTGATGTGCTTTAGCCTTAATTGTTTTCAAATACCTCTCTCAGTCTTCCACTGGAGTTGCCGGAGAGTTCTTTTGACTGGAATAAGCTCCCAACCCATAGAGTCTGCCAGTTCCACCACATCGAATGTCACCGAACTTGAGTGGGAAAGGCTCTCGCCAGCCAGCCTCTTACGGGCAAGTGCTACTGCAACTGGGGGACAACTGGAAAGCATGATTGAAACAAAACTATAACAAAAAGTATAACAACTTATTATCATTTTACAATCAAATTAAAAACTTTTGAGGTAAAATATTGATTTAAGTTACTACATTAGGGCAGTATAGTATTTTGCACTGCTGCTTCACAGATCCATAATCCTAAGTTTATGTTTTGGTGGGGACATATTTTCTACTCTTAAACTGGCTTTGGTACCATTCATCTTACTCATCTGTGGTGAAGAAAAACCACCACTTGATGTACAAAATAACAGGTACACAGATAAACACTGATCAGATCCTGAGCTGGTCACACTGATAGATAGCATAATTCACAGAGAATGTGTATATATCTAGATATGCATATCTGTTAACATCATTGTCTCTTTACATTATGTAATTATTGATAACGACATTTTAAATGCTCAAATCATTCTTTACCTAGTTTTCTAATGTAAATATTTTTGGTAGAACCGTTTTTTTTCATTCATCTTCAATTTAAATTTTAAAAGAATGATGATATTTGTGGTGCATACTCCATACCACCCAGTTCTAGCCTTTGCTTCAGTAAAAGTTTTGTTGATCATAAAGATGCATTAGAAAGCTGATTAAAACTACACTGTTAAAATCTATAGGTTAATCTAGGTAAATCAAAAGCAACAATTATTTCTTAAATAAATTGACTTCATCGTCAAAAACATTATAGTACCCATGTTATCCCAGCAATCCTGAATTGAATTAGCAGGTTAGAAAATGTGCAGATAGCTGGTTATAAATACATATATTCATTTTACACGTGCATGTGAAAAATTGGTATATGTATTGTAAAAGAAAATTTACATATTGTGGGAGATGGCCGGCTGTTCATCCTGGCCAATACCCCCAGGCCGCCAGATGGAGCCCTCCCTGTAGCATGGAAATGCCCCGAAGACCAGCAGGGAATTATGAACAATGGAGTTTTTATTCCCAACCCTGCTGGACACCGTGGGGCCCACCAGAGGACGCTGCAGGGAGGCTCAAGGACTTATACGTGCCCTATAACCCGGAAGCACGTCATGATCATATGACCAGAGGGAACGACGTGTTTCCGGGTTGAAGAGAAGGACTTTTCATCTGACCCGGAAGTGATAAGAAATCACATGGGCTGTAGGACGGGAAACACTTCCGGGTCAGGAAATATAAAAGGACGGTGGGAAAGCCCAGACGCTGAGCTGAGCTGGGAGGTAGGGTGGCAAAGTGTCTGGGAGAGGAGGATTGGTGATTATTGATTATTGTAGAATACTTGTATGTGTAGTGTGGAGTGGAGGGTGCTTTGTGCACATAGTTATTATAAAATAAATAATAATTATAATTTTACCCGGTGTTTGGCGTGGTACCTGAGGGTTCAAGGGAGCTCTAGCGCCCCTACTGCTACAATATATATGTTATTACCTTTCACAAAATTGCACATTTGTGGTTACATGGCTTTTCTTGACCAGCAATAACTGCCCATCAGTTCCACTAAATTCTTTGACTGGACGAACAGCCACACAACGTGTATTAGAGAATATCAAAGCATCCAATCTTAATGAATTTGTAAAACTTTATTCCCATAGCTTCTTCTATGTTTGACACAATACTCTTTTAAACCTACTGTGCCTGTTGCATGAAATTGGAAATTCAAGCATAAAACACTGAAGCATTTCTAAGAGAAATGGTGAATTTAAAATTGTTTAAACGGTAGTCACATGCACTCTCATATGGAGTGACATCTTTTTCGGTCCGTGCTATTAAAGTACTTGGTAAGAATTCAGAGGAAATAAATTTGGAAAATAACTATCTTCCTCTCTTAAAAAATATCCTCATTTCAAATATTTTGATTATGTTACAGTGGATTGAACCAAATCAGTTAGGTTAGTTATGTATGATGTATAATTAAACAATATCTATTGTGAGTTGAATGTTTGCTGTCAAATGTGGACTATTCATTCATCCAACCATTCATCCATCCATCCATCCATCCACTTCCTGAAACTGTCTAATCCAACTCAGGGTCACATCCCAGCAGGATCAGGCATACAACACCATCTGTTCTGAACCAGGCTGCTAGCCCATCTCAGGGCATACTCACATGACACATCACCATTCTCACCCATATTGAGCCAGTTACAGTCACCAATTAACTGAACACACAGGTCTCTAGGATGTGGGAAAAAACTAGAGTACCCCATCATAACACGTGAGATTTAAACCAAGTCTTCTATAGCTGTGTGGCAGAAGCACTAATCACTATGCTACCAAATCATCAAATCAAGATTATTAGTGCTAAATAATACATTTGTTTTTACTGCAAAGTAACATCTCAAACTTACATCTTGGCAATAGCTCGAAGCTGCTGGGGTCCACTATAGCACACCAAATGACAAGAAGAGAGTGTGGGGTGTAGCAACTCCACCCAGTGCTGAGGGTGCAGTTCCAGATAGCAAAGTATAGTCTCTATACCTGGAAGAATAGGCATAGTTAAATACATGTTCGTTTAATAGTTACAAGAGCACCATATCTAAATTTAAATGCACAACGCAACCTATAGAATTAGTTTTCAAAACAGCACAAGTTAAGAAATAAATGCACAGAAAAATTTTTCTAGAGAGTCACATTTTGCTATTAAATATTACCATGTAAGGTAAATTTCTAATTGTGACCTTAGCTGAATTGATACTTTATTGGGGGTACGGACTGTAAAAATATGGAAAACAAGCTGGTAGTAGTTTTTATGCAGATTAAAACTGCATTCAAAAAGACATAAATAAGAAAATGGGACAACTGATTTCCTAAAATGCTACACAGTGTTTCAAACAGTTCACAGAATCATCAAGAGAAAAGCCAAACAAAATGACACCTTTTATTGGCTAACTAGAAAGATTACAATATGCAAGCTTTCGAGGCAACTCAGGCCCCTTCTACAGGGAAGATGTGCCTGAAGAAGGGGCCTGAGTTGCCTCTAAAGCTTGCATATTGTAATCTTTTTAGTTAGCCAATAAAAGGTGTCATTTTGTTTGGCTTTTCTCTACATTCATAATGGCTAACACGGTACAACACCCTAGTACTACAGAATCATCAAATAATCTGTGCTGACCTGTGTTGGCTTATGAATGATTTTACAGTGTTTACTCAAGCATTTTTCTTCTGTATGAATACATGAATAGAGAGGCCAATGCAAATGACAAGATGTATATTTTGTGGAATTAGAGTCCCCATTCTGCTCAAGTTTAAGGTCAATGGAGTGTTGTACATTCTGTAATATCAGCCACTACTTTGTATAATAGCAGATTAGATAGGAATTTCACCTTTTGCTTCCAAGTGTATGATAAGATTAAATGTTCAGTATGACCAGTATAAAAGGGCATTCACTTCACTTGTTATGCACTGGATATTAGGTATCTTTAATGCCATTATTCATTGAACGTATTTTATTTTGAGCTCATATATATCGTATATATGTTTTATTCTATGTATGCTTTTTCGCATGCAAGACCGGTTTGTTATTGAATCATTGTCACTGTTCTGACGAGAGAAAACATGAAACTAAGAATCTATGTGTACTATGTACACATAACAACAAACTGGTACTTGGATTTGTGTGTCATCAGGACCAACCCCTGTGCCACCATACCAACCCACCAAATACATACATATTCAAAATTTCATGGTAGATAATAATTTAAACTAACCTTCTTCTGTTATGTCATGAGCTTCCACTGTTTCTTGGATAGGAACTGCACGTTCATGAGTGTGACAGACTCTGGTGACATTTTGTGTTTCATTGCAATTTTGTTCTTCCTCCTGATGCTGGTGAACACTGGAAGGTGACTGCCCATTGGAAGGATCAGGAAGACTAAGCATCTCTTCATCTTCAACTTCCCCAAACTAAAATGATTGAAGATTCAAAAACAATATCTTCATATTTAAAGCTTTCTCCATACTGTTTAAGAGGTGCTCTTAAATTATTATTTATCTTTTTAGATAACATGTATGGTTGAATCTGCTAATAACTGAAATCAGAAAACCTTAAAAAATATGTAAAATGTCCTCCCAAAAAATATCCAAGATCTTTGTTCAGCACAAAAAGATGAAAATTAATTAAAAAAATCAATAAAAATGAAAAAGAACACAGCCCCATTTTCAAAATGTTCTTGCAGCTAGAATAATGTAAACTTTGAGTCTAAGTATGCAACTTCTACTGTTGGTGCAAGATAAAATTCAAAATGAACTTTAAGATTGATTGATTAATCACTCTGACAGCAAAACAAATTGCCTGTTTAGTGAAAAACAGGAAAAAATATACATCCCAGAAAATGTTCGGCAGTTAAGATGATTAGCATATAGAAATACCAATTCTTTTTTCTTAGTCTTCTATAAAAGTTCTGAATTTTGATTTATATCCCATGCTATACAGAACTGAACAATTTCTAACTTGTTCAAATACAAAATTGTGCTATAAAAAGAAAGGCAAACAGAAAACTGAACTGTGGACACATAGATACAAGCTTGTAGAAAGTTACTGAGATAAAACCTGAGATGTCCTGAAGTAGCAAGTGTAGATCCTGCTCCATTAAGAGAGGGCATCTGGAGGAAGACTGTCTAAAGGTTTCAAACAATTTAAACTATTGTTGAAAGAGTCGCAACTTGGGTGAAGCAAGAAGCGTGAAAATGTTTAATCCACTGTAGATAAGACACATTAATAAAGGCTACTAGGAAG
Source organism: Erpetoichthys calabaricus (assembly GCF_900747795.2). NCBI lineage: Eukaryota > Metazoa > Chordata > Cladistia > Polypteriformes > Polypteridae > Erpetoichthys > Erpetoichthys calabaricus. Next base: position 33,767,621 of record NC_041406.2, read on the forward strand.
TTGCTCATGGTAGATTAACAACAATTTTTAAATCTTCAATTAGTTTACATCTTGCCTGAAGAAGGGGCCTGAGTTGCCTCGTAAACTTACATATTGTAATCTTTTTAGTTAGCCAATAAAAGGTGTCATTTGGCTTGGCTTTTCTCTAAATCTTCAATTAAAAGAGTAAAGAGTAGCCAGCTTTTACTAAACATAATGGGGTAATTTCAATGTAAGCTGGATGATAAAATTTGAGGAAGCAATCTACTATGGAGACATCATCAGTGATTGTAAGCTTCAAGGACTCAAACCTCAAAGATACTGAACCTGAAGAATAAACAATTAGCCTACATTGCAAATGAGATTTGGAGATTTTGCCAAAATATCCTTTAGAGAGACTGTAGCATTATTACCTGAGTGGAACTACATCGCCCGGGATGTAGCGAGAGGACTGTGCTACAAGACTGTCTCAACCTGCTGGAAAGGGGCTGTTGGAAGGCAGCTTTGATGGCTCAAGATTTAATAAATGACACTGGTTTAATCAGAAGTCTCTCTTTTTTCTCCAGTTGTTTTACACAACTGTAGCAAAACATTTTCCCTTCACCTTTTCTGGATTATCTTCTCATCATTACCCACAAGGATTACTGTTCTTTTTTGGATTTTTAAATTCTTTGTTCATGATCTGTTCATTTGTGGATTTGTTTATTTAGAGTCACTGTCATATAGAGTGTGCTTCTTCCACTACAGATCTGCATGGTAGAGCAAAATTTAAATATTTCCCAAAGGCTGCTCATTTTGGCGTTTGATCCATCTTTCTCCAAATCACCTGGTACTAGACTGTGTTTTGGACTGTGTGAGTGCAGTTAACAGTTTACTGTCATTGTGGGTTATCAAGAGGGAATATGTAAATAGCTGTATATATGTTTTGTTTGTAGATATTTTTCATTTGAATATACACTTTTGGCTGCACCTAGAAAGTTTTATGGACAGAATTTCTAGGTGCAGCCAAGGAGCGGAGGGGGTCTGGTTCGGTGACCTCAGAATCTTGTCTCTGCTATTTGCGGATGATGTGGTTCTGTTGGCTTCAGATACAAGCAGCTGAAATTAGTTTTCTCCGCAGGGTGGCTGGACTTTCCCTTAGAGATAGGGTGAGGAGTTCAGTTATTCAGGAGAGACTCGGAGTAGAGTCGCTGCTCCTCCACATTGAGAGGAGTCAGTTGAGGTGGTTCAGGCATCTGGTTAGGATGCCCCCTGGACACCTCCTGTAGAGGGGGTGTTCCAGGCATGTTCCACTGGGAGAAGGCCACGGGGCAGACCCAGGACATGCTGGAGGGATTATACTTCCCGACTGTCGTGGGAACACCTCGGGGTCCCCCCAGAGGAGCTGGAGGAGGTGGCCGGGGAGAGGGAGGTCTGGGCTTCCCTGCTTAGGCTGCTGCCCCCGCGACCCGACTTCGGATAAGCGGTGGACAATGGATGGATGGATGGATGGATATACACTTTTGATTGGTTACCTCAGCGTGGTGGGTCTTTGTAGGAGGGGTGTGTATTGGTCCAGGCTAGGTGATGTCCTCCTGGCTTTCCCATTTCAAATAAATAAAACACTGTTTTTAATAATGTGAATCTTAGTGCTTCAGGGCTGCTACAGTGTGGCCCTCTCATAAGCATGGGAGGACATCTTAATCCAGAGACACACATGGGGGGGATGGGTTCACAGGCCAGGTACAACACACAATAATGAAACATGAAGCATGGATTTAAGAGTCTAAATATTTGTAACTTAAAGAAACTGCATTTTTTTTTTGAAGTGTCAGGTATTCCCAAAGTCCACCAGGAAGAAAGAAAATTGTTATATTAGGGGTCAGTTTTTTAAGACACTAATAGACACTAGAATGCCCCTTATCATGTTTGACTCCATGGTTGACTATGATTGTTGAGAACATAGGGTAAATTCTGTCACACCACTACAATACAACTGCAGACACTTGCAGAAGCTACTGTATGCCAAGAGAAAATTAAGGTTTTTAGTGGATTAACAATGCATTAAACACAGTTTACCTAGATGTTTCCTTTATTTTTTCAATTATCAATGTAAATATGCATTACAAATCGTTAATATTTATTGTACTACTTAAGGAGAAATTCCTACGGTCTGGAAGCCGAACAAATTCTCCTGTTACACAAAAAAAGAGATTTTTTGGACCTTCTTAATTGCAGAAACATTTAACTTATATCACTAGTTAAAAAAAAAAAGAAACAGAAGTGATAAAAGATAAAGAATAGTACATGAGTTTAGACACAGAAGACTCCATGCTGGAGTTTCAAGAGGAAATAACAAAACCTTAACGTAAAAGTAGTAGGCCAGCAGGTTATACAGTATTACCGACAATGATATTCAAAAAATCTTTGATAAGTTACCAACAAGAGTCTAATCATTAAACTACAAAGCAACAGAGAATCAAAAAGCATTGTGCAGAAGGGTTGCAAAGATCAGTGCCAACGAAGCTTCTTGATATGAAAATGTTATAAATGATTTAAATAAAAATATAAAAAACATATTAGATGATCCAAAGATAAAGGCAGATTAAGATTACTGTAAATAAATGCAAGTTATTATAGATAGAACATGGAAATATTTAATAGAATTACACAATTTAGGATCTGCAAGTAAAAAATTCATCCATAAAAAACACTAGCGAGTCCTAATGGTCTGACAGACAAAACCTTAGAAATACCTGTATCCAATATAATACATATGGCGTTACAGGGCAATTCAAAAAAACTATTAAGATGTGCCAGATAACAGCACCACTAGATTTATTCTACATCTCAAAGGCACTTCGGAAACATTTTGTCCATTTATCCGAAAAATGTCTCATTAACAAATATGAGGAATAAGTAAGGCAGATGGTGTTCATTATTTAAGAATTTTATTTTAAAGAAGACCTAGTTGGAGGCTAGTTAAGGGTAATTTGCCACGAATGATAGAAAACATGAACAACTAACCAAGTGATGTCATTTAAATTAGCACTAATAGGACACTTAAGTATTCACTTGAATATCTTTTGAACAAGTGAGTAAAAATGAGCAAGCTGTGTTAGGCCATATGGCTTGATCCTATCAAAATAGTTATGTTCTTACAGGAGGTATTAGTATGTCAGGCTGAAGAAGATAGATAAACTCAAATATAAAACAAAAAACACATCGTTTCAGAAGTTGTAAATAGAATCAGCAGTTCTTCGGTTTCAGAAACTTGGAAGTAAGCCCAACAAGAAACAAGCAGGTGATTTGCAGCCATGCAGAATATGGCACCACTAGACAACCAGTCGTGGACCTAAGAAGAGGTTGGACTGGTATATAGGAAGTGACTGTAGTTTAAAAGCTATTGTCTCATGTAGCTGTAAGCATGTGGAGGAAAAGTAAAAGCGAAGATTGAAGTATATCAAGTGTACTGCTGCTTTCTGAATGTGCTAAAATGGATTTATGGTACAGTCCAGAAGTCATGTCAAATACTAGCCTCTCCCATACATATGACTCAGAAAACGCATGACTTAACCACCCCTGGAGTATACTATGATTTTCTTGTTGACACATACAAAGGAAACTGCAATTTCCTGGGTTGATAGTCAAAAATCTTATCTCACTTGTGTCTGGTGATCTTGAATGTTGTGTAAAAGCTCTGCAACCACCAACATTGTAGTTATTCCTGGATTCAGCTTTGATCATACATACCCCGAACCAATAAACAAACAAGTAAAATCCTTAGAATGTCTGCATGTATGAAAGACTCGACTAACAATTATCTTAGTAGTTTCAGAAAACTAAAATTGAATCCGTAAGGAAGTTTTAATTTTAGAATTTCTACAAAACAAAGAAATAAACCCTGGATCATTTACTGTCACCTCCTCTGTGTCTCTAAGACTGAGCAGGACAGATACTAAATCATTGAGATCAGCAGCATTGATACACACTTTACAAAATGATGTTACAATTTGGGAAAAAAAAATACCTTGGCTTTGTAATATCATATCATCATTTGTTTCAAATACAGTATATATTTGAAATTTATCGTCCAAAAGAACACTTATGAATCTTTAATGCCTTACCTTAAGTACAGCCTGCTGTTTTTCATTTATTTGACGGCACTTACAAGGTGGAAATAATTTCTGCACCAGTTTCTTCACAGTGAAATAGTCAACAGTATCTCCATAAATATGCCTTCGTAGTTCACAAAGATCTCCGCCCTAAAAGACATAATTCATACATTATTCATAGTTTCAGATTGACAATATAGTTATTCAATTTTTTTTAAGTCTGTTTGACAAGCATATTACTTGTTTTAATAATGTAGCTATAATGTAGACATTTACTTGTTTTTTTAGTAAATGTTGACTAAACCAAACTTGCCTTGTTCATTTCATGGGTGAATGGGGCATGTCATACTCTGAGAGGTTTAGGAAATTAAACCTTATTAATCTTGAGCAGAGAAGGCTGTGTGTATATCCAATCCAGGTCTTCAAAATTTTCAAAGGCATCAATCAAAACTGATCTACCACTATTCTTTCAGTTGACTGGTGAATCATGTACACAAGGATACCAGTAGAAATTAATTTAGAATGCACCCTAAGCCAAGCTATATAGTTGAAGCAGAAATTCTAACAACTTTTCCAAAGAATCTATACGAGATACTGGGACAACTTAGCTACTAACTAGCCAAATGAGCTTGATGGACTGAAACTATTATGGAAAAGTACTTTGAGCTGCTTTTTTGTATGAAACTGTGCTAATAAAAATGTCGTGATGCATTTTAAGCTTACTGGTCTTTATTTACTTAGATCTTCAGAATCACTTTTTTATATAATGGTACAATATTTGACAGTTTCCAGCCTCTAAGAATATTTTTTTGTGTGCAATGAATTGTGCAAAGGAATCTATATTAAAGATTATATATAGACATAATTTATTATATGTATACTAGGGGGCAAGTCCCCCTGGCACCTTTGGCACCGAACCCCCAGTTGTGGCCAGAATATTTGTAAAATCTGTAAATGTACAAAAGAAAAAATATTTATTGGAGTCAAAAATCACGAAATTCTATAAATATGTAAAAGAAAAATTAATTATTATTTAACGGAGTAAAAATCATGAAATGAGAATAAAATATTTACTCTCTTACTGATTGAAGTATTCCTGTTAAACTGAGGTCCACTATGCTCGATGAGTATTTATAAGAGATTAAATAAACTATCCATTCGTTTTAACTGACATTCTTATAGATTAAAAAAAAAAAAATTTAAAAATGACTCATTTAAATAACAAGAACAATCACGTAAAAACTAAAGTGGTATGCAATGGGTCATAGTAACTCGACCTTCAGCTAACCAAATCACCTACATACAAACATTGGTGTTACGAATAGGTCTTTTTTTTTTTTAAATAGTTTGTTCCTGTGAAAGAAAGTTTACTCAATCAAAAAAACACAACTTTCTTGATATTAAAAACCACAACTTTCTTGATATTTTAGTTTATAGTTTAAAAACAGAATAAGAATCTAAAAATCTAACAGCACATTAAAGTTTGATTAAATCTGAAAAGAATGATACCAAACATATATACTGTATGTGGGTTTAAAATAAGCCCTATTTAAAGTGTGACAAAAAAGGTCACACAAAATCATTGCACTTTTAGGCTAAGGATTTTATATTATATACTGTATATATATATGCACTCACTATCCTCTTTAAGCATACTAGGATAACAAACTAAAGACATGCATGCCAAGTTAATTGAAGACTCCAGTTCGACCTGGTTTGTGAGAGTGTAAGTATGTGAATGAGTTTGTTCTGCACTGGCATTGTGCCCTTTGCAGCCTTGACAGACTTTTGTCCACACAATTCAGAACTAGATTAAGTGGGTTCAGAAAATAAAATGGATGGCATACATGTTTAAAATAGTATTTCCAATGGTTATGATAATAGTAGCTATAGAAAGTTGTGAACAGTAGTTATTTTTATTGTATTTAATAAACATTATCTTTATTCCTGATCTATACTGTTATTGTCACTATGTAACATTGCTTACTTGTTTTCATTCTTGTACTGCCTAAATCCAGTTCTCCTGGAAGAAAGGCAGAGAAAGCATGTTTGTTTTACAGAAACTTCTAGAAAAGAAGGGGCAAAAGTCCTAGTTAGAAACTAATTGGTTTATTGTGTCAAAACAGTATTATCCTAATGTTACAAATAGAACTACCACAGAATATGTTTTTTGCCATATTTAGACCCCACAACCACTGGACTCTAAATACCCTGAAGCACCACAGCTGATCAACTCTTAGGCTTTCGAATTAATGGCCACTGTAACCATCTACCTCGAAACTACCTGGACATTTGTAAAACATTTGGAGAAGATAACAGGAGCAAAAAAAGTCTTCAGTTGAATACTGCATTCATCTCTGTCAACTTTTACCTTTGGTCTCCTGACAAAGCCTTTTTATGAATTTGTACGCTGAAAGATTCTTTAATAGACGCTAAGTATAAAATTATTATGTGTCATGATTGATTTGTTTTATTAAAGTGCTTAATTTGTCACCATTGTGGGTCGAGGTGTTACTGTAATCAGAACAATCTGTCCAGTGAAGTTAGTGCTCCCTGCTGAACACGGCAGCCTTGAAATGAGCAACCTTTTGTTCTACATAGCTCTACATGAATTGTGGCTTTGACTATAACAATTCAAAGTGGCGTCTACATTTTTATAGGTACTCTATGAGCTAAAATATTTAAAACACCCAAAATGTAAATATCTGAAAAATTAACTAAATATTTAATTAATACAGGAATAAAAGTATAAAAACCTCAGGGTCCAGAAAAAGATGGCAATGGGCGGATTTCCCATCTCTGCCAGCTCTGCCAATTTCCTGCACATAGCTTTCAAAGCTTTTCGGCATGTTATAGTGGATGATCCCACGCACATCTGACTTGTCCAGGCCCATTCCAAAAGCCACTGTTGCCACAACAACACGCAGCTCACCACACATGAAGTTGTTCTGGACTCTTCGACGCTGAGATGCAGACATGCCTGCATGATAAGACTCAGCTATCCACTTCAGTGGCTTCCGGATCATCTTCTTAGCTATCCAAGAAAATGTAGAAGTTAGTGTTAGACTTATAATTTATCGTCATATAGTATTTTTTATTATTTACATGGATTTACATCATTACTCAATTGTTTCTGCTGAAGTTAATTATGGAAAAATGCCAAACAGGTCTGACCAGGTCATCCTTTTCATACTCTCTAAGACATAATCCCTCTAGCGTGTCCTTATTATCCTCCTGGTTGTCTTCTCCAAACCAACACAACTGGCCGTTCTTCCTCAATGCCTTCCTATAAGTACAGAGCTCTTCATCCTAACACGGAGAGTAAGCATGTCAGCACTGCACACAAAGCTCATTTCAGTGGCTTTTCTTGTAATCACATGTTTTTGGTCATTATTTAGAGCTTGCGACCATAAATGATGATGGTTGATGTATACTGAACAACAAACCAAAAGCTTTGTCTGAGGACTCAGTACCCTCTTCCTAATCATAGACCAGTGTAACATCCACACAAGAGCTGCCACTGGAACAATTCATTGGTCAGTCTCACAATCACCTCCACCTTAATTTGTGAACAAGATTACAATGTACAATACTGGATCTCTAGCACTTTGGGAAGATGCTCACCTCTTACATGCTTGAGACAAATCGGGAACAGAACCACCACCTCAGATTTAGGTGGTGTTAATTTTTGTATTAGGTTTATCTGGAAACTACACATTATAACAGAACACAATTCAATCAAACAAATACAAACATCACTGCAAGTACAATAATTTACTTCAAAAACAATCTATGCTAATACATATAACTATCATGTCTCACTCAGCTATGAACTGTTCCACTCAGCAACAGAGAAAACAAGATCACAACATTTATTTACACTTTAATAACTCTGTTATTCACAGAAACCCATTTTCTTTTTTTTGTTGCATTTTGTTGAGTTTATTAATATAAAATAAACGTTCCACACAAACAAGTCAAGTTTAACAAAACTAGGTTTGAAACACATCAACCTCCACCCATGAGAAAGTAAAAATAAGTAAATAGATAAATTAATACATGAATAAAAATAAATAGAATAAAAAAAAGAGGGGAGAGAATCAGCTTCCTCAAAATTAGCTTATTCTGAAATGTTATTTATTAGACCCTGCCAGGTTTTGAAAAATTTTTGTACAGATCCTCTAAGTGAGGACTTGATTTTTTCCAATTTTAAATATCATATAACATCAGTTATCCCACTGACTTAAAAGAGGTGGGTTAGGATTCTTCCAGTGGAGCAAGATAAGTCTACATGCCAGTAGTGTAGTAAAGGCAACCACAGTTAGTTTGTCCTTCTTCACTTTAAGCCCCTCTGGAAGTCCACCAAACACAGCTGTTAGTGGATTAAGAGAGATTGTGACACCAAGGCTGTCTGAAAGGCGTTTAAAGGTTTTGGTTCAAAATGATGTTAATTTGGTGCATGCCCAAAACATGTGACCCAGTGAGGTTGGAACTTGATTACAACTTTCGAAAGTTGGATTTTGCACTGGAAACATTTTGGAAATTTTAAACGAGACAGATGTGCTCAATATATAATTTTAAGTTGAAAAATCGTATGCTATGCGCAAACCCGGTTTCAAAAATGCAATGTATAACCCTATTCCAGTTAGAGAAACCAGGATATTGGTCTCTGAGAAACTAGGTTAACCCATGTAGATTTCTCCTTGGTTAACTTGGTAATGTGGCCATGTAAGCCATTAACCAAGTTGCAATTAAGGATTTCATAGTCTGCTCATGTCTGTTGCACTCTTAACCTGTGCTAACTCTGCCCCACCAGTTTTTGCTTCAGACACATATCCAGCAGCTACGGGTAGAAAATGGTGGAAGCATCCAAAAGAATAAATTTCCTGAGGTAAATGCTCCGGTGATCGCATTATGCCTTCTCCTGGTTGAAATAACCTATCTCAATATTTCAGAAATTGATAAATTTATGCTAATGAGCTGAACATACAGTGGTAAGCTCGGCAGTACCCTGTTGGTAGACAGGCTCCATGCTTGTTTTTGGATACATAGCAGCCATTGATGATGCTTAATCTTTTTTTTTTAGTGCATTTGTATGACATCATAGCATATTGCTAAACCAGAATGCCATAAGTGAACTTGCACATGTAAACGGGGAAATTTTAGAAACCAGGTATCTCACTTTATCCCGGTTTAGTGTGTGCATGTAAATGGACTCATTGTCTGAAGAGGCCAAGACAAAAAAAAAACACACACACACCTGTAATCAGCAGAGATACAACCCTTTCAAACAGGATACGCTCCAAACCTCAAATGCACCTTGATACTCTGTCTACGAAAACCATTCATAGCAGAGAAAAAAAGACAAGTTTCAACCTTGCACAAAATACTACACTAAATGGACCAAAGTACACTCACTCCATAAATACAGAACCAAATAACATGCAGCAAAAGAACCTGAACCTCATACTCATGCAGCACCTTCCACAAGATACCATGAAGTATTTCATATGCTTTTTACAAATCCATAAAGTGTATGCACATGTGATTATCAAACTTCCAGTACCTATCAAATTTCTATACATATAAAAAATGTTGGTCCAGTGTCCCAAAGCCAGAACAGAAACCCCATTCCTCCTCTTCGATCTATAATCCATCTCTTGCATAGAGTCTCCACTTGAATATCCCAGCTTAGACTGGACCAGAGTGGCTAAGGAGTGTGATCCTTTGGTATCAGAAGGATAACCTCTCGTCTTCCCTTTTAAAAATAGTGACCACTACCCACACCTTCTTGCCCAGGTGGTAATCCTCATCTCCCATGCAACAGTAGAAGGAACAAACCCAAAACACCCACATTGAATATCCAGTGCTTTCAATAATTCCAGCTCAATCTCATCCTCCAGTGTGACCTTGCTACTTTGGAGCAGAAGACATCAGCCAAAGAGATGGGCCCTACTCCAACCAATGCAACTGGCAATATCATTTCCAGGCTGTGTTGTTAAGGTATTTATACTAAACAATCCATAAATGACACTCACAATAATTCCAAGAAGATCACACAGAGAATCTTAATAAGAACATAATTAGTAAAATGGAACCAGCTTGGTGCAAGTCCTGAGGCTGAATGTTTACTGGCGACTGCTTGGTGACTGTGTTGCCCATTCAGGCTCAACCTGAAAAAGCTGCCTAGAGCCACAATGTGGGCTCACCGCATACAAGGTGAAGGATGAGTGTTAGGTGTGTAGTGCCACTTGGTTGACAAGAAAGAGTGGGACAGATCTAAGTATACTAGACCCTGGCAACAGAAGTTGACACTTGGGACATGTAACGTAACTTAATTTATCAGACACAAAACTTTTGTGGGATGTTAAAATATACCTGCTAAGTACTGTCTTTCTTGCTTCAACACACTGCATTGACTTTGAATCCAGACTTCTCAATTTAGGGTGGTTTCGTCAAAGTGACGAACAAATTATTAAATTATTTTACATTTGTCAACATACAGCATTTCAACAAGAGGAGCACTGGCACATAAAGTTACTTCATCGGGATGATTAAATGTAAACAGTACAAAAAAAAATTTTCATTTATGATTCAAATGTTTAGATACTAGGTCACACTGCCTAACATGCACCAACAATAAATCGAAAGTGACAGCTTTATATCTCTTTTTCAGTTTTCTATTATGCTAATCCAGTCTTTGTGGAAAGTTCAAACAAATTAAATTAATTCCAATCTATCTGTATGAAATTAAAACTTTCAAATTTGTTTGGACTACCTTGCCTTAAATAGTTTAGGCTGTCTATGCAGTATTTATAGTCAAAAACTGTAAAATAACATTATCAAACATTCTTAACTCAGCCTAGTCCAAAAATGGGGGCTGCAATGGACCGAAGACTATCCTGGAAGCACTGGGTGTAAAAAAATGCAAGAAAGAGAAAAAAGTCTACTCATAGCTAGTCAGATTTTGGTATAATTCTATTCATGTGGTAGAGTTTAAAAAATAAACACATATATACACAATATATGAACTTAACCTGAGAGGATAAAATCCATCTTCAAGATGACACTTTGAGCCATCAATGAGATTGGAACCTACTGTAGCACTACTTTTAAATGTAACTACACTGCTATGAATCTAGTATATTGACTTAACAGGTCAGCAAGCAATTGCTAACGATTAAGGAATTTAGCTAAACCTGTTCTCAATATTTACTCAGAAATGAAGAAACCCGCCAAGGAACAATGCAACACAGACTTGGTTACAAATGATGAGTAGCAAAGAGGAAGCTACTGCTGTCCAAAGTTAACGTCATTCACCACAGGAAAGAACGGAGCAAGGAAATGGTTTTAAAAGTAACCTGAATTTGGAGAACTGTAACACTCACTGCCTAATCTAGTTTTCAATAATTTCCATCTGGTAGACTCATCTGTGAGCAGAGAAACACTGGAAATGAGTTCCAGACATCTTACCTTCAAGCAACAGTCCAACACGGGGGCTGAAAGCTTAATGGTTTGTGCTGCTGCTGTATAGTATAGTGGCAAAAATAAGTAGGTCTGCTGAATACATAAAAAAAATGTTCAAGGTAACCCTTATCCATTTTATCAATGTAAATGTTTTGATTTTTCAATGCTCCACTGAAACAGTGTTGACACAACTCTGATTCACATCATCATAGAAATATCAATAGGTAAAGCAGCATTTGTCGAGCTAATGGCAGATCCTCTTTGTGAATACCACTGTATCATTATCATGCAGACATTACGTTAAGGCTGCACAATGGATGCTACGAGAAAACATGGCTCCGTTATTCAGTTTACTATTTCACACATAGTTTCATAAGCGTCAGTGGGCATCTGGCAGCATTTATTTCCATATAATTGCACATCTATATTGACAAAAGCATGAATGTAAAACTACTCGGTGCATGCAATATGTGGCTCCCTCAAATATGACAATGTATTTTCCCAACATTATTCAGACTAAAATGGCCCAAGATCACAGAATACAAAACAAAATTACACTTTCACTGAATGAGTCAGTGAAGTATGGAAATAGGGAGTGGCAAACAAGGAAAATATTGAAATGAATAAAACAGGTAATGACTGTCCCTCTGTGTCTATCTATACATGGTTTGCTCTTCAAAAGGTGGACAGGCTTGACCACAGTGATCAGGCCACATCATATTTGTAGCAGTTACCCATCATTCTCACTACCTATTTAAAGGTTTCTGCACAGAGTAAAAGAGATTCCTTATATATAAATATGAGCTGTGTAAGCCCATGCTGTAAAAAGCCCGGGCTCCTAGAAACTATTGAAATTGTCAGAAAAAAATTGAAGTGCAGAGTCGGAAGTTTCGTTTTGCGGACTTACTCACTATCAGCGGCTAAGAGAGTTTGTCTCTGACTTTTTAACTTGGGGCCGCTTTGCCAGGTCTTTGAACTTCTTTGCTGTAGCCTCACACTTCAGGGGGGGGGGGGGGGGGGGGGAAGACAGAAGACACACACACTTCCACACGTAGACTTTTATGTTTAAGACTAGGGGGCTTCGCCCCCTGCTCGCTTCGCTCACCAACCCCCATGTTTGGTTTACCGGATATACAAAACAATTTATTTTTGTATAGCCCAAAATCACACCAGAAGTGCCATAATGGGCTTTAACAGGCCCTGCCTCTTGACAGCCCCCCAGCCTTGACCCTCCAAGAAAACAAGAAAAAACTCCCAAAAAAAAAGCCCTTGTAGGGAAAAAATGGAAGAAACCTTAGGAAAGGCAGTTCAAAGAGAGACCCCTTCCCAGGTAGGTTGGGCATGCAGTGGGTGTCAAAATGAAGGGGGTTAATACAATACATAGAACAGAATAAATCCTCAATACAGTATAAAAATAAAAATTCTAGAAGTACAGAGTAGAATTTCACATTAGATGATATCACATAATATGATTTGGATTTGTTTTAAGTCCTGGAGACCTCATTCATCAAGCTGCCTCCCCATTTTGCCATTCCACATCTGAAATAGCGCTGATCTGATGAAAGGACCCCTCATTCCCACATCCCCAGTCATCAGGGATGACTTTACCTTAGGCAGGCAATCTACAATTTAAAGAGATTGTTATTTTCTTGGGAATTGTTACATATGCATTATTTTCACGTTTACTTTAAAAAACTTTTGTAAAAACAATACTTCTTTATTTCCTGCCCCGCGCGTGGTTACATCTCTTTCTTGCCAGACGTATAATGCTGCTCGTGTTGTGAAGGTTGTTGCGGCTGAACATACGCTAAGGATATGCCTTTGGATCATTTGCTGTCTTTTTGCTGCTTGCTAGCTGCCTCTTCTGCCTGTCGCATGTCGTTGTTTTAAGAGCTGGGAGCACATGATGCTTGCCTGCCAAAAGCAATCCAACAACTGCTAGGTTAGAGGTCTGTTGACTTGTTTTAAATGATGGCTCACTGCCTGGTCTCGCGTGATGTTGTAAAAGCAATACCTGTCTTTTATTTCTGGCCCCGGGCGTGGTTGAATTCTTTCTTGCAGGACGTATAACGCTGCTCGCATTCGGGAGGGGGGCTGCCCTTCGATCTTTTTAAAGCCTGTACAGCCACTGTCCGAAATGAATTATGCGTTCATGTATTTTGAAAAACCCTGTAATATCTACTGTACTAATGTAATCTGGCATACTTGGGAGTCATCAAGTTTGGCATCCCCTCTGACTAGAAATTAACAATATTTATGAGAGAGTAATATTGTGATATACAGTATGTATTTCTAGATGGTCATACACAGCTTAGTGAGTGCTTTATATGGGTTAGTGCAAGAACATGAGAGCATGGGGAGGTAAAAAGCACACAACGTGTAATTATCTGTTTTCCTTTCCAGTATGGAAGAAAAGCTTTGAATTATGATATTACTCTGGCCAATCAACTAACTCTGCCCCTTATGGTTCCCCAGCATATATGGACAGAACCTCCCATTCTAGGCCACCTCAAAAGGAGGAAATATCAAAGAAGTAAGTTTATCTAAAATCCTTCATTTTGATGCACATAGCTTTTAAAAACATTCCTTGATTTTTGGCAAATAAATTGGTTCTTCTTATAAAGCCCCAACACTCATTTAATTTTTTATCCGTTGTTATATATATATATATATATATATATATATATATATATGTTGTATTTCATATAATTGCAATTGTTAGTGTTATTTGAAATTTTCCAATTAGAGTTGATAAATTTACAAGTGTAATAATCTACAGAAAAATCAAATGCAGTAAAATATATGCTGCAATTATTTTGTTTATATTTAACTTTACTAGCATAATCATAAATGTCCATAAAGCAGGGCTTTTTTATTTCAGGACCACCGAGACCTGAAAATGACAATGACCTATTCAAAACTGGGGTAGTTGAAAATGGAACATATAAAAGCAGTGTGGCTTAGTACCTTAGTAACATCTGTAGGTGTCACTTACCAATGTAACACAAAGCTGGTTGGTTTCTTGATGAAGAGCGGACACTTTTCCCTTAAACAATGCTCTACAAACAATGTTTGAATTACACTAAACATCATGTCTGAATGACCAAATACTTAAGTGTTGAATCAATGATCATTTTTTGGCAGCATTAACTGTAGTTTCTGTGCCTAATCTAATGGGCATAGTACATGTGCAGGACATAGAAAATATTTTATGTAGATGTTTATTCAAAATAAAATGTTAGGCATATTTTATCAACACTGGAAACATTTCTGGTGTTTACTAAGAGATGAAAATGTATGTGCAGAAGGAGGTAGTGAAATGAATGTGTTAGACTACAGAAGGGCAGGAGAGAGTAGATGTTCTCTTACATAACATCCAAATACATTTATTAAAAAAATCATTGCCTGAGAATGTAAAAGGGCATGCACACCCTTGTATATGCTGTGAAGGTCATCCTTGGATGACAGTTGATCATCTTACTGGAATGAAACCCCTACTATAAGCTTTAAACTGTTTTCACTGTTTCCCTACAGCTGTTAGTTTGAGAGGCCAGTATTAAAGTCTATTCAAATGTTCCCTTCTTTCAGTGTGTTATGTTATCTTAATGAATTTGGCATGGAGGGTGAATGAGAAAGGGTTTATTGCTTCAATGTTTGAGAAACACATGCTTCAGGGAGCGTTGGCTCCCAAATAGATACAGCTTGGCACTATAGATAGTGATATTACACTATTAAATGTATCATATTTGTCTTGACGGCTTGTAATGCCAGCAACCCCACAGGGAAGTCAATGTTAGAACTTATTGACTGCAAATTAGATTTCAATGTTCAGAAAATATTTATATTCCTCCAGTTAACACATTTTACATCCTTTCAAATAACATAGCAATTCACTTCCATTTATAGGTCCAACAAAACATTATAATTCTGATTTAATAGATGATTATTTCACCCATATCTTACCCAGAGCCTTTTTCCTTTAGCATGGATATCCTCAAATTCCCTCTTCAACAGATTCAGGACTTCCTTTAGCACTACACCTTGCATACAAGTACGCAGCAAGGCAGCAATACGGTTAGTCTCCTCTCTCCGAGTGCAGTAGACAATAATGGAGTCCAGTGAGCCAAATCGATCACCTTTCAGCAAACCCACAAGAGCCTAATGACAATAACAAAGCACCAATTAATGGACTGCAGCAATGGCAAGGAAACTTTAATAATAAACTGTCCAGACTACAACAGAAAAACACATCAAAAATTCCTGAACTGATTTAGTTTTAAATAAGAGAGTTAAAAAAATATATAAAGATAAGTTAAAACTACAATTTATGTTTCATAAAAAGAAACAGTTTATATACTATATATATATCTATATCTATATCTATATATATATATATATATCTATATCTATATATATCTATATATATCTATATCTATATATATATCTATATATATATATATATATATCTATATATATATATATATCTATATATATATATATATATATCTATATATATATATATATATATATATATATATAGTAATGGATGGCCGGCGTGAGTTTCCGGCCTCACCCCCAGGCCGCCAGGAGGAGCTCTCCCGACAGCACGGACTGTGACCCGAAGCTCCAGCAGGGCCTCATGGACTTTGTAGTTTTTATACACAGCCCTGCTGGATACCTTGGGACCACCGGGAGTCGCTGTAGGGAGGCTCGGGACTCTTATGCTGCCCTATAACATGAAGTACGTCTATGTCACGTGAACAGGAGGATGACGTACTTCCAGGGTTGAAGAAAAGGACTTTTACCCCTGACCCGCGAAGGTAATAAGGACTTGTGGACTGTTGTGGGCAGGAACACCCTCCGGGTCAGGGAGTATAAAAGGCACTCTGGGACAAGCCAGACACTGAGCTGAGCTGGGAGGGTCGGGTGGCTAAGTGTCTGGGAGTGGAGGAATAGTGAATCTATTTGTAGTTGATTGGTATTTATATGAGTAGTGTGGAGTGGCAGGGTGCTTGGTGCACTGTATTATAAAAATAAAGAAGTCTTGGACTTTTTACCTGGTGTTTGAGAGTCGTACCTGAGGGTCGAAGAGGACGCAAAACACCTCAATTGCTACGATATATATATATATATATATATATATATGCACACACACACACACACACACACACACATATATTTTGTGTGTAATGCAAAGCTCACAGACTCACTCACTCACTCATTAACAAAAGCACTATTTCCCCATTTACTTAAAAAGCTGAAATTTGGCTGGTATATTCTTCACTAAGAAACGACAATCCAATACATCACTATTTAGGGGTAAGAGCTCAAGAGTAAGCCTCTCCTAGTGACTTAATAATATATAACTAATAATTATTATTTGACTGATGTATTTGAAATATAGTAAATCGCCTTGAATACAGACAACTGGTTACATTTCATTTGTTTTTCCGTTTGGAGCACAGATAGGTGAAGTGAGTTGCTCATGTTCATACAGTGTCAGCAGTAGGATATGAACCCACAACTTCAGGGTTTAAAGTCCTAGGTCCAAAGCCTTAACCTTTGCACCACATGCCAATGACCAATTAACTGACTATAAACTGAGGTTGAATGTCTTATGAGATTTCCAGGATAAAATTTAGGTACAATATCTACGACCAATATATATTTCAAAAACCCGACCATTTTTTTCCTGTTTCTTTAAACCCTGAACTTTTTGGATTCCACAATCATTTTAAATTTGGCCTATTAAGTTTGATTAAAAAATGAGTTCCACTCTCATTGACAATGAATATAGGAAGCAAAAAAGGAAAAACAAAAATACCAACGTGCTTTATAATGAAAGTAAAGACTGCACAGCCAATGTATGATTGATTTAAACTTTTGTCATACTGTATACGCCAGGGTGTTGAAACAATTACAAACCAAAGAAAAATAAAAAATTATAAAGAGTAAATCTATACCTGATTCTTTTTCCTTGTCCATTGACACAGACAGATGCAAATTAGGAGGCACTGCTGCAGATCTAACTGCAATTCCATCTTCATCTTGGATCTCCAGGTGATGGGCAATATCACGTGCTGTGGCAAGAGTTGCAGTTGCTGTCAGACCTAGCAAACATCGCACACCCAAGCGGTCTCTAAGAACCTGCATAATAATTAACAACTAACAGCTTTATTTGAATTGTTGACACAAAGCATTACATTCTGATTAAAATATATTTTACATTTACTGAGTCAGACATTTTCTAAACAATCACAATGGAACGCTGGATTATATTTTTCTAAATGTGAAGCACTGAAATGTCAGTTGACTTGTCCGTGGTCACACAGTGATCAAAGCACCAGAGAACTAGTGCATTTACAGTTCAGCTAGTAAGTCATAATACCACACTGAATATGAAAGGTCTGTTTATTTTCAGTTTCCAGTTGTAATTCCTAGAACTGAAGGGTGACCTTGCATTTATATTTATTGAACAAAGATAATTATAATTATGGTGGAACAGTGATGAGTGCTATTGACTTACAACTCCACAGTTCTGAATAAAAATTCCAAAGTTCTGGTCATATGTCTGTGCAGAGTTTTCATGCCCCACCTCTTTTGGCAAAGTTTTTACAGCCAGGTATTTCGGTTTCTTTCCAAAACATGTGCATATTAGGTTAACTGGTGACTGAAAATTATCCTCAAGTAAGGTGGGTATACAGTATGTGTGTATATGTGTGACTGTACTCTTGGCTAAGGGTTGGTTACTGCCTTTTATCAGATGTTGGCAGGGAGACACGTTAGAGCCATAAGTGCCCCCCAAATATAATTAAGCAGGATTGACAAATGAATAAGCATCTAATGTTTTACCTAAAGCAGGGGTCTCCAATTCCAATCCTGGAGTGCTACTGCTGTCTGCCAAGTTTTCATGCTAAACCCTTTTCTTAATTAGTGACCAGTTTTTGCTGCTAATTAACTTTTTCATTTTAATTGACTTGTTTTTTTTATGATTCAGCCCTCTGAACAGCTTCATTGTTTCCTTAAAAGCAGCTAAACAAAAATGAGATGTGAAGTGAGACAACAAATGACCAGCCAAGTCTGGGACTCCAACTAATTTTCTTAATTAAAGACAATTCTTAGTGTTAATTAAACCTGCTATTTAATTCTATGTACTGCTGGTACTGTTCATTTGCCACAGCAGACATTTTTGAAACTGTTCACTTTCTTTTTTCTAAGAACACCATCAAAATGTCTTGTGGACCTGAGCTGATCAATATTACTTTGACCTTCACTTTTTTATTATAGTATATTGTATAATAGACAATGTATCACATTAATTATCTAATTATTGTTTGGATGTTAATTAAGGAAAAAATAAATAATTAAAGGTTCTAAGTCTTAAACAGCAAGTTAATTAAAATTAAAGTAAAAGGTTTAGAATGAAAACCTGCAACCACAGTACTACTCCTGGATTGGAGTTGAGAGACCCCTGATCTATAGTGACTAGTACATCTCTAGTGCACAATTAAACTGTTTAAAAACATCATTTTTAAAATTAAAAGACTGGTAGATATAGGAGACTTGCTCAAATTCACACATGGACAGTCATACAGACTGGTCAAGAAACATTTTGGTGTAAATTTCAGTTATTTAGTCACTAAATCCCCATCACCAGTCACTAAATCCCTAATCCCCACTATCCCCATTTCAAAGACAAAACAAGCCCTATCATGACCTATTTATTTGCACCATCAGCAGAACTTTACTCACATGCATTTCTGTTTATATATCTGACAAATTAAAAAGGTAGCAATACAAGAAAGTGCATACTGTGGTGGGGTACACACTACAGCATACAAAATTCTTATCACTTTGTTCTTATCTTTAGATGACAGCCTCTTTGATATTCTATTATGATAGCTAGAATATTTTGCTTAGTACCACTGCAAGATAAAATCATTTCTTTTACCCCTAGCATGGAGAAAGAAAATATCAAAAATATGCAAAACAGTTTATAATGTACACATAAACATATATATACACATATACATACAGTATAAACACCTAAAATACAGTATATAAATATACATATATATATTTTTTTACATACATAGTATGGTTGTTAAAACTTAATTCACTCTTTTTAGCTTTTCATTTCCGTTAAACCTGTAAAAAGGTGTATGCTATGGCTTTTTTAAGATTTATTTGAACAAAAAAAATATATTATATCACAGCTTATTACTCACTTTACAAAGCCTAAGGTAACAGGGGCCGGAAATTGTGAGACCACTCAGATACACAATGTGCTTCATCTATACATGCAAAGGATACTGGGGGAAGCTGATCGGCAGGAGGCAGGCAGCCAGATCCAGCATGTCCACCGCCAACAAGTGCCTCAGGAGACAGAAGTAGTACGTGGACTTTGCCTTCTTTCACCTGAAAGCAAAAACAGATTTTTTTTTTTTTTTTTTTTAAATAGAAACATTATCGAGCTCTATTGTTGCTTTGTACTTTTCTAACTGTAACAACTCGCACCTTTTCAATAGCGGCTTCTCTTTGATTTTTTGTCATGTTGGAATGAATGCAGGCAGCTTTTATTTTGGGGGGGAGACCAGAAACCTACAAAAATGATAAAGTGGAAAGAAAAAATAAAAACCTGTAGTAAAATATTTCTGCATCTTATTAATATTTGTAATACTTTTGCATGACCATATAAGCCAGACGTTTGTTTTTTTTTTGTTGTAGCTATTGTTTAATCCTGATATTCATTTGAAAAGTCATTACTTTCAATAAAAAAGGTTATATAATAATCTTGCAAGAACATACTTTGTACAGACAGATTGTAACTTGAACAGCTACAGTATATAAGGCTTAATCATTATAAACTATATCCCATTACATTTGGGATAGCCTTTGGCTTTCCAAGATTGTAAACTGAAAATGTGGATTAACACTTCCTGATCATGGTATTGTCTAGCAGCAACATGCTATATGCCGGTTAGACATGCAAGTAAGAATTTCACTGTACTCTGTATGCATGGCAGTAAATGTGAACTTTTAGAAGAGGTTAAAACAACATACAACATATGGCTTCCTGGTGTTTGAATGAAACAACTTTATGACTAAAACATATTACTTTTTCATAACTTTTTGCTATACCCTTTCAACTTATTGGGTAAGATAATATTGCAAATAAAACTGTCCATTTCTTCTTTACTTAAGGTGTACACAAAGCTCTTCATTCTGACAACAGAGAAATGATGAGATTTACAGGAAACTGGCTGTGAACACTCCTTTCCCTGTAATACTCCAGCACCATCGGATAAGCCTCCATCAAGACTGAAAACCACAACACTGAAGAAAGACACCAGACAACACTGCACTCTGTAATGAATTTCAGCTATACAGAGTGGATACATGGAATTTCTGCTACTGCAAGTATGTATTATATTTCAAAATAATGAATCATACTGCATTTCAATTATATGATATTTAATATACCTTTTTAAATTCTTTATGACAAATTGTCTATATTTACTGTAGTTTACCTGATCATCCATAAGAGACACTAATGGAGAGACAACTAGCGCAATGCTTTTTGACCTTTTGGCATACAGGTAGGCTGGAAGCTGGTAGCAAAGAGATTTTCCCATTCCAGTAGAAAGAACCACTAAAGTGGACAGGCCTATTAGCAACAAATCAAAAAATATTTTATACATCACACTACTATCAGTTATTAACTACTGATTGCACAAAATCAGTATAAAAAGAAGCAAACATATTAGCTACAAATAATAGGAAAGAAATTTGGATTTCCTTTTTTCAAACTATAATTTGAAAAACTTTCATCACATGTAATGCATTAAAAAGGTACAAAATTGCACGGCTTAATTCCAGAAACGCATCATTTCATGTGCTAAAACAAAAAATGGAGACCGATAAATTCAATGTACACAAGCTGATAGCAGATATAATGTTGTTTGAGGATACGTTTGACAAAGACATTCCGCATGATTTAATGTGATATCTATATATAGAATACCGAAAAAAGCATTTAAAGATGGATTACTTACTTAATCAGATACTAGAAGAGAGCTTCAGAATAAGTTAAGTTTTCAGATATGTGTAGTTTAGCATAGGAATAGTCAGCAGGCCATCTTCAAAGGGTTTCAGCTCCCAAGAAGAGCTTACAATAAATGTTATTTTTATTATTTTTTAAATCAGGTAAAAATAACATTATTGTTAAACATTGTTGTAGAAACCTATACTATTGTACACTATAGAGGTATGAAAATAATAGAACTACAATATTATATGTTTCTGCAAGCCATATAAAATCTCTCCACTCTTCACACATTTTTGCTATGACAAGAATAAAAAAGATAAAGTTTTACCTGAAAGGATCCGCATAATAGCGAGTTCTTGACCAGGTCTAAATGACTTGTAACCAAAATCAGCAAGAGCTTCATAAACCTCTGGTGGAGTCGCTGAAAAAAAAGTTAGAAAAAGAGCTATCATATGTTGTCCAGTGATGTGCATTCCTGACAGGTATACTGACAGCTAATTAACTTGGGAAAAGTCAGAAGAACAATTCATAATCTGAACTTTATAAATGTTCTAATAGAATCTAACAATATCTCATCCAGAACAGAGATACTGTACCTCAATCGTAAATCAAGGCCTGGGAGTGGTGTTTGTTAGTGAACACCTGGTGGCTGGGTGACCCATAAAGCTGTAACAGTTTCAGTCTAAAAAAGTTGCATGGAGCCACCACATGGGCTCACCACTCACAAAATGGGGGAGGGCAAGATGCAATGGTAGTTGGCCAATAAGCTTGTGTGGGAAAAACCCAGATATTCAGGACCTTGGCAATGGAAAACTGGCTCTTGGAACATTTAAAGTTACTTCCTTGACAGGGAAGGTGAGGAAACTCATGCAGATAATTAAAGGAGTTGTATTTGATTTTCTAAAGGATATCATCTATTGACTGTAGTCCTAAAGGATCATATGAGGTATAAATCGACACCTGGTATAACTGGCTAAAGTACAAGTAGAAGTGGAGGGCTAGACAGGTTTTCAGTATATATCACATGTATTATGCCTGATGAGCATCTTCTAAGTTCATCTTCAGAACCTAAAGGCTGCTGGTTTGCAGCTGGCAGGCAGTGATACCACAGAGCGAATTCTTGGACTGATATACCTAGCAGGTGCAATTGGGAGGAATAGTGTGTTTTCAAACATAGGATTTAATTAAAAGGGTAAACATGAGCTGCATTTTGTACCACATTGTAAATATTTTTACTTTAACCATGATTTTCATCTATTAGTGTTTTATTTTTCTCCTATATTATACTGGCCCCATTTTGCACTACATTTTTACTGGGAGAAAACAAACTTAATGAATTCTTATTCTTTTTATATATGTATGGTTTAATATCTGCGGTGGGTTGGCACCCTGCCTGGGATTGGTTCCTGCCTTGTGCCCTGTGTTGGCTGGGATTGGCTCCAGCAGACCCCCGTGACCCTGTGTTCGGATTCAGCGGGTTGGAAAATGGATGGATGGATGGTTTAATATATACCTATGCAACAATGAAAATTATTGGAAGACCAATCAAAAATACAAATCATACAGAAAGCAAAAGCTGTTTACATACCTATTACCTTGCCATCTTCCTCAAGATGGTAGAGGGGTTTCATGGCTTCTGGAGGAGTCGGCTTTTCATAATCAGGACGGATCACATTCATTAGGACATAATCTTCCTCCTTCATTTCAGACTCATTTTCCTGACTAGAATGCGCAGGAACTAGAAAATACAGATAAGTGCAGTCAGACAAAAAAAATAAATACACTCTTTTGCTTTAAACTTCACAGACATTTAAATTATAAACTCAACATTTAAATATAACAGTATACACACCAATAGGATCACATCGTAGTGTAGCTGTGGTACGGGCCACTTCTTCAAGTGTTGGCAACTCAAAAGCTTCTTCAGCATTTTCATCTGGCTCTTCTAACTTTACAACTGGTGCTAAAAGTTAGACAACTTTAATGCATACAGCTCCTAAAATACCTTATTACTTTGTCAATGTGGCGACGTCTTCTTAGTAACATTTAAATAATTAAGACTCTCCTTACCATGCTGTTAAACCATTCTGAATTTTATGTTTGCATAGGATGTAATGTGAGTTTTTAGTTCTGTCTAAAATGTCTGATATGATTTGTACCACTGGAACCTTGTAATCATTAAGGCTACAAAGAAAAGAAGTTTAAATAATACAGAACCATTATACATAGCAGCAATTATTTCCAAATATAAACTTTGCCTCTCCTATCAATAACAGCATGCCTCAGGGAAGAAGGCAATAGGCAGTTATGAACAAAGCTTAATGAGAAAAAAAGAAAAAGAACCACCTTTTAAAATGCTGTTTTTAAAATTGTTAAATTATGCTGCTGCCTAAAACAATGTACTAATGGGAACCAAACGGCAAGGAATGCTTTACAGTCTGTGCTGCATATACAGTAACTACCAGACTGCATCATTTTCAAAGGTCAATAAGAGACAAGTTAGTCTAGATTCAAATCCAGGCACTACCTCTAAGGAATTTGCACTTTCTTCCAAAAAATGGAGTTTTTCTCCCACATCATACAGACATACATGTAGATTACTTCCACCTGAATGTACACTTTGATGGTCTGGCACACTATCCAGGGTTGGTTCCATCCTTACACCCATTGCTTTTGATACAGTCACTGGTTCCCCACAAAACAGCTTGGATGAGCGGTTTTGATAATCAATAGATGGATGGGTTAACTATAAGTTTAGTTGACATCCCATATTTTTCATTTCTAGGGTAGAAGGTATTTTAAACAGGACACAGTCCATTGAACCTTAGAGTGAGACAGTGGCTCTGTTCTCAAAAAATACAAATATTTTTTGCAATTATGAAGACATTAAGAAGAAAAACTGGTTTGCTACTTATAGAAAGCAATATCATTCCCTTTCCAAAAAAAGCTCAACTTTAATATAGGCTAAAATGAACTTTTATAACAAATACACAGCTGTCATGCATGCACATTAAATAAAGCTACAAGAATGCAACTGCAAATAGTTAAATAAAGTTTCGTGCAGCTCAGTAACTCAGATATTACTTCAATTATTGTAAAAACAGACAAAATTCTGAAGCTGGTTATTATGTTCTGTAACCATTCAGATGTATTTATTCTCTGTAAAAACAGACAAAATTCTGAAGCTGGTTATTATGTTCTGTAACCATTCAGATGTATTTATTCTCTGCACACTGTGGACACTGGGAGGCATCTCAGACACCAAACCCAAAAAAAAAAAAAAAAAAAAAAAAAAAAAAATAGACTTTCTTGTATGCTCAGATATGCAGATGGATATTTGAGGAGTAAGCCGCAAGATAATTATTATATTTTTATATCATGTACATTAAAGAATAATCAACAACAAATCAAATCATATAAATTATTACAGGAGTAAAGCTGAATAAATCGGACCCTGCAGCTGCATGAATAAAAAAGTACCACTTCCAGTAAACGGAAATAGCACAAAAGTTGATAGAAATCTACGTTTTGTACCTAATACTTGTATGTAAAATTTGGTTGACCTAAGTGAAAGTCTACTCAAAATTATCATGTTTACAAAAACATACACATACACACAGACAGACACACAAATGTAATTACAAAAAAGGTATTTTCATACTCTGGGAGGTCTAAAACGTCAAGATTCATCAAAATCTCAAAATCAAATTTTTGGATGATTACAATACTTTCCCTACGAGAAAGTAAATCAGACTCGGGTAGGTCAAAAAACATCAAGATTCATCAAAAACTCAAGGTCAAATTTTTGGACAATTACAATAGTTTCCCTATACTTCATACACAAGAAAGTAAAAACTGTTTAACACACAAGCCTCCCTTCAATAAGACACCTTGATTGGAAACAGCACCTGTTTCCAAAACACACCACAATAACAAAGAACAAATAATAATCTTCTCCCCCTCTCTAGTCGCATGCTGTATTCCAACGCTTCTAACTCAGACTCACCTGGCTGAGGAGGGGAGACTCTTTTAAAGACTAGGGAGGACTTTTGGTAGGTCAGAGGCATACCTTACAAGCACTTTTCCCATTTGGATAGAGGTCCAAGGTAACAGGTGAGCTTACTCACAATAGTTTCCTCCAGCAGCTCTGAGGGACCCAACAGAGGTGCCTGCTCAGACTACATATCCCATGCAGCCCCATGGGTATCCAAATGGGAGCACAGCCAGGGGTATGCTGGAATCCATCAATCTGGGTGAACATGCAGTATGTCCCTAGGAGGCAGACTCCCATTGTCTTTCTATTATTCTGGTTTAACAATCAGGGAAAGTACCACAGACCATCCCAGCCAAGATGCCAGCCCATTCATGCCATCTATTACAACACAAGCAGAGACATTGAAAACATAATTAATAACTCCTAAAAGACTTGGGAAACCTAATCATCACCTTCCAGGAAACAGAGACAGTACTTACCTCGGCCCTTGCAGTCTCTAGCCCAGTGCCCAGTGCCACCACATCTAAAGCAAATTTCACTACTACTAACAAAACCTCTTCCTCTTCCTCGACCAGCACCTCCAAACCGTTCACCCTTCAGTTGGAACTTATGCATGTACATCTTAAATTTGGAAAAAGAGAAACAGATATACTTTGTTGCACCCAATTTAAAACATATCCCTTTTTCAAATACAGCTTTACAGGAAAAACAAACTATTGGTAAATACAATAATAAAAGTAAATATACCAATAAACTTAGCTGTTTTTTTTCCTTTTGTAGAAATGCTTTCCCTTTCACAAGTCTGCCCACAAGTGCACATAGAATCATTTTATTTTTCACAATCTAGAAAAACTTATTTCCTATATTTGTTTAGCTGCAGAAATTCGATTCATTTGGTGAAATTTTCCTATCAGCTAGAGCTGAAGAAATTGTCCTAGTTTGTAGCGATTCAAACTACTTGATTTCAACTTGACAATGCTTGCAAACTGAATGTTCCATAACCTGCCCTTTATTTGCTGTTAGCTATGTAAAAACCAAAATGATACTAATCACCAAAGAGGAACATGAATAGTGAATTTGGTACAAGAATCTCTGCAAATTGGATTGGATTGTTGACAGAAATAATTTTGCTGGGTATGCCAAGTACAAATAAAATACACTGCTTCAGCATTTCCACAGGTGGTGCACTACAAATGACAGCACATTAAATGAGGAAATCTCTTTTTTCAATTTGACAGAATCCTTGCTTCCCCAATAGTCATTCAGTCAGATTTAAAAGCTTCCACAGTTACGAAAAATGTAGACGTATATATAAATATGTATATAAGCTAAAAAGAGGT
Source organism: Erpetoichthys calabaricus (assembly GCF_900747795.2). Classification (NCBI taxonomy): domain Eukaryota; kingdom Metazoa; phylum Chordata; class Cladistia; order Polypteriformes; family Polypteridae; genus Erpetoichthys; species Erpetoichthys calabaricus. The sequence continues at coordinate 33,794,543 of NC_041406.2, forward strand.
AAATATCTATGTATAAGACCAGGACTACAATGAAGCAATAACTGCAGATCAAGTCCAACATACCTGTTTACGAAGCACAGCTCCTTTTAGTGCAAATCCTTTAACGTGAGATTCTTTTTTAGATTGATTCTAACAAAGTTTCCATCTGTAGGTTTGGAACCAAGCCTAAATGGAAAAAGAACTTTTAAATATTTTAATACAGGGATCAGAAAAATCAAAAAAAAAATTTAGAATATTCTTGAAATCAGCTACACCTTCTCAGGAAAGGTACCAGTATTGATTAAAGCTAATTATGAATCAGTATTAAAAAGGTACCCAATCAGTGTACAACCCCAAATTAGGAAAAGTTGGGAAGGTATGGAAAATGCAAATTAAAATAAAACACCGTAATTCTTAAATTTACTTTGACTTTTATTTCATTGCAGAAAGTATGAACCCAAGATATTGTTTGGTCTGGTCAACTTCATTTAATTTCTTAATATACATCCATTCCTGCATTTCAGGCCTGTAACTTGGGACAGTCCTCCCCAATCAAATGAAGTGTGCAAATTATGACAAAATTTAGTCCAACCGTGTGGATTTACGTATATACAGTATATAGAGTTAAGTGAAAAAGAAAGTACACCCTCTTTCAATTCCAAGGTTTTATGTATCAGGACTTAAAAAAAAATCATCTGGTCCTTAGCAGGTCTTAAAATTGGGCAAAAACAACCTCAGATGAACAACAACACATGACATATCAAAAACTAAGTCAAACTGCAGTAGCAGTGTGTGAAAAATTAAGTACACCCTTACTGCTTCCATAGGAATTAAGAAGGTAAAGTAGCAGTACAAATACACAGAATTTGAGCATTATACTGTATATTAGATTAACTTATGAAATTAATAATTGTAGTTCTTTGATTATGAAAAATGCAATGAGAGCACTATACCAATTAATTTGGAATATTAAGTACCTGCATTTCCTTTTCACTTTCTTCATACTTACTACAGGATAAAATATTGTAATGGGGTCAAAATTTAAACTTTGAGTTTTGCACATATTTCCATATTTAAGGCATCCTTGAACACAATTTGACTGTTTCCAGCATGATGTATAAGTGACTATCACACATATAATAACTCAAGAGCAACGCTGCTGACCATGATCACATATGGTTCTCTCATTATAATCGTAAAAGACAAGACCCCCACTAATATTGAATAAAACAGGATCAGGGTAATTTCCTTTTTATTTGAAATATTTCCTTTTGTTATTAGCAGGAACCCTAAAAATTCAAATAAAGTTTTAGAAAGTTTTAGAAAATTAAAAGGCCCACAAATTTTGTCTAAGGTATTTTTCCATGTCCACAAACATTTGCAGTGAGCTGACATTTTATGTTTACCACGGAGGGAAGCTTTACTGTTAATGTGCTGCACTGTGTTTCAAATGAAAGTGACTGGGAATAAAAATACCCTAAAGTATTCATGTGAAGCTTGTCTTGACATTCTCAGCCATTTTGGAAATGGAAAAAAAGATTATTTCACTGGCGAAAGACCCAACATAACCACATGACAATACCCCAGCCATCTTTAGTCTAATGCACTTACAGTAAAAGACATTTATACCATGTTTACTTCTGTCCACTGAACACTAATCCTTTTTTATTTATAAATTTATAACTTTGGACCATGGAGCATAAATGTGCTGCCAATGAGAATAAGTAGAATATGCATGAAAAACAGGCCAGATTTTAATATCTTAGAATGAATATACCTTATTGTACTTGAATTCTATTAAAACACTCTTAGATACTGTGCATTTCCAAACCTGCTAAATTAAATTCAGGGTTGTGTGGAGCGGGAACCTCTCTTAGCGGCACTGGACACAAGGCAAAAATTCAGGAAACAACCCTGGAAAATTTGCCAGCACAGTTCAGGGTTCTGCTTAATTTGATATTTTCCAGAATTCCTTTTGAAACTAAAACTAACTTCGGCAGACTGTCCTGGCTCAGCAGTGTGGCTCATTTATCTTACAACAGCAATATTGGCCTAAACTTGCTTTTACTTGGAAGTGGTCACCAATAGTGTAGTGAAGTGCATGTCCATTGCTATCACCTAAGTCTGTATAAACCTAACAGCTTGTATATTTCCTGTAACCATAAACTGGATTAAGAGAGTCTCGGAATGTTCTGGTTGTATATTTAAGCAGCATCTTAGAATTCACCAAGCATCACTAATTAAGTTGATTTCCAAAGGTGCTTGTTTTGTATTTTTCTCAAAAGTACCACTGAAATTTTGCCAATGCATTTATATCTATTGTTACTTATATTTGGCTGATGCCTTTATACAAGGTGACTTTTACCTAGATTTTGGCCTTGTCCTCTTGCCTTTGCTGTTTTAGCAGTAAATATATGAACCTTTGCCTCTCAATAATGTCCCCATGCTCTCCTCCTGCCCATCTCATATCACCGAAACAAAATCCAAACAATGCTGCTAGTGACTTAGATGTGTTCATGCTAACATTTATGCTCCATGCCTCTTTACCCTGATGCTCAACTAATGTCATCTTACAGTTGTATGATGATTACAATTTCAAATAATTTAGCTGCTATTAAACACTGTGAAACACAATCAATCAGTTCAAAAAACTTGCATATTGTACCCAGCAAAACATAGCAGCATATTAGTACGATGTAACGGAAGCATAGTATGTTAGATGCTGTACATAAAAGCCTGAAATACTAATAACATTTACAGCTAGTTGTCAACAAATGCTGAAATGGCCAAGTTGGTTGATCACCTGAAGACAGATTAGAAAAGGCCATCAGTGGAGTCCCTAAGGGTCCTGTGGGTGGATCACTACTCTTTCCAATTTTAGGCTGAATGTGCAAGTAAATAACAGTAAAACTGATGAAACAGCAAACACTGAGGAGGTAGCAAAAAGGATAATATTTTATACCAGTAACGGTTATCGTGCAGTAAATACACTTGAATTGAGCATTCATAGTTTTCATCCTCTTTCTCTGTACATTTCGCATTTGTTTGCTCAGAGGTTGATGCTCTTGCTGTTTCATGAGCAGCTCTTCTTTTCTCCACCCTAGCAGCCTGCTTCTTCTCTTCTTTCGTCGGCATCTTTTCGCGTTACAACTGATCAAGTCAGTGTTTGTGTTGCAATTACTTAGTACATTTTCTTTCATTTTTCACTTAAGCTGGCACTTAAATCATTCTTGAGGCAGATTGAACACTTAAGATATGAAGAGGTAGGGGAAGGGACGGCGAACGTGGAAGGGATGAGAATGGCGGCCGTATGCATGCGCCGCACAGCCGCCCTACTGGCCGCTGCTGAGAGTTGATTCTACAATAAAATAAAATAAAAAGAGGAATAACCTTGGAGGTCAATCATCACGTATAGCAGACTTCACGTAGTATATGTCTACCAAATTTCAGGTCAATAGGTCAAACAGTTTGTGAGCTACAGGTGATTTAAAATCCAGGACAGACAAACGAAGAGCCACGGGAACGTATTATATATAAAGACTAGCAAAATACCCGCACTTCACAGCGGTGAAGTACTGCTTTAAAATTTTTATTAAGAAGAAAAGTAAACCTTTTTAAACTGAGGGAAAATATACCAATAATTATTTGTTAAGGATCTCTTTGTATACCACGTTGTCAGTTCGGCCCTCCAGTTGTAATATGACCAAGCTGTGCGCTGGGCTTACTCTTGAGCATGCAAAGTATAGTTGGCCATGTGAAAAGCAATCTTGCCTCAAATCAATGCCAACCTTTTGTAGGGTCTGTCCCTGAGACTTAATTGTCATTGCGAAGCAGAGCCTTACTGGAAATTGAAGGCGTTTGAATTGAAATGGGTTTCATCGATAACTTCGCATCCAGATTTTGAGAGTTTAAATATTCATAAACATCAAAGTGTCCACTACTCATATCGTCACCTGTGAATCTAAGATGTTTAAGAGGCATTGGCGGTTGTCCAAAGGTGTTAAATATTTGGCCATTTCGGTACACTTGAAAGCGACAACCGAACAATTCAGCGGCAGCCATCAACTTACATGCAGAACCATAGGTGAAGGGCTTAAGCATTTCACTTTTATAGTGCTCCTGTATAGTATAATTATCTCCTGTACCGTCATCAGTCCACACCTTGAACTTGTCCCAGTCATTCAATACATAAGACACAATGTTCCTTCGGAAATCAACAGTGAGCCTGATATGGCTGTGCAATATGTAACACTGAGAATGGAAAAGGCAGGCACCATCTCCGGGCATGGAAACCACTCGGTAAGTTACAGTTCTTTGATCAATGGTGATCACCTCGATAGACATGTTAATGGGGGTACGGTTGGAACAATAAAGGAAATGGGTACCTGAACAATGTAAACTAAGTCTAAAATACCTACACAATAACTATAATCGTAATAAACGAACAATAAAACAGAGGAGAAGCTGTGGATTAAATAAAAAGGCTGCAGTTATCAGCAGGGAGACGTGAATACCATGGCAAAGCAAGGAAGGGAATGAAGAGACCGGAGCGACGGACGGCCTTATATAGGCAGGCAGCCAACTACGTGGGAGGCGTGGGAATGGTGGACCCAACGCCGCCTCACACGGCGACCGAATTGCAGGCTATGGACGTATATATGTATATAAATAGGATTCAGTTAGCGTTGGGAACCCGCGTACCAAATTTCTTGGAAGATGGGTTCATAAGTAACAAAGACCGTTGTAAAGTTCAATATGGCGGCCGACAGTGGCGTCATACCACCGAAATAAGTACGTATATCGGTTTTGGTTAGCGCAGGGAAGCCGCCTACCAAATTTCGTGAAGATGGGGCCATAAATAAGAAAGTTTAACATGGCGGACATTGTCGACCATTACTCGTAGAATTTCGAAATGAAACCTGCTTAACTTTTGTAAGTAAGCTGTAAGGAATGAGCCTGCCAAATTTCAGCCTTCTACCTACACGGGAAGTTGGAGAATTAGTGATGAGTGGGCCAGTGAGGGCTTTGCCTTTTATTAGTATAGATATATTAAAGTAGACCTGGGCAATCTTCAAAACTGGGAAAACATTCAGAAGGTCTTTAACTGTAAATGCTGGCAAAATAAGCATTAATAGTAAATTCAAGATGAATGATGCTGAACCACAGCAGCAACCTCTAAAAAGGATTTGCGAATTTACACTGACGCAACATTCTTTTTTAGGCAATTAAAAAGGTCAATAAAAGGTTGGGCTACATTTTAAATGGAATATAAAATCACACTATATTATGTTCATATTCTATTAATGATGTAATGAAACTGCAGCTGAAGAAATGTTTGTGGTTCCAATCATCACGCTACAAAAAAAGATATAGAGGCCAGACAAGCTATGCAGAAAGCAGCAATCGTACCTCCTATTCTGAGAGGTTTACGGAATTAAACCTTTATAGTCTTGAGCACAAAACATTATGTGGAATCCTAATCCAGGCTTTCAGTATTCGTAAAGGCATCAATAAAGTTAATCCAGCAGACTTCTACAACTTAAACAGTGACTCATACACTCAAGGGTTGAAAATTAAGGGGAACTGCATTTAGCACGGAAGCCTGGAAACATTTTTTCCCCCTCACTCACAGGGTCATGAAAATCTAGAATAAATTATTAAATCACATAATTGAACCTGAAACTAACAATTTTAAAATGGTTTTGATGAGATATTAAGACAGCTTAAATATTAGCTAACTAAATAAGCTTGATTGATGAAATTGTCTTCTCAAATTTCTTTTGTTTTTCTTGTAAATTACTCTTATGTTCTTCATCAAAATAACCTATTTATTTAGGTGTATAAAGCAAACAACTATACTTTATATTTGTATGAAACTGAACAGAACTTTTGGACAGTTCAGTCAGTCAGTCATTTTCCAACCCGCTATATCCTAACTACAGGGTCACAGGGGTCTGCTGGAGCCAATCCCAGCCAATACAGGGCACAAGGCAGGAACAAATCCTGGGCAGGGCGCCAGCCCAGCTCAGAGCACATGCATACACCCACACACCAAGCACACACTAGGGACAATTTAGGATCGCCAATGAACCTAACCTGCATGTCTTTGGAGAGTGGGAGGAAACCGGAACATCCCGAGGAAACCCATGCAGACATGGGGAGAACATGCAAACTTCACGCAGGGAGGACCCGGGAAGCGAACCCAGGTCTCCTTATTGCCAGGCAGCAGAGCTACCACTGCACCACCGTGCTCCCTGACAGTTCAGTGATAACATAATAATGGGTGAAACTAAAACAATGTCTGCCTAATTATTTCAAACCTAGCTTAACAGAACATACTGTACATGTATCATACCTGCTTCCCCCTTAATATAATTCAATAGTATATTCAATTTTTATCAATATCCATTTAAAAGAAGGCACTGGTCTAAATGAAAATGGGCCGTCTCAGGGATCCTCTACAGCTGAATCAGAAAGGCCCCAAATCTCTGGCTCTTCCCAGTTACTATACCAATGCCTTTCATGCAATTATTAACTGGTTTAAGTTTGAAATATCAGGACAATGATAAAAAAAAAACACTGTACAGTTTCTTTCCTTGTGTTATCCTTGCACAGAAGATTCAGAGCATCAAATCACTGACTGCATTTTTCTACATTAATGATGAACCTCACCTTTAAAGTATTTTCCACTTCTGTATTGTAAAGTCTGGTTACTATAAATTGAGATTCTTTGTTAGATGTTTCCTTATGAGGAGCTATATGTATGTGTGGGATGCTGCCCTACAATGAAATTAACAGAACTAGATATTAGCTTGCTCTCAAAGGTGCCACAACAGGCCCTTACTCCTGCTCTCCAGAAATTTAAAATGGTCCCTGGGGCTGCGAAGCAGAGATGCTCATTGCTCCTCCACAGTTTCACCTTAAGTAATACTCTAATATGTACAGTATATGTACTACTTTAATGTGATGTGAAAATAGCCTAAATAACAGCTTTGTTGATCATATAAAAGGACTAGACAAAAAAAATGTTAATAAAAATGCAACCTACTTTAGCAATACGGTGATATAAGTAAATGGAAATATTTAAGCATTTGCTCTATATTTCCCAAACAAATTCCCAACTTCTATACACCAAACACTGCAGCAAACACATCTTAGTGGAAAATACAGGTGGAATGCAGCCTTTCACTTCATCAAACATTCCTCTTACAAACTATTACCACTAATTTCCTTGTAATTTAGCAGCAGCAGTTGAGAATTAAGTTCAACAAATGCACATGAACTTTCACCACATTCAAACCGATGCTCCAACCGACAAAATAAAATGAACATCATATGACACACACTAATGAGGTCATTTTTGCTATCATACTGTGTTTGATATCAGAGAGTATACAAAAGCAACTGCCAGAAAAGCTTTATCAACTCAGATTTATTTTTTGCACGAGTAACTGTAGAAATGTGAAATTGTGAATTTCCCCTTGGGATTAATAAAGCATCTATCTATCTATCTATGTGAAATCTTGTATGTATGCATTGTCTTGGAGTGGGAAGGACACATCAAGATAAGGGGAATATTTTCCATCTGGTTAAAATGTTCATAGATCTTTCTGTCTAGCTAATTTTCCTATAATATCTTGTCCTATTGTTCCCCATTTTATGAACCAGACATAAGAATTCTGTTAATAACAAGTACTAGCACAACAGAAATGTGCAAGCTGCAACACAAAATAAGACCTGCATTATTAATAACTTAACAAGCTATGTCAAAATACTTAATTAGAACTCACCATAGCGTTTCAGCATACTGGACATCTGCATTTAAATCGCATGTACATTTTGACCAGAAAAACTACTTGATTCTACTAAATCTTTTCTATTAAATTTAATTTATAATAATATACACATAATTTATATTACCCTAGGTTCTTGTCTATAAGCCGGACTCGTGTATAAGCCGGAGACCAAAAATCATACGAATTTTTAAAATAAAATCTTATCATAGATAAGCCGGACTCATGGATAAGCCGAACGTACTATAACCTATAACTAATAGAAGGGAGGGAGGTCAGTGGTCTCACTCGCACCCATTTAATTTCTTTAAGGGGGGAGAGAGTGTGAGATATTGGCGTCTCTCTCACTCCCCGCATGGCGCGGTTGGAGCGGCCGGAGCGCGTATTTTCTGCTCTGGGCGTCGCCGAGTCAACACGCGCGCGTAGCGGTCATTTAAATTGTGATTTTATATGTAAGCATATTTAAATATATATCGCGGATTTTTTGCTGGTTCGCGGATTTCTGGTACATGCTTCCTCAGTTGGTTTGCCCAGTTGATTTCATACAAGGGACGCTATTGGCAGATGGCTGAGAAGCTACCCAACTTACTTTTCTCTGTGTCTCTTGCGCTGACTTTCTCTGATCCTGACGTAGGGGGTGTGAGCAGGGGGGCTGTTCGCACACCTAGACGATACGGACGCTCGTCTAAAAATGCTGAAAGATTATCTTCACGTTGCTACCTTCTGTGTGCAGCTGCTTAGTGAAGCGACATGCTGCACGGTGCTTCATATACTTAAAAGCTCAAAGGGCACGTATTGATTTTTCACTCTTTGTTTTTATCTGTCTCTCTCTCTCCCTGCTCCTGACGGAGGGGGTGTGAGCTGCCGCCTTCAACAGCTTTGTGCCGCGGTGCTTCGCATACTTAAGCCAAACAGCCCTATTGATTTGTTTGCTTTGCTCTCTGTTTCTGACAGCCTGTGCTCCTGACACGCACTCCTTTGAAGATGAAGATATGTTTGCATTCTTTTAATTGTGAGACAGAACTGTCATCTCTGTCTTGTCATGGAGCACAGTTTAAACTTTTGAAAAAGAGACAAATGTTTGTTTGCAGTGTTTGAATAACGTTCCTGTCTCTCTACAACCTCCTGTGTTTCTGCGCAAATCTGTGACCCAAGCATGACAATATAAAAATAACCATATAAACATATGGTTTCTACTTCGCGGATTTTCTTATTTCGCGGGTGGCTCTGGAACGCAACCCCCCGCGATGGAGGAGGGATTACTGTATAAGCCGATATTCTATTTTTTCATTTTCACAACTTTTTTCCTTAGATAAGCCGCGGCTTATAGACAAGAACTTAGGGTATATGAAGCTCATATTTGGAATCCTTGGTGTCATGTGATAAATACTGTATATACGCTAAGTATACCATAATAAGGTAAAGCATATCTATACCTACAGAGGCCACCAATATTCCCTTAATACCATTCAAAATAAGTTATAATATACCATTACACTTTACCTTCTTCCCCTACTTGCATGTGTATTGCTGTTTTTCATGGCCTCAGCTTCATCCTCAAGTTCTCCAAAAATATTCTCTATGGAATGTGTTTGGTCCAGCTTCAGTTTCTCTGCAATGCTACTTTCCTCAGTGACGTCTTTGGATCCACATCTCCTATCGGCCTTTGGTTTGCTGCATTTCTCTCCCACTGTAGAAACTGGACTGCCTTTTGTTGTTTTTCTCTTCTTGGGGACAGATGTAGGTTCTAAAGAGTTGACAGTTTCCTCTACTCTTCGCCTTTTTTTGTTTATTTTTCTTATCTCCTTTCTTGGTTGTTCTGTTTCACTGACAACTGCACTATGTATTTCTTTACCAATTTTCTGTGTTTCTTGGGTCTCCTGTTCAAACTCTGCATTTCCAGAATTCTGCTTACTGTCAGTAGAAAGTGGATGCTCGTCCTCATTAAATTCATATTCATGCATATTTTCTACATATTTGGACTTGGTAACTTTCTCAGTTTTGTGATCACTTGGTGTTTTTTGGAAACCATTAACAGAGCCCTCTTTCTCTTTGCTTTCTGTATGATTTAATGAGCATACCTGTTCTTTCGGTATTTCAGGAACTTGATCTACTGCATCTTCCTTAGAAGACATTACTAAATGGTTAGAAAGGTTGCTCTTTTTACTATATTCTGCATTTAAGTTTCCATTTGCCATGTTTCCAATTGGCATCTCATCCTCCTGCTCCACTTTAGCAAACACCTGACAACGCTCCAGCCAACCTGAATCTAATGAAGACAGCCTTTTTATCATTGAATTGTGTAACCGCTGGGCTTTTTCCTCCTTCTTTGAACAAGTAAGAGGTGAGATGATCTTAGCCACATTTAAACCTTGCAATGGTTGATCTTCTTCCTCAGTACTCAAGGATGGAACTCTAGAACAACTTAGAGGAGCGGTACAAATACTTGGGTTTGGCACACACAATGGTGGACTTTCCACAGTAGCTGTATTTGTGCTCATTTCTGGTGATTTCTTTAAGGTTCTCTTTGGAGTAAATGACTTTTTCAGAGATGTTGGTCTATCCTGAAAATAAGGAAATGTACAATAAAAGATAAAACCCTTAAGTTCATATAACTAGAGTATCTGAATGTCTAAAATGAATTTAGTTAGATCTCAGACACAGATAAATAATTACTGACTATCTAATTATTTTCACTTCAAGAGGGTAAGTAAAATTCATGTCCTAAATTTTGGTCCCATGAAGGACAGCTTTCTGTCTTGACAGCATTGCTACAGAGACAGGTTTAGACTTATTTCAACTCTGCAGTATATTAAACCAGTAGCAGAAAGAAGTCAGCAGCAGATGGATCAAGGAACAAGGGAAATATCCATCATTTTAATTTGTAGATATTAAAAGGCAGCAAAAACAAAACCTAAAATGAGAATTTCAGGTGTTACTATCCTCATTAAAAAGCATGTTAATTTAAGTTTTGTCTGTGCTACATTGTAATTTCTGGACTTTGTAACTACAGCAATAAGCCACAGTTTAACCTTAGTAATGAGATGCCAAACAAGCCACCTCTACATATAGAGAAAAATACAGATACACAGTATTTTCAAGCACTGCAGATCTTTTAATCAAAATGTAATGAATTTCAAGATGTGTATGCATTATTCGGTACCATGTTGCAATTGAAATAGCCCACTCACAATGCAAAGTCATCCTTTAAAAAAAAAAAAAATAAATAAATATTTATATACTGTATATATATAAAAAACACAAAGTATATTGAGAAAACAAAAACATTTTATTACCTTAGTTAATGTGCCCATGTTTAATTTCAACTTCATTCCATAATACAGAGATGAAACTTTAAGCGAGTCCCTCTCTTTGGAAGTTAACTTTGTTGATGGCGTATTGACTCGGTTAAGATGGGAGCCCCAACAACCAGAGTCAGCTATCTGCAAATAGATATATCACAAGAGCTCTGCAGGTTTCAATAAAATCATACTCTTCACTAAACAATACATAACTAAGGAAGTGTGATCATAAAAGAGGTACGATGTAGATCAGAGGTCAGCAACTACATTTGTCCAAGGGCCAGAATTTTGGCATTGTGACACTGTGGGGGCCAGACTTTCAAACAAAATTAATTTATTCAGCATAATTAGATATTGTTTAAAATGTTCACTTTCTTACAAAATTAATGTTATTTTTACTAGCTTAGATCTGTGTGATGAATGCAGTTAGGCAATCAAGATACTTTAGTTTCATGCAAATCTGCGTTCTCAAAAATGAACAGACTGTCAAACCAGTCTTTGGAGGACTGCTTGTGAATAAGCCTAACAACTGTCAAGCCTGATGTTAAGAAGGTGGTGTCAGAGGGGAAATGTAATTTCTCCCATTAACCAAATGTGAGTATTTCAGCCTTAAGATTTTATTAATAGGGTCCATTGTTAAATTATGGTTGATTAAACGATTATTTGTCGCACAGACGATACCTTGCAGGAAGCAGCATTGAACCAATCTGTTCACTCTCTTGAAAGCAACATTTCTGGAAACTAACAAATGTCTGTTTAATTAATTCATATCCATGTTCTGTTGTCACAAAAAAACAGAAATTTGACATGCTCTTTTGTTTTATAATGTGATATTAAGTAATCAAGCAAAATAACACCTTTTATTGACTAAATAAATTATTACAATGTGCAAGTTTTCAAGACAGCTCAGGACCCTTCTTCAGTCATTTTGCTTCTCATTGCATTCATAATGGCTAACATGGTGCAACACACAAGTACTACATGTGATATCAACTAAACCAAATTTCTTTTCTGCTTTGACTGCAGTTTTGTTTGTTATTGTGCATGTGGGAAAAAAATTAATTGTTAAATAATGTTAAACAAATACACCAAAATGTTAAATGAGAGTTATGAGTTTGTCCATACTCTTTCACAAGAACAAGCCGCATTCCATTCATAAAAGGCAGAATTCATAATATACTGAAAGATTTACAACTCTTTAGAACCTGGGGTGGAACACACCTATTTTCGGTATGTAAACCTAATGAAATTATATTAATAGGCTATATCTCAAATGTTTTGGAATGGCTTTAATATTCTAAATAAAATATTCTAAATAGCATAGCGCATTTTCCCCTCTTAACATTTTCTTTATTCATTAATTGATTAATTTTTTTGCGGACCGGATGGGAGGCTTTAGTGGGCCAGAAGTAGCCCGCAGGCCACCAGCTGATGGTCATTGATGTATATTCAGTGGACTCAAGTAGAAATATTAACACTTCTTCATTTAGAATTGTTGCAAGTATTGTAAATATCTTTCCATTAAGTTTGCTAGAAAAATTATTAAACAGAGAGGCAGATTATCCAACACTGATCTAAATTTCACAAATATGCTTTTAATTTACCACATCATCTTGCTTGGATATTCCACTATTGGATGCTGTCATTTTTTCATTTTCTGCATTTTCTCTTGTCATTTTGAGTGCTCTGTATTCTCTGTACAACTCTACAAAGCAAATAAAAATATACATTTAAACAGGGTATTTTAAGAGTTCTTGTTTACACTTAGCCTTGGTAACATATTCTGCAAGATGGAGTAAACCCAAAGAGAACTTCAAATGGCTTGAACGATCTAGAACATGATGATACAACTAATAAAGATTTCTCTAACAGCTGGTCTGCAGGTGATGTCAGCATGTAGTTGTCGGACTATTAATGATATTAATTCTTTACATTTATACAGCGCTTTTCTCACTACTTAAAGCACTTTACATAGTGAGTGGGGAGCCACTTCAGCCACCACTAATGTGTGGTATTCACCTGGATGTTCACCACACATTAGCTGTTAGGTGGTGAGGGGTGAGACAGAAAGGTAGTCAGAGACAGGGGGTGATTAGGAGGCCAGAATGACTAGGCCATGAAGGGCATTTTAACCAGGACATCGGGATTCACCCTACTCTTTACGAAGGATGCCCAGGCATCTTTTGTGACCACAGAGAGTCAGAACCTCGGTTTTACATTTCATCTGAAGGATGGCGGTATTTTTATAGTACGGTGTCCCCGTCACTGGACTGGGGCATTGGGATCCACATACAGACCATGGGGTAAATACCCTCTGCTGGCTTCACCAACACCTCGTCTAGCAGCAGAGGGCTGGCTGGGCCTGAACATGCTTAGCTTCAGGTGGATGACCTGTTCTGAAGTGTATGTGGTATGGCCGACTGTAAGCACTAGGTAAAGGAAAAGGTTTCTGACAGCACAAAGCAAAGAAAGCGGCTACAATTATCAGTCTGTGTGAGAATAGCTGGAATTCTGAGAATGGGTTCACAAATAGGAGAAAGGAATTAAGTAGACTTTTGCTTGAATCTTAAGTCAAAAGACCACATGTATGGTGGGGTTACCACCACAATTTTTAAATAAGTAGAGTGCACTTGGAGTGCATAGTTTCTGCTGCCCAGATACTGAAAGAGTGACCTCAAGTTTCTCATACTCCTTATACATCTTAAGATTAAAAATGTAGTTTGGATCAGGATTAGTGAAGGCCACTACTGCAAGACAATATCTGACCATTTGGGGTGATCCCTAAACCCAGAAGTAATTTAGGTCAGTTTAATGTAATTTTATAAAATACACTACCAATCATAAACCAAGTGTTTTATACATAATTACTGACAAAATGTTAAAAAATAAAAATGACATGAAACAAACAGTTTGGAAAGCTGTAAAAGCACAGTGTAAACTAGAATGGAACAGAAAAGAGGTGGGTCTCCCAAGGTCTGTGTGGATTTCCTCTGGGTGTTCCTGGATTTCCCTTCCCAAAGGAATGCAGGTTAGGTTAACTGACAAATCTATATTGTCCTTAAGCAAGTATGGGTCTGCTTGAGTGGACCCTCTGATGTACTGGTACCTTATTCTGGACTATTTACTGCCGAACCCCAAGTGTAGTGGCCCTCACCCCAAATTGGTTAAAGCAGATTTGAGAATGTGCTTTAATGTGTTACCAACTACAAAAGTTTGCAATTATTTTATGTTACCATTTTAGTCTGTTGTGGTAATGTGGCATTTAAATCAAGAATAAATTAAGCAGCAAAGGAAATAACATTTTATACTTTACACCGTAAAATATCAATGCTGCCTCTCAAAGGATTGATGGAGTACCTGGTTTCCAGGTTAGAGAAGCCCAAGAGCAGAAAATTGCACGGTGACAAACAGGGCCATGCTTCAAGGAAATCTTGCAAAAGCAAGGGGAGAAAGCAATGGTATATACAACATATAGTGAATTTTAAAGTGTTTACAATTTCAGTTCTTGCTAATATGAAAGCTGAAAATAGGATATGTCAGATGTGCGGCACAGTGGCGCAGTGGTAGCGCTGCTGCCTCGCAGTTAGGAGACACGGGTTCGCTTCCTGGGTCCTCCCTGCGTGGAGTTTGCATGTTCTCCCCGTGTCTGCGTGGGTTTCCTCCCACAGTCCAAAGACATGCAGGTTAGGTGCATTGGCGATTCTAAATTGTCCGTAGTGTGTGCTTGGTGTGTGGGCACTTGTGTGTGTGCCCTGCCTGGGGTTTGTTTCCTGCCTTGCGCACTGTGTTGGCTGGGATTGGCTCCAGCAGACCCCCGTGACCCTGTAGTTAGGATATAGCGGGTTGAATAATGAATGGATGGTTGTCAGATGTAACCAATAATATTATTGAAGGTGAAAACACAAGATTTTAAGTGAAAGTCATTTTTTGTGACAAAAAAAGTCTCTCCATGTCCACTTGGGAATCCTCCTACACTCCAAAAATGGACAGAGTAAGTTGTCAGGAAACTGAAACAGTGCAAGTAAATATGAGTGTGTATGTGCGCAGACAAATTCTGCATTGGACTGACATCTTACAGACTTATAGTTTCTGTAGTCACCCAGTGCTGAAAGAGAAGGCTTTGAATCCCTCTAACCTTGTTGTGAAAAAGTGGGTTCACACAATTCATGTCTAGATAAACAAAACACTAAAGAAAGATAAGTACTGTATGTTTATTTAAAGTATTTTAATGCTTTTTAAATTATGTTAAGTTGAAGTACCAAATACTAGATGGAGCCTCTTCAAAGGGAGGCTGGGGAATGTAAACCAGATTGTAACACAAGATTGTATAGAATTTTAAAGGCAAATTCACAAATATCATCAAATCAAAATAAAAAGGTAAAGATTTATGAATAAAGTTAACAAAAACGCAACTTTCAAACAAGATGGTTCCGTCAAGCTAAACTCACCTTTTATCTCTTGTGAAGCGCTGTCTATGTCTTCCTATAAAACCAAACAGATAAATAAAATCATACACAATGTTCATCTCTTCAACTAGCAGAAGAGCAGCACTCCAGTAGCAATTACCTTATTGGGCTTCCGTTTATGCTCCTGAACAAAAGATGACTCCCATTTCTTCAACAAGATTTTGAGGTCATTGTAACGATCCATCCTAAATTATAAACTTGTAATGAATAAAAACCCATCAACAAAAACTTAACACCATGGTATTTTTAATTACAAATTCTGTATTGCCCATTGTTCACTTAGATATGAGTCATGACAAGAGACCATTATCCTGAAACTAGACACCAAACTATGTTTTAACCATTTCTTTTAAGTCCTAAAATTGTAATTGTTATCTAGGTACAAGAACCCAAAAAAGGAAGCAGGCTTTAATGGCTAAGTCATTGTACCAGAACGATCCACGGACTAACCATAAGATCATTCTAAGCAATGAACCTACTGCAAGCTGATGTAGAAATACGGAAACATGTGCTGTGATATGATGATTTTATGCAAAGGCTAAGCTGATTCTTTCTGTAATTGCCACAGTTATGCCAAACAAATAAAAGCAAAAAGAAGGAATTGGTGTTCCTCTTAGTAGCATCAGGAAAATGACTGGAACCAGGCAGTGTGGCATAGCAGTTAAGGCTTTGGATTTTAAATCCTAAGGCTGAAAGTTCAAATCCTGCTACTGACACTGTGTGACCATAAGCAGGTCTCTTCATCTGCTTGTGCTGCAAATGGAGAAGCAAAAGAAAGGTAACCAATTCTATCACAAATGTTGTAAATCTCCTTGGAGAAAGGTGTCAGCAAAAAAGTAAGCAGTAATAATAACCAACCCTTGAATGTATGCCAATCCATTATAGGCCACACTAACCCACAAAGAGTCACCTCTGAGTTGCAAATTAATATAAGAAGCTCATATTTGGGAACTGAGGAAAAAAAACTAAGTATCCAGCAAGTTATTCATATGAAAAACCACATGGGCAGCAGCAGGACCAATGACCAAATCCCAGTAATTTACCCAAGATGATAACCAAAAAAAACAAATGTATAGTACTCATAAATAATATCCACACACATTCAGGGATTCATTTCATTTTTAAAGCAGTTAAATGGTTCTCAGTGTTCTACAAAGGGTTTACAGGTTCTTCTCATGTCAATGGAGGGGATTTCTCCTACCACTGTGATTTTGACTATACTAGTGTGTATATTCCCTTAAATGGACTGGCATACTGATCTGCTGTTGGTCTGAGGAAAGTCTGTAGCTCCCTCTGTATTTTAGCTCTGATTACCAGATGGTGAGCAGTACAATGGCAGAGTGGTTACCCCAATACAGCTCCAGAAAATAGTGTTTGAGCCCCCATTTATCTATGCTGATGGAACAGGCTACAACCCTCCAGGACCCTGAACTGGATTTCAGAACTGAAAAAAAAACAGATGGGTCACTAAATATTCAATGTTCAGGTCCATCCAAAAACTTCAGTGTTGATTTTTAACATTATTTATTCTAAAAATATTTTGTTTTAACCAAAACCCAAACGTACTAATCTATTTGTAAATCAAAAACAACAACTAATCATTCTGTTTATTTAGGAGACGCTTTAATCCAACGAATGTACAAATTAGAATGGCACAATTGTTAACATGCATATGAAAATTATTTTTAATGGTACACAAGGTTAAATACGTCCAGTCAGTGTGGATTGAAGTGCCACGCTTGTAGTATCCTCCACTAACAAATGGCTACGCTAGTTTAGCAACGTGAGATTTCAGTTGCAGACACGGGTTCACTCAACTTACTAAGGGTGACAGACGGCTTTAAACAGCCTCTGCCAGCCCGTGAAGTGTAGATGCATTTAATGATCTTTTTTGAGAGTGCGTGCAGCATCGTAAAATTTTCATCATGAACCTTACATGTAAATGCATTAAGTAAAATAAATCTAGCAGTGGAACTCAGAAAAAGTAAACACGTTTATCTTTTAATCAACAATGCCGGTCAACAGTGCCAGTGCCTGCGCCTGCAGCAAAAGCTGCAGCTGCAGCTGTTGCTTCGCTCGCTCTGCATTTGGCAGGGTAACCGGATAATTATTTTATTCTGGCGCTCCTATGTACGTTGTTTTTCTGGTTTTGTTGTGCCATTTTCGAATTTTACTAATACATGTCAAACAGACATCTATTTACTTACATGTCCCTGTGTTCTCTGTGCTTCTTCAATGTAGTATACAGAGGGAGAGAGAATTTGGCGCGCCCAGCAAAGTTCCATTCAATCTTCCAATTGGCACTTCGAACGCATTCGTTGTAATCATCCAATTGGACGGGAAAGCTTAATGATTGACAACGCATCTATCCAATGAGATTTATTTCCCTTTTCTGAAGGCCCGCCCCAGAAATTCTTCAACCTCGATCTCCTTATTTTGATAGCGACTGTTTATTTTTTAGTTCATGCAGCGCAGGTTCAGTTAAATTGCAACATCTTATTGTCCGTTTTACTTTTATTACAGTTTGTGCAGTTTTATGAATAATCACATTGTGGAAAGCCCATAGTGAGGTTTATATGGTTGAACCGTGCCCTCTATTCAATTAATTTCTAACAATGCAATGTTTTGTGATTCAGTGATTAACTCCTGTGTTGATTTATTTTGATACAGTGAGCTTAATACTTATAGTGACCAATGCTATAATATACTTTACAAAACCAAAGCGCGAGAATGAAAATCTGTGCAGCCCAGCTGGGTTTATGATCTTTTAAATGACTACATTACCCAAGGAGCACTTCTAGTGACGCTTCTGATTAACGACACCCACGGCCGCCGGGATCATCTTCATCTCTGATTGGACAAAAATAGTGACGACTTCATTCATGCGACAAGCCATGTGTTCAGATACGCTTGAGAAAGCTAGCTGCTGTCAGTGAGTTCATTTTGTTGGTTTTGGTATTTTGCTTGTTTGTATGTTCGTTTTGTTTACTACCTGTGTGTTGTACACTTGTTCAACTGCAACGTTTTTATTTTCTCAGTTAATTTTGCATCATATGCAGAATAATTGTTTATATGAAGTAATTTAAAAATCTCAGAAATATCGTGGTCTTGTATTAAAATACAGTACTAAACGCATCGCCGTAATGTATAACGAACATTTGTGTGCGATTTATTAAATGAAAGTGTAAGGACGCCTGCTTGTTTTTTGTTTTAATTTAAAGGAATGTATGTATTATCTATACTTTATCTATGGACTTTTAAAAATCTTTATTATGATCTAAACTTTACAAATACGGTAATAGAAAAACAACAAATAAATTGCTATGGGTACATTAGAGGATATTACAGAAAAACATTAAGATCTGAAATACTAATAGTCTTTAAAGCTTACAGTTATTTAAAGTTGAAATGGTCTTAACTTATAATTAACTTAAAAGTTAACTTCATTTTCGAATGTAAACAAAACAAAGGTTTCTGATTGATGGCGTTAGATTTATGAATATGAAATGTTGCCAGTATAATAGGACTGATTGGATTATATTCTTTTTCTTTACATCTTTAACCTCAAAAAAAAAAGAGTTGTCCTTAAAAATAAAGAGATGTCTGCAGTTAGTATTCTTTTGAGAAACCAAAAAAAAAATTTTTCCAAAATATTTAAGTATAGGAATAGGTCCCAATACGTTTTTGTGCAGGTATTACAAAAGGAGAATTTTAGGTCAGTATTTTTTTTAAAATTTGAAAATGTACTGTTTGGTAGGATAATGCCTATGGAGTAATTTAAAACCAGATTTTCTATTTGTAGTTAGATATTTAAGTGGCTTGGTCCACACTTTCTTCCAGGCAATATCTGCAATAAAATTTTCCCAGTGGGAAGGAACATAAGAAATGCTTACAATATTGCCTTGGAAAAATAGATTTTTTTTTTTATTACGAGATAAGAGGCTTTATTAGAAAGTCACTATTGAAATTTCACTTATGTTTAGTAATGTAGATTAGAAGATTGACAAGCAGTTTTAAAAGCATGAGTACGGGTTTGAGGGATAGCATTTCTAACAATGGAGAATAGTTCTTGGTAACTCTGTGTAACTTTAAAAAAGTACCTCCTAAATTGAATAATTGTGTAACCAACATAATATTTCGATTGAATCAGCTAATAAAAAATATTGATTTATTTAGAAAGGAACAGTGCCTGGACATTTTTATAAGATGTACATAATTGTTATATTTTTATCAGTTAATCCACACTTTTATTATTTTGCTAAATACTCCACATGGTTATTTTATAATGTAATCAACGTAGACCTCAGCATTGACGTTTACAGTGCACCATGCAATGGGTATGTCTCTGTTGTATGCCATTTGGTATGGGGTTCGTAAAAGCAGTGTTAATGTTTGTGATGCGCTATCGATGAGAATGACAAATGCAAAGCATTTTTAAAAATGTTTGTGATGCACCATTTGTTGGAATGACAGAAACATAGAAACCAGATGGATACTTCTCCTTTTATTAAGGTGGATAGTCGTAATAGTAGTATTGTTGTGTCATGAATTACAGTGAAATTCATAATTAAATGTCCAAGCAACATGCAACACATCACCACGATAATGCATTACTATGCATAACTTCATTTTAATTAAAAAAAAAAAAAAAGTGCTTGCCTAAAACTTGTTTAGTTATGCTCCCTGTTCCTGAAACTTTAGGAATGAAACTCTTGAGGAAATCTCCTGTATGCACAGAAATATGTATAAAGCCCAGGTGTGTCATTTTAAATCTCTGGACTGGGAAAGCAAGCAATTTCATTTTAGCCTTGCTGTTTCAGTTTCTAATCTTTCCAGTTGTTTATGCAGCAAATGATTCAAAGACATGCAGGTTAGGTTGACTGTTGATTCCATATTGGCAATATAATAATATTTTTGGTGCGAGTGCTTCACTAGTGACACAATTGTTTATTTTTATATTTATCCTTTAGCTTTCTATGAGTAACAGATGATCTATAACAACACAGTTGAGAAGGTTATACCATATACAAAGTAAAAAGAAACATGCTGGAAGATAAAGAAGCCAAGGACCTTCTCAATTTTCTTACTCTGGAAATGCGCCCTGATTTAAAAGGACAAGCAACTGGGTATATTCTTGGCCTTACAGGCAGCAAAGATGGCTGCAAGTGTCTCGGCAACAAACCCGAATTTATAAAAGCACTCTTGACTTTGACATCGGATACATCTGTTGCAATTGTGAAGGACTGTTACAACGCCCTCATTAACTTGTCTGCAGATGAAACGGTGCACCACTCGCTACTGAAAGAGACCACCTTGCTTTCCACATTGCTTGGTCATCTCCTGGATCCTGGATACATTTTTGCAGATCAGATTTGTACTATTTTGACCAACCTTTCACGAAATGAAAAGACTTGTATGGATGTTTTTCGAGTAATCCATGATGAAGTAGGTCTGGCAAAAATTGTAGAGGTTTTCTGTACAGAAGGATACAATAAAAATGCCTCACTGCATTACCTAGGACCCCTTCTTTCCAATCTGACACAGCTTCCTGTGGCCAGACATTTCATACTGGATAAAGACAGGTGAGCACAAAGACTGAAATAAGGCAATTTCATTCTTACAGTCTTCTACATTTTTCCATATGTAAAACAGTGCTGTTGTATGCTTTTACCTATTTTGAGTTCCTTCTAGCATGGCCCTAAGCACACTATGATGTATTTTTTCTCCTATTCTAGAATGGATTACAAAAATACATCTTTGAATATTTTTGTTTATTTTTTGTGCAGTTGTCATTTCTGTTTCTTGTTTCAGATGTGTAATTCAGAGACTTCTTTCATACACACAGTATGAAAGTTCCACTATCCGTCGAGGAGGAGTTGTGGGTACTCTCAGAAATTGCTGCTTTGAATACTGTAAGAGTTAGTTTTTAATACTATACTAAAAGCATCCATATTCGGGGGTGGAAAAAAAGTTTGAACTTAAAATGCACCTAACATTTTCTTGGTTGTGCAACTCGTTTTTTGTAAATTTTCACTGAAAATTGTCATTTTATGAATTGGGGCTTACATTTAGTTATCTAAAAGCAACTGCAATATTTCTTTAATAAAAACAAAAGTAAATTAAATTTGTACGTTAGGCGATCAGTGCTAATTATTGAAAACTCATGTACTTTATTTAATAAATATCAGAGAAGAAGCTTTTTATACTGTTTGAGGACTAATGCACATGGATCTATAGCCTTTCTGTAGATTTATATAGGGAATGTGAAAGAACATGGATGCACTGTCAAAAATAAAAAAATAACTCTTGGGGGGGGGGGGGGAGTAAATGAATGTTTAGCTTGTAGATGAAGTTTACTCAGCAAGCAGGTTAAAACCTGAATCCAGTTCAATTACTGGATTTGAAAGCAATGTTCCAGTACACACTCGGCAAAAAGAAGGAAGAAAACTCCTGAAGTCAAAGTCAAGAAAAAGAGAGCAGGGTAGAAACACGCAATGAGGTGGCAAGACAATCTAATATAAACTGAAGCATGAACTAGCAGTGATACATTCCTATCAGAGTTAGAGATGATGTGCATAATGTTGTGTAGTCTGACAATAACTGAGGTTAAAAACATAGTACGACAGGAATAGAGTATCATACTGAAATGTGCCTTTAGTGAAGTAAGACTGAAACTGTCCCAAAAACAAATACATTGGAATGTGCATTTAGGACCAGAATATATTGTAGTTTACTTTGCATAATGAAACTGTTCTGAAATTATTTCTGATAGTGACCCACCCACAAGTGAAATAAGGCTGCATCACTTTGTAAAATACATAATGCCTTTCTCCTGAAAGCTATCCATTTTACTACTATGAATACTGAGTATAGTGTAATTATTTGTGTATGTGTTGCACTATTGGAGCACACAATACAGTAGACTAAGAAACTCTCTCTAGTTAACTAGATGCCTGTGAACACAGTATATTAAGGTTAACTTTCATCTAAACACTAAGCTTTTCTCATGTAACTGTGTCACACTTAATCTTTCCTGATAAAAAAATAAATCTCATTTTGAGCATGTTAATATTAGTTAATTGTTAAATTTGTTGAATTACAGAAATATTAAATTCCTCTGTATATAAAAAACACCATCATTCCCTAGCATAGATAAGATTAGCTAAAGATATTAAACAATTGATTAATGTGTACAACTGTTACAATGCTTTCTGTATAATAACTTGATTATATTATTTATAACAAAGAATGATAATAAATAAACAGAAGAGAGAGAACTTCAAAGACATGTTTTTGTGCAAAATCGGTTTAGTATTAGAACAATAAAGCTACAAACATAGAAAAAATGATATTAAAGATATACAGTTAGGACAGAATTGTAAAAAATAGTGTTTCAGTTCATTGTGTTACACAGACATCCTCTCCTAATTTCTAGTATTTTAGCCATTTAAAGCTCACAGATCTGCCAGTCTACACTCCTTTATTAACAGTCCTGATGTGCCACTGTGAAATGACATGTCAACTTGTACTTCTCACCGGTATTTTACCCAATGAAATTTCCAGTGTCCAGTGGTTGTGCTATGTGTGGTCTTTTACTTTCCATGAGGGTCAAGTAAATTTGCCGGTAGCCATTCATCATTTTCTGTGGTTGTTAGGAAGCACATGTTCTGTAGATTCTCAATAAGACTGTCAACCCTGGACATTGGGACAAAACTAGGAATTTTACATGAGTTTCCAGAACTCATTACAAAAATGCAATGTAGGATGTTGTTACTAAAAAAATGGGTCTGGACCAGAGACTAATATTTTCTTCAGTAACCTCAAGCTGCAGCATTTCTTTAACTTCCAATATGACTTATGCTCACTCTTCCTCAGGGAGACAATGAGGACGGTTCCACGCTATGGTCCTGAGGTCAGTGACAGTATTATGTAAAATCAACTGAGCAATGCCAGGGTTAGCAACTAAGATAACATTCACCTTGCTTTATGTCTGTTTGGAAGACAGTTGGTTTCCATAGTTTAATGTCACCTATTGTAGGTGTTAAAATAAACCCAGGAAGGGTTTCGGCATTTCTGGGTTGCCTTCTGGAGCTTTTCAGGGTTTTATTAAGTTTACATGATATGTTCATTCTGAGGGCCATTTGTTTCTTTGTCTTAGGATGTAATTTACCAACTCCTTTATTGCATAAGGATCTTGCCAGTGTGCTAACACCTCAGAATGTGAGCATTCAAAAACCAACAAGAAGGTTCCATTGTCCTCTTGTTTCTTGTGTCTCACTGCCAATACAGCCAGCATAGGGATCAGCTCCTAGCAATGCTGAAATGGGTCAGCCTGTTTAATAAGTAAAACCATGTGGGATTTTAGGCATGATACCCACAATACCACACAAAAATTCAAACCCTGAACCGTTTTGTTTTACACAGCATTCTTCAGGTTGAGCACCTTCCCTGGTTTGGACTCTTCTCACTAATGAATAGGTTTAGGAGAATCTATTCTAGGTAATCAAAATTCTCAAACCGATCCATCCAATGAATCCCGCAGAATTCTTTTTTTATATCTAACAAAAGTGCACAGAATGACACTGATGATTTTGAAATACACTGAAGAAGTACATGAGCATCTGTATATGTATAAACTATTTCAGAGTAAAAATGTGATCTTGCACACAATAATTATTCTAAAAGTTCAGCCTGGACCTTATACTGATTAGAGTAAATGTTGTTTAAACTATAAATATGAGCATTATCATTATCTCTCTTAAGCTTTTAGGAATTGTCGCTCGCAATTAAAACAGGGAAGATGTAAAACAAATTTGCATTTATTTAATATTTCATGATATAATGAATTACGCATTTTCTCAAAAATTACTTTCTTCTCCTAGATCCCTACCGAATACTCAAAAGCTCTTCTACCTTTGCATATTTTCTTAGGTACAATTATTATCCATTTTTGCTTAATAGGGTGTACAGTGTGTTACTTTCAGTCACCATAGTACTTAATTTTGTAAATCTGAATGCATTCAACATGTAAAATTTTTTTTTTTTTTAATACAGCATATCATGAGTGGCTACTGAGTGATAAAGTGGATATTCTCCCCTGTGTGTTGTTACCTCTTGCTGGTCCAGAGGAACTCTCTGAAGAGGAAAATGAAAGTAAATAAAAGCTAATAGAATACTTATTAGATCTTTAATTCAAAGATGTATATGCCCTCCAAGAATCTAACATGTCTGATTGCAAAGGCTAGTAAGTGATTGGTCAACACAAGCCTTTTTATATTGTGAAGCAATATTTCAATCAGTGTACTTTTATAAGTAATTATATAACTTTTAACTGCATCTTCTTAATCCATAATTCAAATGTAAAGCAGTTACTGACTCATTTCTTTCTCATTCTATTATCATCTATATCTACAAAAGTCAGTGTATGTGTGTGTGTGTGTTTGTATGTATGTTCCAACATCACTTCCGAATGGAGCAATTTTCATGAAACTTGGTAACTGGAAACTTGGTACACGTGTTCGTCATTGGTCGACTAAAAATACTGTAGGGTGAAATCAACCCTAACTCACCCCCTTCTGGGTATAGGGGGGGGGGGGGGGGGGGAATCTTGCAGTCTTGTATGCATGCTATCATCCAGTTGACACTCGGAATGACCACAAGAGGGAGAACTGGAGGTGTCTGCAATCATTCTTTGTTTGAGCACCATCGCGCCCCTGTTGCTTTTATAATTAGTTGGCCAAGCCCAAGTGTCAACTGGATGATAATATACATACAAGACAAGCACATTAGTGAGTCTTCATTGTTTGTTAATTTATTTTAATTTTTAAAATTGTTTTTTTTATTATATTTTTCTCAAACTATTAAAAAAAAAAAAAAAAAAACACTTTATTTTCCTCCCGGGCAACGCTGGGTATTTCAGCTAGTATTTGTTAAATAAATTATCCGTCATTTATTCTGTACTCTACGAACTGTTTATCTTGGCAGAATTATGCTTTAACACTACTTTGTTACTGACACCTATAAATACTCTTTACAGTATACTATTGTCAGTTTATTTATTTATTTTTTACTGGTTTTACCTTTTTCCTTTTCAGTGCAGTCCCTTCAAACCTCCTAATTACTATGCTGTCTGTTTTGTTTTTGAGTGCTCTGTTCCTCTTTCATCTAACAGTCTAGTATCCAATATGTTTCCAGAATAGATCTTTTTTTTAACCCCTCAAATATTTTTTCTACATTGCTTATTTTTTATTTAATGCACTTCCTTTTGTGTTATTCATTTAGTGTTGTGTATCATTCTATATATAAACTGTCTTGCTTCTTACATGTTTATACATGAGTGCAAAATAATATGTGTATTTTCAGATCTTCCTGTAGACCTGCAGTATCTGCCTGAAGATAAGAAGCGAGAAAAGGACCCAGATATCCGCAAAATGCTGTTAGAAACTATAATGCTAGTAAGCATTTCTGGCTTGTAGATCTAAATTTTAGACAGAGGGGGGGAAAAAGTGAAATATATGTGCTTATGGTTTTAATCTTTTTCTGTTCTTTATTACTCTGTTGTACACTGGCTTTTAAAGTTGAGCTGGAACACAGGTTTTCTTCTCCCACTCTCCACCCACTACTTCCTTCTGCATAAAAATTATTTCACCTGCTGCGGTACTTACTAGTGGCAAGGGAGTATCATTTTAAACACAGAAAGTTACATTAACTAGAGGCCCAGTTCATGGCTGTGCTGAACTATAAACAGCAGACACAGGAACAATTCATTTACTAAATGATTTATTCATTTTTCTTTTGAATTACTGAAACAAAGCTCTGATTCCAGGGCTTTTATGGTTTAGTTAAGTTTATATTATGAGATATGGCTTTTACATTCTTGTGTAATAATTGTGAATAAATGTACCACCTTTTAACTGATTTATAGGTAAATTTATTATTGGAATAGATTTGTTTTAATATGTATTTTACACACATTACGTGTTATATCAGAACTAGTTTAATGTTCATCTGAAGTCAGCCTTTTAACAAGGATTTAAAATAGAACATACAGTGGTTTCAAAGTAGTTGTTTAAAGTAGTACAATTTTTCTGTACATTTTTTCTTTTTAAAAAAGCCCCCCATTTCCATGATTATTTGTGATTATGGCTTTTTCAATTTCCAGCTTACAGCCACAAAAAATGGTCGTGATATTGTAAAGAAAAAAAATACTTATCCAATCATGAGGGAGTTCCATAAATGGGAGAAGGAGCCTGATGTGATTGCTTCCTGTGAGAAGTTAGTCCAGGTATGAAGGAAAAAGGCAAAGGTTCAGTACGCTGTTTGTTATTGTTTGTTAAGCCACTTGTTCCTTCACATTATTAGTGTCCAGTTTAGTTTTAAAATTGCATTATCTGCTTGTTTTTTTTGTATACTTTCCAGACTTGTAACTTTAATATTACAGATTGCAACAAAGGTGGCCTGAAAATCAAAAGTTACTCACTATGACTTGGAACCTATTCAAATTTATTATCTAATACTAATGTACTTTTTTCTCCATTATATGTTTATTATCTTTTAAGACCTTGTGAGCTTTTATTTTCCTTATGTCTCAAGATAAGACAGTCCGGGGCCTGGCAAGCGTTTACACTTATGTTTGAATTAAACAACATTGACAATAAGTATCCTCCTTAATTATCATTTCTACTTTGGGAAACATTTGTGTTTGCACAAATCCTGAGTGTGTAAAAGTATTTTAAGACACTAGCTTCCATGATATGGATAACGCAGATGAAATCATTCAAACCGATATGACAACATAAATTTCAAAGTCACATATCTTGTAATCTAATCTAACAGAAGCTTATTATTTTGTGTTGCCTTTTAAAGAGATTTGTAATACAGCTGTATGTAAATGCACTATGTACAATAATATTGATGTAAACGCTTTAATAAACAGTTTTCTTTCTAATTTTCATTTTCATTTTCATTAGGTCCTTATTGGGGATGAACCAGAGCCAGGAATGGAGAATCTTTTGGAGGTTGACATTCCAAAGGAGATTGAGGAAAAACTGCAAGTTTTGGATGAGCAGGAACAGAGACAGATCGCGAAAGAGCAAGAGGAACTTCAAAAAAGGGAAGATGACAGTCAATCGAATTAATCATTACAGCCTTGAGTGATCAATAAGCTTGTTTTCTGAAAATATTTTGATTAATTTAAGTTTACAAATCTATCTGCATGCAATTGTAATAAAATTAAAATCTGTTGGAAAGGCTAGTAACTCTGGGTTTTTCCTTTTTGCACTGCTTTCTGTAGTTTCTTTGAAGTATGCCCTCATTCCTACCACATCCAGAAAATGTATACTTTTAAGTTTACTTCCTTGGCAATGTGTCAAAAATAGCTGTACAATAATGAAATAAGATTTTACAACATAGTCATCAAAGTGTGTTTTTTATCACAAATATAAATGTAAAATTTTACAAAGATATGTGTGATGTCTGAGTTCATGTCTTTGCCCTTCTGTAAAAACACTGTTGACACACCAAAAATTCACTCCTTGGGCAATGAAAGTTCTAACTGAATTGAACAGGATGTGGTGAAAGCACACATTAGTTTATGTATCTAATCCAATTGGTTGCCACAGAGTGTGTTTTCGTGCACCATATTGGCTGAGGCTCTAATCAGTCACAAGGCACACTCACTCTCACTCTAAACACGGTTAACTTAGAGCAGTCCCCTGGCTAAACCGCACACCATTAGGATAAAGGAGAACAATTCATGCAGGCATGGAGTGAACATTCAAACTCCACACAGGCAGTGTTGAGGCTGGGCTCAATCCCAATTTGCTGGTGCTGATGGGTAGTAGCCCTGATCATTTCAACACCATGAATGAATGATTATTTCAAATAAGCAAGCAGATTTGAAGATGAAAGGAGGGCATTTTCCAAACTCTCATGTTCCAAGACATATTTATGAGTCTCTAAATTGTATCCTGGAAGCATTGTATGCAGGAAAGGAATCAACCCACACTGGGGGGTGGCAGTTCATCACAGGGTTTTAGTAGTCAGATTTGTAATTATCTAAAAATCATTAGTGTTTTAATATTTGTATACTGTATATACAGTATTTTGATGTTTGCTATTATGATTTATGTACTATGATCATAATTTTTTTTTTTCGCACTAATTATATTGTCATAAAAAAAACCTCGAAATAAAATGAAAAAGCAGATTCTTAGGGGTATCTTACCTAAACAGAGACTCGGACTGTTCATAACAGATGTGGTATAATGGTATAAAATGAAGGTCACTTGGGGCCGCTGCTATTTCAAGCTGCTGCTCCTGCCCATGGAATCAAAGTGATAGAGAAATGTAAGATTCACTGTTTATTCACACAACAACATGCTTATTTGTTTTTTTTCTGATTTATACATTTGTAGATTTCTGCATGTGCTTATGAAATTATAAAATTCACAAAGTTTGAGGGCAGCTAGTTCATGGTCACCTAGCTCATGAAATCTTCATTTTTATTTTCTCCAGTGATGCTGTTAATTGAAGTTTCTCTTTTCCTCTCCTTTGTTGTCATATTTTCAGTTCTTAAATTAACAGGACATCATGTTAGCATGACTGTTGAGATTTACGTTTAAGTTTATGTATGGAAAAATTGTGTGGTCATATACCCACCATCTGTACATGCATTTTCTTTTTGCCTTATCTAGTTTATGGTTATGAAGGTCAGAGACTCTCTAGGGAACGTCAGGCTCGAGGGGGTAATCAGCCCTTGAGAGAGGGAGCTAGTCTATTGCAGGTTACACTCACACACACATCCACACTCAGTAATCCTGGGCTAATTTAGAGTCAACCTGACACAGTGTCTTTAGGATGTGGGAGAAGAACCTGGAAAAAGGCCACACAGACTCTTCACGGCACTCTGGATCTATGAAGGAGTAATGCTAACCACTGTGACACATTTTATATTGTGAATCTTTTGAGTACTTCGTAAAGAATAAACTGAATATAAAATGTAAACAATAAGAAATGTAATCCCATGAGTTTAGGGTTGTGTCTAAAAGGCGGATTACACAGTGGATCAATGTGTCGTCTTTGTACCCATCATGTACTGTGTGTTACCAGGTTACTGGATGTGGTTAGCACTGCTTCTTCATAACTAGCTATGTTGGTTGAAATTTCAGTATTTAGTTTTGTTTTTTTTCCCCAGTGTTCCCTCACATCCTGAAGTTGTGTAACATTAACAAGTAAGTGAATGTGCCCTGTGATGCACTAACAGGGATGGTTTCTGCCTGATGTTGCTGGCACCAGCTCCCTGCAAATCTGTAATCAATGCTGAGGGTTCCGAAAATAAATGGATCCACAAAACCACCATCTTTTCCAAATGGCACAATTTTTCATGCAGATTTTTGTTTTTATTTTGGCAGTGAGGATATTTCTCATTCAAAGAGCACGACTCATCCCAGCTTCTGGCAAGAACACATGCTTTAAAACTTGTAAAAAGTCTTCAAAATGCTGTGGTCAGAAACCACAAAGGTGTGGAGTTTGTTTTCCAAACCACATGTTTTTAAACCCTTAATCCATTCTTAATCTGCTTTTTTCTATAAAATAACTTTAAATAATCTTATATTGCATAATATGTGGGAATGATTTGCATAAACATTTTTTTCAATAATCATTTGTGATTTTATAGAGGGTTGGAAAGAGCACAATAGTGTGAAGTTTCAAGGTCTTTGGTAAAATTAACTGTGTCCGGTAGTTATATATTTAGGTTTTTATAGCATTTGCCTTTGGAATTGCAGCATTTTAACTTTTCTAGAATTTGAAGGAAATAATTTATGAAGAAGTAAATAGTTTGATAGAGTAATACAAGGGACAGCAAAGTACAGGCTTACAGTCTAGGCAAGCATTCTAAAGAAGGGGGTACTAAAATAATTAAAACATACTGGGTATATTTTTAAAGCTATAATTGTGCCAGTGTTTCTTTCTGTGTTGAGTGTAGATGCTAAATTGAGTGTACATTTTAAAAATATGCTATGTGTCTCAGGCAGCAATAAATCAAAATAGCAAATATATTTAAAAGTTTGTGTCTATATTTATAGTGACTGTGTGAAAGCTTAGTAGTAGCATGGACGGCATTACAATTCAACATATTTTCAAAGTTTATTTCTGCTTAAATACATTTATGCTCATTTCTGGAAGTTATTCTGCCTTTTTTTCATGGAGAACTTAATGGCATTTTAATGGTGCCATTAAGGTTACAATGTATTTACAATCTTGTTTTATGCTCTAGTGACTCCATGTTTCAGTACGTTGCTATGACTCATTGCTAGGGGCGTGGCTTTGGAGGACGCGCCAGGTTGGGTCATTAGCACAGCAGTATATAAGCTGGCATTTTATTAACAGCACCATCCTAGATTGTTGGATTATTAAAGCTCCAAAAGTATTCTCCGTTTATAGTCTTTTGTTTCTGAATTCCATCTTTGCCTAACATTGCAAGCTTCAAGTTAGTATTCTTTTGCTATATGGGTTTGTGTATTTATGAATCCAGCTTTCCATCAGTAGCTTTTCAGTGAAACTCAATAAGTCTCGTAATTGTAGGTAGTGTTGAAAACTGTGTTCTGTGATTTTTCAGGTAAGGAAGACATGTTGATTATGTACATGCAAATAAGAATTTCACTGTACTATGTACACATGATAATAATAACCCTATGAACCCTATCTGCACTTGTGTATTTTTCTTTTTTTAAATAATATATTTTTTATTTTTTAAATAATTTTTAACATTCGAAACATTATTAGTTTTGTTCATTTGGGTAGGGTTATCAAATGTTCCCGTCTCCCATTTGAGATTTAGTGGCCATGATAAGCACACACAAGTAAGACTTTCACTGTACTCCGCACACATACCACTAATTTTTCTTTACTCGTTCGTACCTTAAGAACTTGCTAATGCATTTTAATGCTAGTTTTCAGTTATTGGTAAATGGCATAATCAGTGAATTCTTAGAGAATTCTGTTTTAGCATATATCAACAATACCATATCATTTTCAACTAAAACAAAGAAATCCTAATATGTTTGAGAAGTGCTACAGTTTTGCTTTGCTTAAGTGAAAGCAACCTCTTTGCTAATTGAGAAACAGACAAATTTCACATTAATTAAATGATATTTATAGGAAATACAATATTTCATGGTAGCCTAATAATGGATTGAAGAAAAACAGAAGGAATGATTTTTGGCAAGAGCCATCTTTGGTTAAGCAGGTGCCAAGATTCATAGATTATGTGAATTATTATGGAAGAGTTATAAGAACATTGGTATCATATTTGTTAACATATTACTGTTCGAACAATGATAACATACATATATACAGTATGAACATGCAGATACTATGCAGTTTCAACTGGCATATTAAGCACCAATTGCTTTCAATATGTCAAAGGAAAAGTTAACTAAAGCTCCTCTATTAAGACATCCACACCTGCTTCTTTTTAAGATCAAGAGAGTCAGAATGTTAAAAAAATAGAAATTTCACTTTTCTGTGAGGTTTAATTGACCTCTGCAGAACTTATACTGAATTAAGGCTGATGGTGTGAAAATTCCCACCATAAAAGAATCAAAGTTATGCAGAGAAGGGGCATTGATACGAAGAAGACAACAAGAACCGAATAAGTTCAGTCAAAAGGCAACAGTCAAAAAGGGCACACAAAGATTCAGAATACCAGAAGAATGACAAACAAAGCAAAAGTTAGAATTTTAAATAACTAAATCAAATCACAGATACCAGGACCTACATTCCACTATTATTTATTGTGCCGTGTTTGTTCTGTGCAGCGCAATCTGGTGAATTGTCAGCAATAGAAACAAAATATGGCGATGCAATAAATATATTAATAATAATACATTTTTTTCAGGAGACAAAATAAAATTATAAAGTATCTTTCTGGCTGGGTTTTATCATACTTAATAAGAAAAAAATGAATTCCAGGTCATGTCAGGGAGCATGCACTGGTACAGCGCGTTGCTGCACCCACCACATGATGAAACAGCTCAGGATCCTGATTGGCAAACCCCCAGGTAGACACGCTGTCCAGTCCTACCCTCTGGAAATAACGCTCTTATCTGCCGCAGCCAGGTGTTACGTGGGCGACCCCTTGGCCTGGTCCAGCCACTCAGGTCCCCAACAATGAGGATCCTGCAAGTCGGATCTCCCTCCGGGAAACGCGCCACATGGCTGTATGTAGTGCCGTAACTGACACTCCCTCACAATGCAGGTAATGTGCCTCATTTGGGACTCCATGAGCAACCGCTCATTCAACACAAAGTCAAACCAACGGTACCCTAGGATCATCTGGAGAGACACAGTACTGAAGGAGTCCAGTCTTCATTTCGGGTCACAGGATAGCGTCCATGTCTCGCAACTATATAGCAAAACAGGAAGCACTTGGACCTTTATCCTTTTGCAAAGATATGAGGAGCGCCACACACCCCTTTTCAGCAACCTCATGACCTCCCATGCTCTCACAATCCGTCTACTGACTTCATAGTAAGAGTCACCAGAGACATGAATGTCACTGTCAAGGTAAGTAAACCTCTCGACGTAGTTGACACTCTCTCCGCAGACAGATGCACTGCTGATGGCGGGGCCTAACAGGTTATTAAAGGCCTGGATCTTGATTTGTTATCCAGGACACTCACAAACCCAGACACTCAGACTTCTCACTGAGTCTCTCAAGAGCCCTGATCAGAGCCCCCCATTGACTCCACAAATAACACAAACTATCACAAAAATATGTATTGTAAAAACCCCACAAGAGGAAAGATGACTGTGAACCCTTGGCTCGTGTTAAAGGGCAAAAGAAAGAAACTTTTATGAATCAAGGACTTACTTTAAAAAATGTCAAAATATAAAAAATGCTCAAAAGAGCAAAAAAAAAGTTCACAATGGAGTTGCCTAAAAGGCAATATTAAGCAAGCAAAGTCCCGATACACAATTTGATCAATCATAGCAGTAAGGTTAAAGAAGCCATGAAGTCCAATAAAGACCACAATACTCACAAAATGCAATTTTAAAGAAATGATTCCCAACTCCTGGACCTTCACAGCTTACTTAAACAGCCAGAGGGAAGGCCCAGGCGTGGTGGCATCAGAGTGGACCCACCTCTTGGGGCTTCACCCACAAAGAACAGGGAACATAACTACATTTAAAGAAACAGTACTCTAATAGAAAATCACACAGAAAACCAACAGAAATAACAAAAGACATGAGACATAATACAAAATTAACACAAACCCTAGGAAAATATAAAATACACATAATTTCAACCTGATAAATAACAGACATGGCATCAAGCAGCTGCTATCTGGCCTCTCTGATTTATCTGTATTTCTGTTGCCAGTCAGTTATATTTTGTTTCTTGTTTCATTTACACTAATCCTTTGCTTCGGCCGGTCCATTGTCTTGCAGCTTCTGCTATAATTTAGTTTAATAGTGTTATCTTGACCTTAAGTTCTTGTGTGCTCTACTGTTGATAGCCTCCATTCTCTGCTCTCACCATATGTCCCTATTAGTATCTTGAATTCTAATTCAGCCTTCCTCAATAACTTTTCTTCCTCTGACCCAATGAGCTAAAAATATCAGCTGTTAACCAATTCCTGCTACCAAACCACAGAATGAGATTCCCATGGCCGTCCAAACTGCTTCCAGTCTACTTCACAAAATACACCAGGCCTGTTTGGGCTGCTGAATGTCTACAGCTTACTTTCACCTCATCAAGTATTAACTAAATGTAGTTTTATTGCAATAGTAATTGACATTGAGCTGTGGGAATAGGAATGACTGTGGTACTAAGCCTTTGTGCCCTACTTCAAAGTTTATTTCTCTCTTTCTTTGTTTACTGCTTTGCTTAACAGTATATGCAGCATGTTGGCTTTTGTAACTGACCTTAGATAAAGGTATCTGTTAAAATTGCATTACTAACAAGAAGAATAAGAACCTTGGATAATCATATCTAGCTTACAAACCTGTCTCCTTCCTTTTTTTCAAGTTTATTAAGATGCTGCATCTGTGATCCCCTCAAGATCCTGTTACATCAACAGCAAATAACAGCAGGCTGGCAACCTAAAAACAAAATGAAGCACTTATCAGAATCATTA
Organism: Erpetoichthys calabaricus; assembly: GCF_900747795.2. Classification (NCBI taxonomy): domain Eukaryota; kingdom Metazoa; phylum Chordata; class Cladistia; order Polypteriformes; family Polypteridae; genus Erpetoichthys; species Erpetoichthys calabaricus. The sequence continues at coordinate 33,829,225 of NC_041406.2, forward strand.
TCTACCTATCTATTATATAGTGCCTTTCCTATCTATCTATCTATCTATCTATCTATCTATCTATCTATCTATCTATCTATCTATCTATCTACAGTGCCTATAAAAGCCCTTGGACGTTTTCAAATTTTATTATTATATAAGACGATGGGGCTTCGCCCCCTGCTCGCTTCGCTCAAAACAAGAGAGTACTGGTTTAAAAATCCAGTAAAGCCCAATTACAATAACGACAAGAGAAACTCACCACCACCACCACCAGCTCATTAACAATGAACCGCAAGCCACTGTTGGTTGTTCTCAGCCTTTATAGATGTGTGGGTAGTCCCTTGGTGGTGATGGGCAGGTGGCCCCGCCTCTTGGGGAACCACCCATTAAACACAAGGAACACAGCAGAATACACATTGACCTAAAGAAATTAAATAATCAGCACTGTTAACATAGAAAATTGACAAAATAAACATAAAAACAGCATTTGAGACAAGCCGACAATACAAGTTCATGTTCATTTAGTTTTTGTATTGTTATTATATAAATAAAATTTATATTATGTTATTATTTTTTACTTTCTCGTATACGAAGCATACGGAAAGTATTGTAATCATCCAAAAATTCAGTATCGAGATTTTGATGAATCTCGACGTTTTAGGCCTCCCTTAGTACAAAAATACAATTTTTGGAATTATGTCTGTGTGTCTGTCTGTGTGTGCATGTATGTAAACTCGATAACTTGAGTACACTTTCACTTAGGTCAACCAAATTTTGCAAACAAGTATTGGGTACAAAACATAGATTTTTAGCAATTTTTGAGCTATTTCCGCTAACCAGAAGTGGTACTTTACCTTTTATTCAGGCCTTTATTAATCAACAGTCACGCACATTTCAAGAGTCACCAAATAACCTATATACTATATAGAAAAATAAATAGTTCGAAGATCCGAAAAAAGCTCGATTTACACTACTACTACACTACTGTGACCATCCAGAAACATATTTATCTAGCATTGATGTGAGCCTCCCATTCACACAGGTAAAGCAGGACTTGGTAGGCAGTTTGTATGTCTGTACTGACCTAGACTGTGCTGGCCAGTAAACCACAAGGGAGCTCCCACCAGCCAGTGCACCTATTGCGTAAAAATAGAAAACCCTCTCATTCTTTTTCAATAAAATCTTCAGCTAAATAAATGTGTATAACCTGTTTCAGTATCATTTTTCAAGCAGTTCTCCAAATGGTTTCATTGATAAAGGGATCAGAGGAAGGAGCCTCAGTCAGAGGCGAGCTACTGGGAGACATCTGGCCAGCAGATGACTAAGCAACACTGCCATGTTAGAAAGTCTGTCCATAGACAATGATGGATGATCTGAGATTCGCTAGTAAAAAGGGTGACAGAAGAATCAACAACAAGTTGTCAAAGGTAATGAGGATCTCCAGGAAACAAAGAGGAGCAGGTGACAAAGTTCAGACTCTTAGGTGTACTGATTAGAGGCCATGAGCAGTTGGAAGCTGAGGTGAAATTAGAAAAGGTGGAGGCTGACAGGAAATCAGAGAGGTACAGTGGCCCAGTTGGAGGGCAAAACACACAACTGGGAAATATCGTTGTTTCAGAAATGTCAGGAGCTTAGTATGGAACAAAAGACCCCCAAAGTGCGGTCATCTTTAACTTGAGCTTCTGTTGTGTTCTAGTCTAAATTAGAGCCTAACATCTGCGAGTGGTAACCGATAATGCCAGTTTATTATGTGGCTGCAGCTACATACTTTAGAATCCGCAAGCAATCCAGCATTAAGTAATGGCTCCCCTTGAACTTGTCTCAGATGAAGCCGCCGCTTCATGTTCCAGCAGGAGGTCATCAAAAGAGGCATTTACAGTTAGAATATCAACAAAGCCAAGTCTCATGGGTGACCTATCCACACAGGAGGGAGATGAGGGAGAAGGAAGGAAAAGGATTTAAAACACTTTCCTTGTATTTGTTTCTTTTAATTTCTCGATCGATAACAAATGTTATTCACCCTAATGAATCAATGCAAAACACAAAAGAGAAAAATATTATTGCAATTTATTTTACATCAAGGATGATTGACGGGTGGCACGGTAGTGCAGTGGGTAGCACTGCTGCCTCACAGTTAGGAGATCCAGATTCACTTCCCGGGTCCTCCCTGCATGGAGTTTGCATGTTCTCCCCGTGTCTGCGTGGGTCTCTTCCGGGTGCTCCAGTTTCCTCCCACAGTCCAAAGACATGCAGGTTAGGTGCATTGGTGATTCTAAATTGTCCCTAGTGTGTGCTTGGTGTGTGTGTGTGTGCCCTGTGGTGGGCTGGCACCTTGCCCGGGGTTTGTTTCCAGCCTTTCTATCTTGTGTTGGCTGGGATTGGCTCCAGCAGACCCCCGTGACCGTGTAGTTAGGATATAGCGGGTTGGATAATGAATGGATGGATGATTGACATTAATTTTGAAATTTGTTGAATTCTGAGACTAACAAGAGCACCAGGCGTGTTTCATGGCACAGGTGACATTGCCAGGGTGTTCTCAGGACAGCCACACAACGATACTGAACCAGTCTTGGCACTGATTGTCTATAAATGAACACACACTTTAATGGAGAAACGTTGAGACGGAATTACACCAAATGAGTTTGGGTAGGGGACGGGGACAAATTAACAAATTAGGCAATAGCTGTATGGGAGTCAATACTGGATGGATATTCTTCACTTTTGTCTTTCCATGTCTCATGAGTTGTGTGGATCAACAAAATTCGTCAAAGCTCCTTTCATAGCAAATTTGCTGAGTTCGCCGGTGATTTTGTTTATCGAATTTTATACTGAAAATTCGCCGTATGGCCAGATCAGACAAACTCCTCCCATACCCCATGATGCTTTGCGAAGCCAGTGTAACAAATAGAGCTGTGTCAGCCATGTTGAATGGGGATGTCACAACTCGTTCTGCGCTTGCTGCCTACTGTAACGTAAGCACAGAAGTCTCATGTAGGTGTGTACTAAGCGTACTTCATCTAACATTTTACTGCACTGCCTGATCTGCTTTGCGCATGCGTGAATAATTTAAAGTGCACAAACACAGACATGATGTCACTGCAAGATCAGTAATCCAGCTGGATTTGCACCCTGCAAGTGTTTCAAAATAAAGTAAAGGGTATATTAGCAGACCATAATGAGAATATGAAAATACCTCATTGTTTGGCATAGAATCATTCTGCATTGTGTCTTGACTGCTGGATTAAGCACGTTATGCTCCTTGCTACGTAGCACAGGTCTGGCAGTGACAGAGACAGCTCACAACACTGAGCCATAGCATCACAGACTGTGTGGGTGTTAGTTAGTTAGTTATAGTGTTAGGAGCTCAGGAGATGAAGAGAGAGATAAAGGCCTCCCAGTATTGTGTATACCATTTTATCTTAGGGAGGCCAAGTGGCACAGTGGTTAGCACTGCTGCCTGTAATGACACGGGTCCTGCTCCATGCTTCCATCTCCCTTTTGGGAGCCTCTTGAGCTCGACATCGTCTGTAATGTAACCAGATGAGCTGGACAATGAGGACACCAAACAAAACAAGGGAACGATGCAAAGAGTGCTTTTATTAAAAATGAATAAAACAAATCCAAATAGTGTTCAAAAGAAAGTGCAGTGCTTCAAAAGTCAATAAATAATCCATTAAAAACAGAGTGAAAATGTGGAGGTTAAAATCCCAATTAGTAAATCCATTAAAATGAGGTTAAAAACAATGGCAGGAAGCAGTCCTTTAAAACAAAACCCGGTACCTTCTTGAGCTGGCGGCTCCCCTGCTTCTCCCATCCGGGCCTTGCATCAAGGGAGTCGCCCTACCTGCAGCTGTTCTTCTCCTTCTGCTGGTCTGGTAGCTTCCTGATCCCTGTCTTCGTTCAGCTCCTCCAGACCGAGACTTGGGTTCCCCAGTGACCAGGGCGCTCACGCTGGGGCTTCACCCTCCCAAGCCTCCGACTCACACTGCCTTCCGCGGCCTTATGCGGTGAGCCAGACCAACTTCCGGTCACTCCTGCTCCTCATAAGTGCTCAGCAGGAGCGACCACTTCTTTCTGGCCCCAAGTGTCGGCCAAACACTACTAACGTGCTCTTCTCCCAGTTGCCTATCATTAATACAGTGAGCCTGTTCTCGCTGACGCACCGGCTCCCATCGCCTTCTCCCTTCTTCTTCCTTAACCTCTGTTCTTTTCTTTCAGATTTTTTCTTTTTTTCTTCCTCCTTCCGCACTCGCACTTCTCCTTTTTATAATGGGGATGTGGCACTGGTGTGGCAATTAGGAGCTCCCGGCATCAGTCACGGACATGGGCGATCCCTCACCTGTGCACTTCAGTATGGAAATGCCAAAGCCTGCTTTGCGCCTGGGGGCCGCTCCAGCCACACTACTACACCCCCTCTATAAGCTGCGAGTGTGGTGATTATTTATTTAAAAGCTGGCCTTTTCTTCTAAGCCACGGATCCGCTATACCACACTGCCTCACAGTTCAGGTCACATTTTTTACCACAATAACCAGTTCACAATAGTTGAGAGATGCTTCCCTGGCCCTCCACACCATTATAATCCACTTAAAAACAGTTTAATTTCTCCTTCCACATTGGCTTCAATGCATTTCAACAAGTCTGCCAAAATTCCAGAACATTTCCATGTTTCATCAAAATTAAAGCAAAGAGAATTCAATGGGTTCACTCATTACTCCTCATTGTTTACTAGTAAAATGGAGGAGCTACTACAAACACCCAAACATACCTACACTTACGGTGGGCCGTGAATTCAATTCCATATATCAACAGATTAATTAAAGGGTAAATATGTTCTCTTAAGAAATGAAGGAATCGATTGGAACATCAAAAAATTGACTTGCCATCTATTACTCATTTCCTCTTATGTAACAAGCCCTTAACAAAGGCTTCTTCAGGTCTTCATAACTCTTATAAAGCATCAGTTGATCGGTTAGTCATCTCTGTGCTGGGTGGCATATTGACATGTTGGTAAAAACCATGCAAAGGTTCACTGACAACACTGCTATCGTGGGCTGCATCAGGAGTGGGCAGGAGGAGGAGTATAGGAGCCTCATCAAGGACTTTGTTAAATGGTGCAACTCAAACCACCTACAACTGAACACCAGCAAAACCAAGGAGCTGATGGTGGAGTTTAGGAGGCCCAGGCCCCTCATGGACCCCGTGATCATCAGAGGTGACTGTGTGCAAAGGGTGCAGACCTATAAATACCTGAGAGTGAAGCTGGATGATAAATTGGACTGGACTGCCAATATTGATGCTCTGTGCAAGAGAGGACAGAACCGATTATACTTCCTTAGAAGGCTGGTGTCCTTCAACATCTGCAATAAGATGCTGCAGATGTTCTATCAGTCGGTTGTGGCGAGCGCCCTCTTCTACGCGGTGGTGTGCTGGGGAGGCAGCATAAAGAAGAGGAACGCCTCACACCTGGACAAACTGGTGAGGAAGGCAGGCTCTATTGTAGGCATGGAGCTAGACAGTTTGACATCCGTGGCAGAGCGACGGGCACTGAGCAGGCTCCTGTCAATAATGGAGAATCCACTGCATCCACTGAACAGGATCATCTCCAGACAGAGGAGAAGCTTCAGCGACAGACTGCTGTCACTGTCCTGCTCCACTGACAGACTGAGGAGATCGTTCCTCCCCCAAACTATGCGACTCTTCAATTCTACCCTGGGGGGTAAACGTTAACATTATACAAAGTTATTGTCTGTCTGTATACCTGCCTCGCACTCTCCGCCTTGCACTTTTTAACTTGCACTGTGTTTTTATCATTCTTTAATTAATATTGTTTTTATCAGTATGCTGCTGCTGGAGTCCCTCTTGGGGATTAATAAGGTATCTATCTATCTACAGTATCTATCTGTCTATCTATCTATCTATCTAAAAAGACTTGTCAATATGAAGGATTTAGAGAACTGTGTCTCACTTAAGCCTCCTCAGACCACTCCAAAGTGCTGTTTTGTTAGTTGGTCACATTGCAGAGATGAATAAACACTTTACCGATGCTTTGTAAGTTTATGAAGAACCAAACAGGTGTATGTTAAGGCCTTGTTACATAAGAGTACATGAAAAGACACATTTGTGCAGTACCTAAACTAAAGGGTTACCAAATAAATTGAATAGCTTTATTTTATCTCCAAAATTTAGCAAAGACAGCAGATAAAGGCAAGGAAGAAATACAACAAAACCCAGAAGTACCAGTGCATGGCTCCTAAGTGATGGGCAAAATGATTCGCATGAAATTGGATTATACAGCAGCAAAACCTGGGTTTCACTTTGCAAAAAAATTAGCAAAATAAAAGGTGTTTCTCAACGAATGAAATACATTTATTTCCATTTCATCTGAAACCTTTTTTACTCTAGGTGCAAAAACATGGCCCAGTTGATTTTGGTACCGAGGTTGTTAAGGTGCACTCTGTGGAGGGCCTTCTTCTCTGCTGAAATCCATTGGCCTGGGTGCGTGGCCACCAGCAAGTCTCTAGACGGAGTCTGGCTTAGATCAGTTTACAGAGTTGGGGAAGGCATGCACAGATGGTGTTAGGTTAAACCTGAGTGGCATGAGGCAGAACTGAGAGCAGGCAGACAATGCCCAAGGCTGATGAGAGCATGCGGACCCACGTGGACGATCAGGGAAGCAGAAGCAGCACTGGAGGGAAACTGAGGAAGGTGGCAGCAGTCTTGGACACCAAATATCCCTTGCTCTCCATCCCAAACAAGTTTAAAACATGAATTTTTGTGATTGCGATGTCGCCTGTAAAACAAATTTTTAGGGAATTTCTCAAAACCGTATTAGAAATAAAACTCATGACAAACTTACATTTACTGGGATGTCTGAAAATTGTAGGGAAGAATTTTACAAACTGAAAGCATTTTGCACTGTCTATTCTGATATTCTGAAAAATGTGAAAGTTTTTGTTAGAAGTGGAGTTAGCACTGTCTTTGTGAACAGGAAGTATTTAAATATGAGAAAAATCTTACTAGTTATTCTGTTTCACGTCTTTATTTTCTTTCATATTCTTATATATAAACGTCTACATGTAGAAGTGTGTGTGTCTGTCCGGCCCGGAAGTGAGAGGTGGAGTCGGGGTAAGGGCTCCACCTCCAAGGAAACAGAAAACTCGCTTAACTGCTGTAACACAAGCGGGGCCAGCACGTCACCAAAAGGAAACCTCAGAAGAAAGACAAAGTTGCTTAGCCGCCAACATCGTTAAAACGGTATCGCTTTTAATTTTCCTCCCGCCGCTAATACACAAGCAAGGCGAGCACGTCAGCAAAATGAATCCTCCTAGGAGAGAGACACCCAGAGTAGTTCCTTTCAATTACCTGACATCTCTACATTTCAGTTTTTCTCCTGACAATTTCAATAGTTTCTAGGACCCCGGGCTCTTTACAGCACAGGCTTACACTGCTAGTTTAGATACTGTATGTTATAATGGTGTCCTGTCTCTTTAAATGTACTGACATTCCATGTTAATTATGGGTGGAGTTCCAGGAGGTGGGACTATTCTGACATCACCAATCTTGGCCCCTCCCTCAGGCTATTTAAATGCCTGGGACTGGGAGTCATTACTGGACTGTGTTTGGGACTTTGTTTTCTTTAGCGTTGTCTTTTAGGCAATTCCTTTGTGCACTTTTTGCTCTTTTGATATGTTATTTGTATGTCTGAATTTTTTTTTTTTACTAGGGGGCTTTGCCCCCTTCTGCCAATCCCTCCCCCCCCCACTTAAACCAGCGCTACGCACCGTAGTGAAAATGGGGGGCTGAACGCACCCAAAGGAGACACGCCCACTCCTCTGAATCGGTGATACAATGGGAAACAAATAAGAGTTGTTTTTTTTACCTCCTCTTTGCTCGATCAGCTGCTGGTTTGCTGCTGCTGCTGCTGCCATGCCGCGTGATTTGCATTTCATGCGGCACTTCCAACATTTAAAAGCCTGTACAGCACCTGTCCTTTTGACTCACTGCCTTGTCTCTCTTGTCCCCCAGACATTCTCAAACACCATGTGATCGCTTTTCGCTGTTCTGTTATTTCACCGAGTAATATTTTCCGTTTGTTTGCACTAATGCAGTCTTTACTCTAATTTTTTTGAGACTTTCGAATTTTCCTATTTCCATTATCTCTAACCTGCTCTGCATGTGTGTCACGGGACTCGCTTCCAAAGGTTGTAAGTATGACGCGACTTGTCTGTCTCGCGGAACGTGAAAGTGTTTCTCTGTCTCTCTTCCAAAGATCATGTCTCATCGCAAGATTTTTTTTATAATAGAGAGATATTTTATTTTATTAAAATCAAAAAACATGTCATACATGCGAGTCAAGTTTAACAAAACTGGCTTGAAACAAATCGACCACTACCCATGAGAAAGAGAGCTAGGTCAGCAGAGTAGCACTTTAATAATAGTAAAAAATATGTGAATAAATAAATAAAGATAGATAGATAGATAGATAGATAGATAGATAGATAGATAGATAGATAGATAGATAGATAGATAGATAGATAGATAGATAGATAGATAGATAGATAGATAGATAGATAGAATGGAAAAAGAGGGGAGAGAATCCAGTATGTCTGAAATTTTTGTTAATAAATTTTATTCTTCTGAAGATTCTTTGCTTTCCCTATTTACCCAAGTAGAAGGCTGACGGTTACCCTTCTCCTTGCTGGGCTTTTGTTATAGACTTTGAACATTTTACAGTAATTTTGTCAGTTCCTTATTTCTGGGCTTGCTCTAAATGGAGGCCTGTGCTAAGAAGACCAGGTAGATTTCTAACCTTCTTCCTAGCTTCTTTTTGGAGGTCTTACCTCATTTTGCTCTGGAGAAAGCTACAGCCATCACAAAGTCATCCCAGCTTAAACCCAGTTGGTCTGTATGAAGGAATGACAGATTCTGGAAAACCCCATTGCAGAAGGTCCATCCATCCAACCATTATCCAACCTGCCATATCCTAACACAGGCTCATGGGGGTCTGCTGGAGCCAATCCCAGCCAACACAGGTCGCCAGCCCACCACAGGGCACACACACACACACACACACACACACACACACACCAAGCACACACTACGGACAATTTAGGATCACCAATGCACCTAACCTGCATGTCTTTGGACTGTGGGAGGAAAATGGAGTACCCGGAGGAAACCCATGCAGACACGGGGAGAACATGCAAACTCCATGCAGGGAGGACCTAGGAAGCGAACCCAGGTCTCCTAACTGCGAGGCAGTAGCAGTACCACTGTGCCACTGTGACGCCACTCCAGAAGGTCAATAAAGCAATAAATCTCTCACAGTTTCAGCATTGTTTCCCTCCCTGTTTCCCCAATGTTAACATTAATACGGCAGGATATACGGCGCTGATGTTTACCTTATCTATGAAACCACAAGTGCAAATGAATTGTAGTGACAGAACAGTGAGGCCAGTGGGCAAATGCAAAAAATAGCCATCTCAGTAACCCTTGGATTTGGTCAGTCAGATCAGGAAGGTGTTTGAATGATTAGTGACATCTTATACTTCAGTCACAGTGGATGACAGTTCCTGACAGCACCAGAGCCTGACCTGATAGGTGACAAGTGAGCCTCACAAAAGAGCAGCACTTGAGTTGTAATCTTTTGTTCACTATCAAAGACGTACTGACAGCGTTTCATCATCACAGTAGGTGATGTGTCAAAACAATCCAAATTAAGTGGAGTGGGCATAAAGTGAACTCAAAAATAAAAAAGACAAAAATGACATTTGACTTTCATGGAGATGATAAGACTAAAACATGAGCAATGCCCCTGGCCCTGTTCAACACATGAAACAACACCAGATCAAATTCTGCCACACAAAGTATACTCAGTAAGTATTCCTTAGGCCAGGCTCTAGGCAGAAATTTCCTTTTTAATCTTTTGTAACTTTTTTTTTTTTAACCAAGTATTCTTTGAAACTCGATATGAGTGAAGAAGAAAAACTCTACTAAGAGAAATGTACACAGATTCGCCCACTTTTCAAATGTTTCGAGGCTACAGCCTAGCTAATGGAGCACAAGGGACGGGACCACAGCTGATGCCAGAAAAAGAAAATAAAATATAAAGTAAACCACTAAAAGTGAGCGTGCTACCCGAGCAGAGACTTTCAGATTCAATCTGTTTGTGATAAATGGCCTCCCAGCCCTCCTTACAGTGACTGGAGACTGAAAAAGTTATCAAAAAAAAAATTAAGTGGCTATAAATTTCTGTCACGGGATTTTTTTTTTCCTGATTTATTTTAAATAAAATGACATAAATGTGCTGCATTGCACTAGTCCTCCGCGTTTCACTTTCTAATCTGTTAGCCAGTTTCCCCGACATCATGGTGTCCTGTTCACATTACTGAAAGCACATGGCATCAAAGGCATTTTCGTGAACCCCGACGTCTGTTGCTTTTTAGCTATTTAGCACCACTAGGGAAGCATAACATTACTTATTTGAATTCTGACATATAACAGCACTCGCAAATGGGAGAGGAATATTTAATTAATATTTCTTCTAACCAATAAATTGTAAAATGAGAATTGTATTGACATGATCCTTCCATTGACTTGAACCCAGATTTTTCTATTTGATAATCGCAGGCTGCTGGAGTGGATTGCCTTGCATGTCTGGTAGTTTCCTTGCTCCTCAGCTAAGCTGGATGACCTAAGATAGAACTCTTTTAACCTGGATGACTATTCAGGAGAATTCATCCTGAGTGAGGTTCACCTTGTCTATCCAGCAGCGTTGGACACAAAGGCAGGAATCGGCCATGGATGGGAATGGCAGTCCATTTAAGTGCAGATTTCTAAAGTAACTCACTCTTAGAGTCAGGACAGTTAAGGTCTGCCCAAGAAAAACTGTGTGCAAGGCAGGAAAAATCTGTGAAAGAGTTGCCAGTACAGCACCAAAGTTGGCCCTGTCTTATCGTCAGGTCAGGTTGGGGAGCATGCACTGGTATAGCACGTTGGCACACCCACCACATGACAAAACAGCTCAGCATCCTGGTTGGCAACCCCCCAGGGAGACACAAGGTCCACTCCAACCATCTATCTGCCACAGCCAGGTATTACATGGGCATCCCCTTGACCTGGTCTAGCTACTTGAGCCTTGAACAATAATACAGTTTATTTTTGTATAGCCCAAAATCACACAGGAAGGGCTTTAACAGGCCCTGCCTCTTGACAACCCCCCAGCCTTGACTCTCTAAGAAGACAAGGAAAAATTCCCAAAAAACCTAGTAGGGAAAAATGAAAGAAACCTTGGGAAAGGCAGTTCAAAGAAAGACCCCTTTCCAGGTAGGTTGGGCATGCAGTGGGTGTCAAAAGAAGGGGGTCAATACAATACACAGAACAGAACAAATCCTCAATAAAAAATAAAAAATAAACATTTTTTAGAAGTACGGAGCAGACTTTAACAGTAGATGATATCACATAATAAGATTTGGATAATTTCAGACTCCTGGAGACCTCATCCATCAAGCTGCCTCCCCCATTTGGCCATTCCATGGCTGAAACAGTGTTGGGCCAGCCAATCCGATGAAAGGACCCCTCTTTCTCATGATTCCTGCAACCCTCCATCAGGGATGACTTAACCTTAGGCAGGCAAAACAACTTGGCAGGTGGGCCGTGGCACCAAGTGCCACATTTGAGTACCAAGAAAAGAAACAGAATAGGTGAGGGTTAGAGAGCCGGATCAACCTTGAGAAATCACGCCACATGGCCGTAGTGGCGTAGCTGATATTCCCTCACAAAGTAGGTAATGTGCCTCATTCGAGACCAGCAGTACCCAAGGATTTTCCAGAGGAGTCCAGTCATCATCTCAGGTCACTGGATAGCGTCCATGTCTATCAACGATATAGCAAGACAGGAAGCCCCTGGACTCTAAAGACTTGGACCTTCATCTTTTTCCATAGATATCGGGAGCACCACACACCTTTATGATGCTTTGGTTTCCTGTGACGCTGATAATTTTGCCAAAATAAGGAAGCTGGTAGAAAGGATAATGTGGACATGTTCGTGGTGGCTCAGTGGTTAGTACTGCTGTCTCATAGTTCCAGTAATGTAGGTTTACTTTCCAGTTTGCTCACCATCTGTGTGGTGTTTGCTCTTTCTTTGTTCTTGTGAAACTGAGGTGCCATGCAGATTTCAATCTGTCTGCATTGTCAGTCAGTTCAATGTACATTGATTTTATTTGTTTTCATTTTGGACAGCACAGAGGCACACTGGCCAGTGTGGCCGTGGGAGTGAGAGTGCCCTGTGATGGGTTGATGCCCTGTGCACACTTGATTCCTACCTAGTGTATGATGCTGCTTGGGCGAGCTCCATTAGGTAAGCGTGATAATGTAGGGATGAATGAATGGATTTCATTTTGCCTTGATGTTAGGATATTTCCAGGCTGTTTCATTGTTTCCATTAGTCTTCAGTGTATTTTCTTTATAAAGCACCCTGTAATGGTGCTCTTTGTGAAAGGTGCTACATAGAGAAAGATTGTCTGATCTTTTCTTCCACGTCCCAGTGATGTGTACCTGTTATACACCAATCAACAACAACAGTAAATCCACTGACATGTGAAATGAATAACATTGATTATCTCATTACAATGGCACCAATCAAGGGTTGGGATGTCCTTGGCAGCAAGTGAACTGTCGGTTATTGAAGTTGATGTGCTGGAAGCAGGAGAAATGGGCAAACATAAGGATGTAGGTGACTTTGACAAGGGCTACATTGTAATGGCTGGACGACTGGGTCAGAGCATCTCCAAAACGGTAGGTCATGTGAGGTGGCCCCAGTGGTTAGTACCTACCAGACATGGTCCAAGGAAGGACAACTTGTTAACCCGCAACAGGATCATGGGTGCCCAAAGCTCATTAATGAAAGTGGGGAGCAAAGGCTAGCATGCCTGGTCCAATCCCACAGAAGAACTACTGTAGCAGAAATTGCTGAAAAACCCAAATGTGAAAGAACGGTGTCAGAACACAGAGTGTGTTGCAGCTTGCTAAGTAAGGGCTGTACAGCCACAGACTGGTCAGAGTGCCCTTGCTTACCTCTGCCCACCACCCAAAGTACCCAAACCAGGCACATCAGCATCAGAACTGGACCATGGAGCAATGAAGGAAGGTGGATCGGTCTGATGAATCACATTTTCTTTTAGATCATGTGGGTGGCCATGTATGTGGACGTCATTTACCAGGAGAAGAGATGGCAGCAGGATTATTTATGGGAAGATGATGTGTCAGCAGAGGCAGTGTGATGCTGTGCTGCAGTGTTCTGCTGAGAAACCTTGGATCCTGGCCTTCATACCACCTACTTAAAGATTGTTGCAGGCCACCTACACCCCTTCATCTCAACGTTATTCTCTGATGCCAGTAGCCTCTTTCAGAAGGATAATGTACCCTGTCACACAGCAAAAGTTGTTCAGCAATGGTTTGAGGAGCATGACAAAAAGTTCAAGGTGTGGACTTGGCCTCCAAATTTCCCAGATCTCAATTCAATCAAGTACCTGTGGGATGTGCTGGAAAAACAAATCCAATCCATGGAGGCCTCACCTCACAACTTACAGGATCTGCTGCTAACGTCTTGATGCCAGATACCACAGGACACCTTGTTGACTCCATGCCTTGATGGGTCAGAGTTTTTTGGCAGCAAGAGGGGGACCTGCATAATATTAGGCAGGTGGTTTTAATGTTGTAGCTTGTGGGTGTATTTCAATAACTCAGTTGGTCTGGTGGGAGTGAACGTGGATCTGCAAGTAAGCATACACTGGATGGGAAGCAGGGCAGCCCATTTAGTTTGGTCAGCCAATTAAAGCAGAACTAGAAGTACTAACGGCGTTGAGCTAAAAACAATAATCTCATAAATGGACAGCATGTTAGCAAAGGAGGTGACCCTGAGGTGTTATCTATGTGGGGGTACATGTTCTTCTAATGACTCAGTGGGTTTCATGTCAGAACCCAGATTTCCAAAGATGGGCTTGATGACTTGAAATTGGCAAGTTGGTGCATGAGTGAGTTTTGTTTTTTTGGTAAACTTTGCTAGCATCTTCAGTAAATGGATGGAACTTGCTTCATGTATTAAACTTACAAATTATATAAATATGCTTTAAAATATTACATGTGTAATATACTGTATATATATTGTGATAGTTGACTGTGGCCCTTTCCCAGCCGGGAGGCCAATGTACTTGAAGGACTTGGGGACCAGACGTGTACAGGACACCGCCTCCCCCAGAGCGTTACATGGTAGCCCCCAGAGTCCCTCAGAGTTCCAGTTTGGCACAGCCCTGTTGGGTTCCATGGGGCCACCAGGGGAAGCTGCAGAGCCCTACTTTAGGTTTCCATCCCACCCAGGAGTACTTCCAGTTAACGCTGATGAGCCACCTGAAGTGCTCCATCTCACCTCACTCGAGGAGCCAGAGTTGGGAGGGAGAGAGACAAAGCTTGCCAGTGGAGGAGTGGAGGCAGAAAGAGGAAGAGGAAAAGGAAGAAGGTAAGAAAGTGACAGTTTACCATGATTTGGACTACTATTGTACTGTGCTGCTGTGGGGAGCGAGACAAAAGCGCTTCCCCACGTAAAATGAATGTGTGTGGTGCTGCAAAACTTGTGCCTGGTGTCTCCTTGTGTCAGGTTAGGGTGTCTGGTGTACCCCTGGTGGTGGCAAAGCCTGTAACGTTGCGCCACGGCGTGCGTATCTTTCATTTGACAGCATGTAGATCGGAGTAACTACATTCATGGCATTCGTAGTCTGAATCACAATTTGATTATATGGGTTGTTACCTACCAGGTAACACTTGTGGTTGGTCAACAAGTCAGCTAACATCCGCCACGGTGCCCTCTTTCATTCAGACTACGAATGCCATGAATATATATATATGTAGTCACAAGAATGGACAGGAGACATAAAAAGGTTTGGGGTAGCCACTCGTGTATTATATCCTGGCTGCAAAAGGGTTAGTTATTGATGAGTTGTGTCAGGTTTAATGTCCAAAACAGAACTGATGACATGTGGCAAAGATGGTGGCTTTAAAGGTCTAGACTGGAAGTGACATCATCTGGGCAGGAAATTACATCATCACATCATCATAGATGGATAGCCTTTCCAGAAGAGTTGAAACTGTCATAGCCTCCCATGAGGCATCTATCTATTCACCATTCTTCCAGGAGAGCATTTGTGAGGTCAGGCACTGATGTTGGTTGAGAAGGCCTGGCTCGCTCGCAATCTCCTCTCTAATTCATCCCAATGGTGTTTTGTCGGGTTGAGGTCAGGACTCTGTGCAGGCCAGTCAAGTTCCTACACACCAAACTCGCTCATCCATTTCTTTATAGATCTTGCTTTGTGCACTGGTGCGCGGTCATGTTAGAACAGGAAGGGGCCATCCCCAAACTGTTCCCACAAAGTTAAGAGCATTAAATTGTCCAAAATGGCTTTGTATGCTGAAGCATTAAGAGTTCCTTTCACTGGAACTAAGGGGCCAAGCCCAAGCACTGAAAAACAACCCCACACCATACCACAATGAAGTCAGGCAAGAACCATTCTCCTGGCAACCGCCAAACCCAGACTTGACCATCAGATTGTGTGATTCGTCACTCCAGAGGACACATCTGCACTGCTCTAAAGTCCAGTGGTGGTGGGCTTTACACCACTGCATCCAACGATTTGCATTGCACTTGGTAAAATTTTTCTTGGCTGTAGCTGCTCGGCCATGGAGATCCATTCCATGAAGCTCTCTCTCTACGCTACACTGTTCTTAAGCTTTTGGAGGTCATTAGCTATTGACTCTGCAGAAAGTTGGTGACTTCTGCACCCCTCCATTTGCGCTATCACCGCTCTGTGATTTTACATGATCTACTACTTCGTGGCAGAGTTGCTGTTGTTCCCAATTGCTTCCACTTTGTTATAATACCACTAACAGTTGACTGTGGAATATTTAGCAGTGCGGAAATTTCACGAATGGACTTATTGCACAGGTGGCATCCTATCACGGTACCACGCTTGAATTCACTGAGCTCCTGAGAGCGACCCATTCGTATTTAGCAGATGTCTGCATGCCTAGGTGTTTGAGTTTATACACCTGTGGCCATGGACGTGACTGGAACACCGGAATTTAATGATTTGGAGGGGCGCCCCAATACTTTTGCAATACTGTATAGTTTATCACTTATTGTTTTTGAGACACTTTAAACACTGTACAGATTCTCCTTCACTTATTTTTGTGTCATTGCCTCAGACTGTGATTTATTGCATGACACTAGAATTATTATTTCTGGCGTTGAAATCAAGAACATTTGTTTTTGGTCTAATAGTTTGGTCTGTGCTGCCATTTCATCCAGCCCGATCCATTCAGGTTCAACTACAGATGCCAGGAGTCTGTGAGTTGGTGCAGAGGTGCCAATGCATGGGGGCATCACACGTGCTCACAGAGTGAATGTGTTTAATCTGAACAGACAGCGACCAGGGTGAGGAGCTAAGATAGCCACATTGTGCCATCATGCTAATTCATTCACCGAAATGAATCGCTTCTCTTAAATATAGCTAATCATCTCCATTTTGTCTACAGGTCACAGGTCAGGGTCACATGAAAAAGTAATGGTGTTGACTGAACCGGCAGCTTTTGCCACCTCTTCAGACACTACTCCACACTCACTTTTACTTTCCATATGGAATGCACAGGGAAGGACAAACACAACACATCATCTCAATTAAAACTCCTTTCAGCATTGTCACTGTGTGCCAGGAAATCCAGAAGGTTCCCCCCACCATCAATGCCCAGCCGGAATCTCCTGATCTGCAGTCAGTTAAAATGAGTGCACCGTACTGGAAGGGCAAAATCTGTCTCCCTCCTGTGGAAAAGCACCACACTGGGAAGAAATTAATTTCACACGGCGCAGTGGCTGCATTAAGTTTCACTGAGCCGGAGCCTCCAGGAGGAGACCTGCTGCTACAGCGAATAGGTTAGACCTTATATAAATTTAAAAATCCCAGCAAGTTTCCAAGGAAAATATAGGCAATCTGTCATTTCTTGAAGGTATTTAGTTACTGTTTTGGAGGAGTAGGTGGTGTTTAGTTTTGCTCTGCAGACCAATTTAAACAATATAGATTGACCCACAGAAGGGGCTGGAGAGTGTGAGTTCTGCGGCCAGAGAGGAACGGGGGTCTTGTGGATTTATATGGCTCACTCACCGAAAAGTTCACACTTTACAACACATTAAAAAATAAAAAAAATAAAAATTTAAGTTAAAAAGCGGTTATTTTTCAACATGATGTTTTTTTTTTTTGCTCCACTTGTGTTTTTCTTGGCACGTGCAGCTTTTGGATGTCGCACCTCATAGTGGCGTGGCTGTGGTTTACTTTGGAGGCCCTTCCAGGAAGCGTTGTTCAATTCCTACTAAATCTTGCTCTCATTTTGGCTACTTTTCGGATTGTTCCCAAAGCAATCTCTTTTTTCATATATTATAGTGCCCTAAATTTTACTGTTCAGGGCAATCATGCAAAAAGCTAATAAAATATATAAGACAGACCATTTAGACCCGTACATCATTCTTTTGAATAGCCTAATACTGTTTTTTGCTTTTGTGTTTTAAGTTGCCATGCCATTCTTGCCCATATTTACAGTGTTGTTTTAGTCTTTGGGTAGTTGGCCCACCTCCAGCTCCAAACCCTGGACTGGTCACTAACTGTGTGGACTTTATATGCTCTGTCTGTGTCAGTGGAGTCTGGTTTTGATCTCAAAGACATGTTGGTTAGCTTGATTGGTGACTGAGTAGGTCTTGATGTTGTTGTAATTGGGTTACTCAGATTTGGGTCAGGCGGAGTGCTAGCTCTGAGGCTAGGGATCTGTGCACCAATCAGAAAGTTGCCAGTTCAAATTCCGTAAATGCCCTCCAACTTACAGGGAAAACTTTGGGGTTGGTGGCAGGATTGGCTCTCCAGCCACCATAGAAAACCTCACATTGTCCCAGTGTGGTTGTGAGTTGTCACCTGCTATACTTGGGTCACAATCCCGATGGTTTGTCGTGTGGTGGGTGCGGCGACTCACTATCAGCCCACGCTTCTAAACCTCCCTTTTGGGTCGTCCAACACCACCAGTGTTGATTTCTGTTGTTAGGTCCACTTCCAGTGTTGCTAGGGGCCTGGCCTCTGAGGTTGATGCCCATTTGTCATCGACGTGGCAGGATAAAAGGACGGCTATGAGTGTAAATTCTTATCCGTTCTGTGGTTACCATACTTTATCACTTTTCTCACATGTAGTTTTGGTTTTGACTCTCATGCTCTCTCGACCACGATTGTTGTCTCTCGTATTGGGCTTCATTGGGCTCTTTATGTGTATCTCCTGGTTTTTGCTAAGAACATTTACCTGCCAGTTCTCTGACAGAACAATTTATTTTCTTGATTTCATGATGCTTTTACTTAAATCTTTATGCATAAAATGCTAAAGTCTTTCCATCTGTCATGCGATTACACACAAGCTACTGGTGCTTACGCCTTGATCTTGGTCTTGGTCAAATCACAGTCAGCCATATTTCCTCATTTGCCCACAAACTGCCTGTCCCATCTGCTCCTACTCAACAGTAACTCAGCAGAATTACGACGGCAAGGGTACTGCCTTAACGTAGGGGCACAATGGGCACTGGTTCGGGGCCCCAGGAGAACAGGGGCCCACAATGTTTCTGATGCCTATGTATGTTTCTGTTTTGCTTTCAAAACAGGGGCCCCAGTGCATTTCTTTGCCTGGGGGCCTGTGATGATATTAAGACGTCCCTAGCACCTGCTAAGAGTTACTCAGAGTCCGTTCTACTCACTGCCACCTCCATTGTCTTCCTCAGAGACCTTATAGCCCTCGATCTCCCACTGCTCATTCCAGTCATCCTCTGGACTTGACCCATCTTCTCTCAACAGCACTCCTCACTCGCCTGCTCCCCCTGACGACTTCCACCCAACCTGCCCTCTCCTGCTTGGGTTTTCATGCTGGCTTTCTGGACGTATGCCTTCTTTCCTTTCTCTCCCTGGACTCAAATCTTTTATATACTAGTGTTGGTGCTGTGCTACTAACACCCAAAACTCCTAATGAGGGATGGCTGCACTATCTCTCGATCACACATGCATACTTAATTAGCCAATTCCCCCATTAACGGCTCAGCGCCAGCTCATCCTTCAGCCCTAACTACCAACCCAAGTCACCACTATCCCAATAAAAACTGCACTTGCTGCCTTTGCCTCGTCTCTGTGACACACAAACAGTGTCACGTCTTACTTTAATGGTGCGGGGAGGATGCTCCCTATTTGTGTGAGTGCAACAGTATGCTTCCAAATGTGATTTTCTAGTTTCAAAACTCTTGCATTTTCCTTTCTGACAACCATGTTGCTTAACATTTTGGTTTTCGGCACTCTTTGTCTTTTTTCAATTTTCCTAATGATAACCGTTTTTCGGTATTTTGACCTTGACGCCTTCTCAGGTCCTAAATATTCATTCTTTCCATGCCGCTCATATTCCTGAAGGCACACATGTGGATGGGTGCCCCGTCCAGAACCCCTTTCTGCCTTGAGCCCAGTGTTACCAGGATAGGCAGCAGTGCAACTTTAAGCTTGAATTACGCAGCTTTAGAAGATGGATGGATTGTTCAGATGAGGGATGTCAGATTTGATCTGAATACGATGTATGTGTGACTGGCTTGTATTTCACTAATTGTAATCTCATTTCAAAGTCCTGAACTGGGTCGTTTGGGTGTCTGCTGGAGCCTATCCCAGCAAGCATAGGGCACAAGGCAGGAACAGACTCTGGACAGGGAGCTAGGCCATTGCAGGGTGAAAACACACACATTCTACACACATCCACACACTGGAACCAATTTACTGTCGCCAGTTTACCTAACCTGCATGTTTTTGGACTGGGGAAGAACACGCAAACTCAATGAAGGGAGGATCCAGAATGCAAACTCTGGTCTCCTTGTAGCGGATGCCACTTATATGTGCTATTATTCAGTGAGCAGTTTGCTGCCTCTTTGGGTGCATTGCAGGGAAGAAGGACACTGTAAATACACCTTTAAGGGGGAGGTCATAACTCAGTCAGGGTGGTTGGTGTTGAAGACTTAAAAACCGGAAAAGAAGGGGAGAAAGAGAGACATCTTGTGGTGGAGCAAAGAGAAGAGACGAGGTAGTGGCAAGTAAAGTATCTGCTGGAAAAAGTTCTTCTCAGCGACACAAGGGAGACACATCTCTGAAGACGGACTCTTTTTTTCTTTGATTTCGCTGACGAACACTTGGACCGGTAGGATTAAACTTTATTGTTATCGGCTCGATGGCCGGCGTATTCTGGTAGGGTTTCTCTTTACCCTGAACAATAAGGACAGTAAACCCATTTGGACAAACTGGTTTCTCTTATTCATGAACATCGCGCGTTTAAACCAGGAAGGGCGGTTTCGATTGCTATGTATTTGTTTGTTTGTTTTTTTTATACGTAAAATATATATGTGTTATTCTTATGCTTCTTCATTATTTTGTGATATGGCTTGTTGTTAATGCTGAGCTGGGACTTGTGATGAGGGGTCAATAAAAGGACGAGCGTTGGCCACGTTGCCCGATAGATTTTCGATATTGAACTGCTTTACACCAGCAGTTTTCTAATCGTGTGGTAACCCGGGGTTTAGTTGTTCTCCCGGGGCAGCGGTACATCCTTACTGCAAGGCAGCAGTGCTACGCACAACAGCACCATCCTGCCGGCCCCTAATTGTTACAGTATGTACTTTGTATAATATTGTCACACACGTGCAATTGGGAGGCAGCTAAAGGGCCTGAATAATAATAGCTCCATGCCAGACCAAGGGGTGGCGAGGTGCACTGACTTTCTCTCTCAATCTTCTGCAGACCATCCACGGGAAATCTCACACGTTTCTGGTGCCTAAGATGATGTCACTTCCAGTGGAGATGACATCACTTCTTGTTCCAGTCCCGATGATGTCATTTCCTGTCTCTGCCTTTAAAGTCGCCATCTTTAACAGCCTAAAATTAGTTCTGTTTTGGACTCTGACCTGTGAACAACTCTCAAAAAATTACCCATTTGCAGCCAGGGCATAATATACAGGTGGCTGCCCCAAACTTTTTTGATCTCTTTGGATTATACTTATGACAAAATCTAAAAATTAAAAAAAGGAAATGGATGGATGGGCTTACTTTCTGTTCTTCTTTAACTGCTTTTCTACATTAAATACATTGAGTGGGCCATCTAAACTTGCCATTTGTGTTGTTCTGTTCGGAATCTGTGGAAATTTGGTTGCTCAGATGCTATCTAATACTGTGCCAATAACTGAACAGAAAATCCATTCATCCATCCATCCATTATCCAACCCGCTGAATCCGAACACAGGGTCACGGGGGTCTGCTGGAGCCAATCCCAGCCAACACAGGGCACAAGGCAGGGAACCAATCCTGGGCAGGGTGCCAACCCACCGTAGGACACACACAAACACACTAACACACTGGGGCCAATTTAGAATCGCCAATCCACCTAACCTGCATGTCTTTGGACTGTGAGAGGAAACCGGAGCGCCCGGAAGAAACCCACGCAGACACGGGGAGAACATGCAAACTCCACGCAGGGAGGACCCGGGAAGCGAACCCAGGTCCCCAGGTCTCTCAACTGCGAGGCAGCAGCGCTACCCACTGCGCCACCGTGCCGCCCCTGAACAGAAAAGCAGAACATAAATCATACATGTGGGAATGCTGTTCCAAGTTTGAAAATCCATCTTAGTCCAGTTTTAAGATTACAGGGAGATGGAGCCTATCACAGCAGCAGCTCTGGGCACCACGCTCATTCACTGCAATTGAAAGAGGCACGATCAATCTAGCTCACCCACCCAAGGAATGAGGGAGGAACTGCAGTGCCCAGTAACTCCACAGGTTCTGGACCAACTGTTGACGCAGTGTTCACAAAACTGTGAAAATGCAGTTCTAATCCACTTTGCCCACATGCCACAAACCCTAACAAATTAAAATTTTCAATGAATGAACATAAATTCTCAAACTAAACGTTTATGTCTGTTGAAATTATCGAACATTAAAGTTCAAAATGCTAAGACCAGTGGCATAGTTTGTTTGGCAGAGTTTGGTGACTTTTTTATGGGTCCTTGGTGGAACTTTCCCAGCAAGCAAATTTCCTCAGTAAGCATTGCAAAGCAAGAAGCAAATCTTTTCAGTGATTTCTATTCAGTCATTCATGCATTTAAGAATTCATTTTAAAATTGTAAAGTGTGCTAATAAGTGAAATTATTTAAAGTCTTTAAGGTCTTTGACAGGCAACCCAGTGGGCAAATGGGCATCAAAGGAAGAAATGGTGTTAAGCTTTTAGGTCAGGGAGACCCATATGACCGATATGATGAACCAACAGCTCCACCACATTCACAGTAACAAGGGAACTGGCCAACTGTCAAATGCTGACAGGAACAGGAGCATCAGCTGAGGGCAACTGCTTTAAAGGCTCCCACATCAACTTTGAAGACGGCCTTGGGGTCTCCTGAAAATGGCAACGCGTAAGGTTATATCACACTGCAAGGCGCTCTGAGAA
This sequence comes from Erpetoichthys calabaricus, assembly GCF_900747795.2. NCBI lineage: Eukaryota > Metazoa > Chordata > Cladistia > Polypteriformes > Polypteridae > Erpetoichthys > Erpetoichthys calabaricus. The sequence goes on from NC_041406.2 coordinate 33,851,791, forward strand.
TTGTTACTTTCCTGGCCTTTCCCCAAGAATAGCTACAACAGTGAGTAAGCCTACCTGGAGGTTTAATGTATGACAACCTGGACCTTTTTTTCCTTGATGATAGGTTTCTGATATCGCTGACAAAGTAAACTAGAGGAGGGAATAAAAGGGCCATTTCACGCTGAGCCAGAAATTGGCAGGAGTGTGAACAGGGACTCAAGTGACACAGAAGCTACTGAGAGAGGTCAAAGAGTGACTGGGGAGTTGAAAACCACTACATCAATGTAGGTGGGAATTCACTGGTTCCTGCTTTTAAAGCTCATGTTTTTACAAGAAACCTCAGGCTCTGGAAATAAATATGTTGGCCTTGTTGGGTCCCAAAAACTACAAAAAGGCCTGAATTAAAGAAAAAATGGTCTGAAATGGTCTGGTTAGGAGGAGGAGGAGGATGTTGGGAGCATGCGCTGATTACAGGCCCGGCCCTGAAACTCAAAAGCAGGTCTGAGGCCTGCACTCTCAAAAAGGCCAATAAATCCCAAATGGTAGCCTATAAAAACCAAAGAACAACACTAATATCCATCCATCCATTTTCCAACCCGCTGAATCCGAACACAGTGTCACGGGGGTCTGCTGGAGCCAATCCCAGCCAACACAGGGCACAAGGCAGGGAACCAATCCTGGGCAGGGTGCCAACCCACTGCAGGACAACAACACTAATATTTCTTAGAAAATTCAAATATATTAACAAATGGATTCTTAAAGGGTGGCGCTGTGGTAACGCTGCTGCCTCGCAGTTAGGAGACCCGGGTTCGCTTCCCGGGTCCTCCCTGCGCGGAGTTTGCATGTTCTCCCCATGTCTGCGTGTGTTTCCTCCGGGTACTCCGGTTTCCTCCCACAGTCCAAAGATATGCAGGTTAGGTGGATTGGCGATCCTAAATTGTCCCTAGTGTGTGCTTTGTGTGTGTGTGCCCTGCAGTGGGCTGGTGCCCTGCCCGGGGTTTGCTTCCTGCCTTGCGCCCTGTGTTCGCTGGGATTGGCTCCAGCTGACCCCCGTGACCCTGTAGTTAGGATAGAGCGGGTTGGATAATGGATGGATGGATGGATTCTTAAAATAACAGGCTTGCAAAATTAAGCTCATAAAAATGTGGTAATTGTGAATATTACTGTATATACTTGCGGATACGTTCTACCACGGATAAGTCGGGACTAGATTTTACTGTATAATTTCTGGTATTTTATAATGTCGGTCATATACATCAAATGCGGAAAATTCACGCTATTGGTCCAAGAGATTATGATATGCTAACACCCACCTGAGAGAGTAACCACGGAGCACACGGCCTTTTCTTTCTACGTGGGTGCGGCAATTCACTGTATCAGCGCGTGCTCCTAAGCTCTCTCTCTGCCTACGTGACCACACAGTAATACCCAAACTATAACGAACCGACGTTTGCACTGATTTGTGTTTTTTGTATCTCACACCCTTATACACCTTTATCGTCAGAACATCCCTTATCTACGATGGAGCATTCGATCAGAAGAAAATATGAAGCTGGTTTTAAATTAAACGTCGTTGAAGTAGCAAAAGAAATTGGTAACGGGGTTGCTGCAACAAAATTCAAAGTGTCTGAGAAACTGATGTGAGGTTGGAGGAGGCAAGAAGATGTTAAGAAAAAAATTAAGTGTTGCATTTTTGAACGGGCGTATAAGTCAGGGTCTGATTTTATGATCGATTTTTCAGGTTTCAAGACCCGACTTATACGGGTCATTAAAATAATAAATTGAATTGGAATGTTTCCATCAAATCGCATTTAAGTATAAAATTGAAAAAAAATTAATTCAACACAATTTATTCTTGTATTCAATATTGCTCTACATCAATTTATCATTAAAACATTTTAGTAATATTCTTGAACATATTTGTAAAGAAACAACAAGACATACCTGTATTTGTTGACTTACGTATAACTTTTTGTCACTTCTTAGTTTTTTTGGCCCGTCATTTGTACTTTTGTTTTTTTCTGGTGTGTAGTCCACCATCACACTGACATCCCAACCTCCCTGGTGTCTTCTCCACATGTCCTTGATATCCTGATGGAATCTTTAACCCTGCCCTTCACTCACCAATCCAAGATTTTCAGGATGTGAATCTGAAAAGTGAACTTTGAGACTCACATTGAAACCCAGTTCCGTAAACTTACCTGACACGTTTTTTTTTTACAGTTTCTCCATTATTTCGACCTTTGTTGTTACCTAAAAACTATACTTTTTAATGATACCCAAGTCTGTCATTACAGGTCATTTGTCAGAAATCAAGTTTTTTTTATATCAGGTTTGGCAAAAATTCCCTTGTTCAATTTAGACAATCCCAGAAATGTTCAGTACAAACACATCACATGGGCGCCATCTTTTGAAGGGTTTTGACAGACTGCTTTATTAAACCAAGCCTTACATGATGCTGAGGTAGCAACACTTGATCTGGATCCACCAAGCCAGGTCTGGTGATGTTTTTGGCAGCAAGCTGGAACTTTTTACAGTCTGGCCTTTCCTGAACTCAATGCCAACTTATGCCTCTTCTGTCCTACCAACTATATGCTAAACATTATCATTGTTGTATCAATGAACTGACTTGATCTGACGTATGACCTGGAGGAGAAATAACAGTAACAGAAAAGGGTTAAAAAACCAGGAGATGTTAACACGCAAGCATCAAAGCAAAACAAGACACAAAAAATTCAATACGGAAAACTTTAGGACAAGCTCTTCGAAAAAGGGCTTTGAATCTGCGACTCGGACAATGAAGTAATTTTTTTGATAACCATCCATCACATTGTTACCCAAAGGTCATGAACTCTGAGGACACACCCCTAATAACATGTGACGCAGTCCTAACAATGGGAACAAAACATAGCAGCAGTAATACGAGATACAAAATGGTGGATGAAATGGACTAAAAAAAAATGAGACAACTTTTTACACAGTTGGAATTTCCAAAAATAAACATTATAATTATAATCAGAGACTTCAAAACTCCTAAAACAACTGTTTGATTTCAGAATGCAAAAAAACATATGAAAAAATAAAAACAAACATACATCCTAATAATTGTGGAATAAAATAAGTGCTTTGCTTTAAACATATATTTTGATATTATAAAATACTGATATTTAATTAGTTATAGTGCAAAAACAACAAAAATAAACTATAATTGACAGATAAAAAATGAGTTTTGTGAAAAAACGCTACATGATGGAGAAAACTGGTTTTCCTTTTGAAATCATCACCCAAAAAGATACGAAAAAAAGTCACATTACACAATCTTCAGTGTATAGCTGGCTAATATACAAGGAATAATGTAAAAAAAAATAAGTAAAGTATAAAGTGCTACTAGTGTTTAAGTTTAAGAGCTTTGGTGATGGTATTTCTCTGCCAATCCTTGGTTTGGCGCTGTGTGATGGCAGCTTTTCCTTTCCTCCTTCTGCAGAAAGGAAGATTGACAGCTCTCATCCTCTGATGTCACTTCCTGGGTCCGCCCGTCTGGACCCACCTGTTCCTGCCCGCATATGTCATAACTGGAGGAACCGCCATCTTGCCGAGTCACCTAAGAAGACTCTGGTCTGAAGACAACTCGCTCCACTTTTAACACTTTCTTTTATCATTTATCATTCATTTTATTATACAAGGTTTGCCGCAAGGTACCCCGACACCCTGACTTTGTCTTGCCTTGTTCTTTCAGAGTTCATAAGGACAGTGTTGTCACATTTACAGACTACGGTGAAATTATTACTTGCATGTGCTAATCAGCAGGCAGCACATCACCACTCTCCACCGTCATGGTAAGTGAGCCTTACTGCAGGATACTGAGAAATGAATTCATGCATTTATTTCTAGTAAGATTGACTACTACAATGCAGTGTTCACTATCTGTTCAAATTGATCTTTACACAACTTTCAGCAGTTAATTCAAAATGCTGCTGCAAGAAGAAGAAAATACAAACAGTTCTTAAATCCTTACATTGGCTCCTAGTTAAGCTTAAGGCAGATTTGAAAAATCCTCCGTTTGACATATAAAGCCTTAAATGGACATGGCCCTGGTTATTTATCTGAACTTTTTACTTACAAACCTGAGCGCACATTAAGATCTCAAGATTCCGGTCTGCTTATGATTCCAAGGATTAATAAAATCACAGTGGGAGTTCGAGCTTTTAGTTTCAGGGCCCCAAAGCTGTGGAATGGTCTGTCTGCTTCTATAAGAGATGCCCCTTCAGTCTCAGTTTTAAAATCCCGACTGAAGACTCACAACTTCAGCTTAGCACACCCTGACTAGAGCTGCTGATTAACAATGCATACTGCATCTCTATGATTAGTCATTAGCACTAAAACATAAGTGATATGATAGTTATAATTTGTTACTAACCCTCACCTATTCTGTTACTCTTCCCGGTACTCAAACTTAGTGAGTGGTATCATCTATTCTTGCATTCTGCCTTGTAGATTCTACTATTGCATTTTATTCCAGAGGCGGCAGTGACAGGCTGGCCATCTAGCTCTGTGAAGAGGATTACTTGTTTTCTGCTCTCTGTTTTGTATTGACCCTATTTTTTTGACCCCCATTGCACATCCAACCTACTTGGAAAAGGGTCTCTCTCTGAATTGCCTTTCCCAAGATTTCTTCTGTTTGTTTTTCTCTACAAGGGTCTTTTTTTGGGAGTTTTTTTCTTGTCTTCTTAGGGAGTCAAGGCTAGGGGGCTGTCAAAAAACAGGGCCTGTTAAAGCCGATTGTGACACTTCTTGTGTGATTTTGGGCAATAAAAAATACATTGTTGTTATTGTACTGCCATACAGGGGGGTATATCTACCCACCTTCCTTATGAATAAATACTGCCTGGTTCTTTTGATCTTCTGGCTTTTACTTTGTCTTTTCATCTTCTGATTTTTTTGCCAGCTTCTTTTTGTAGCAGGGAAGTTTGGGTTTAAAAAACCAGGTGGGCTTTGCCTGTGCTGCCACCCAGGTGAACTGCTAGCTTTTCTTTTTTGGCATTAATTAATTTTTTCGGTGTTTTTCCTTTATGATGGTACACAGAAGTCCATCAGGTAAGTACAGTGCCCGGTGCTGATATGACAGGCTTCAGCCCCCCCCATGAATGTTCAGAATGTTCGATTACATTATGTTACATATCAAAACATCAATCCATTTTCTAAACCCGCTTTATCCTGAACAGGACCGCAGGGAAACTGGAGCCGATCCCAGCAACATTCAGACTCAGGACAAGAAGAAAACCTGGAAAAAGACACCAGTCCATGTTGGGGTGAACACACACACACACACACACACACGCACACACACACACACAGAGTACAAATTCAGTACTTTGTGAAAAAAAACTCTTTGGCAGAAATCAGAGCTGCAAGTCTTCTTGGGTAAGTAAGTCTCTACAAGCCTAAACCAAAGAATTTGGACAGAGCAATCAGAAAAGAAAATAATTATTTTAAATAGGAAATCCGAACCTTTGCTGGTTTTCTCAAATGTTTTGTGTATGACTTCAGCCTGCACAACCAGCATTTTCATTGCCCCCTTTAAATAATCAGTCTGCCAACTTCAAACAATTAAAAAAGAAAGAGTTAGAGAGACTTTGAGGAACAACATAACATTCTTAAACCTTCAAACCTGCCAAATCTAATGCAGGATCGTGGGGAGACTGAGCCTTTCCTGGCTGCACTTTATTCAAGACAGGAATCAGCCTGGAGTGGGGGTCCCGCTCCATCACACGGCCCACTCACACTCACACCTATTTAACACGTCCATTTATTAGTATTTTATTTTTTATCTTCTCCAGATGGTGTCCCAAAATGGTAACGTAGTGCACTCTAAGTAGTGTCTCCAGTCATCAGACGTTTGCACCGTGTTAGTGTTGGGTAGTCGCCATAGATGAGGTTCTGCCCACCTGGCTTTGGAGCCACTTCATTATTATTATATGGAGGCAGGGCCGAAACACCCTTTCTCAAAAAGAACATTACAATAAATAATAAAAGAGCAGATTCTTCAATTAGAAATAAAAAAATAAATGTTTTTACTTCACTACAGTCTGAAAAAATAAATCTCCTAAGGTAAAAAGATCTTAGGCTTGTTGGATTTGTTTTTACTAATTAAACTAACCAGTTCTTTACGTTTTTGCACTGAAATCTAACCACAGGGCATCATTATAACTATTTTGTTTTAAGTAAATTATGACTTTAAATGCAGGAGACTGTTGGGGAAGTGATCCGATTTCTGCGCTCTCCCTCGATTTATGACTCCAGTGGCCCATATTGGATGCGGAGTGACTACGTGTGAAATCCAAGTGAAAGCAATCCAAGTATGAAAGCTTTCCATCTACGGTCACAGCGCCCGGCTCTGCCCCGGCCACCCTGACTCTGTAGCTATGTGATGCACTGCATGCCAGAACTCTGAAGAACCAAAACACAAACCCAAGCCCATGCCCTAGCGTGGCTCACTATAAATTAGTAAGGCCATAAAAGTAATATGAAAGTGAGATGCTTAAATTGGGGAATAATTACATCAAAAATAACAGAAATCAGATCACATTCCTCAACAATTCCTTTGATTAAACAGCCAATCGTGTATCAAGATTGAATTTCCTTTGACATTTACTCACTTAGCAGATGCTTTTATCAAATGCGACTTGCAAAAGAGATGAACGTATCTGAGCTAACAAGCGTTACAGAACAAGGTTAAGAAATTGAGTTCTACGCCAAACAGAGCAACGTAAGACTAGCTACTCTTATCTCCAAGAACCGGGTATCAAAACCATATTCAAGTATAAAGATATTCACAGCACAAGAGGGTCTTCAAACGCTTCTTAAACACAGAGAGGGGGTCAGCAGAGCAGTTTCGATAGAGCTGGGCAGCTTGTTCCACCAGCTAGGAGCAACTCCTGGAAAGTGTGGATTGTGATTTGATGGCACATAAAGGTTGTATCACCAGACACCATCAACTAACGGACCCGAGGGAGTGAGGAGGACCGTTGGACTTCCTGAGTGCCTCCATATACAGAGGATTCAGAAAGTATTCAGACTCCTTCACTTTCTGTACATTTTATTGTGTTGTAGATTTAATTTGAAATGGATGCCATTTTGGCCGTCCACACTCAATACCCATAATGACAAAGTGAGAACATGTTTTCAGAAAGGTTTGCAAACACTTTTCAGTTGCAGTAACACCAACTCCCTAATACATTAGCTGGGTTTAGCTACAAAGTTACAACTAACAGGTCTCAGAATCACTGTAGGTGTACTTCTGGTTTAGTGTAGGCGATGCTTTGTTCCTTTACTGGTCGGCTTTCTTCAGCACAATTCTCTTTTCTCTTTCTTAAGTTTGGTGGCACCTTCTGCACACACATCTTTAGCAAGACGATTGTGTGGCTTTTACATATCGTACTGTAGGTCTCTCCTTTGCTTGTGCACTTGCTATTCCTTAACGAGGTTTGGATTTGTGGCACCCTCATCTAACTCCAACACAGACAAGTCTTCCACTCTTCCATCCAGCGCCATGTTACCCTTCAAAGTAAAAGGGGTCACTCCAGTCTTTCTTACGATCACACCCCAGTCAACAGGGTCTCGGTGGCTAAGATCAGAGCAGTGAATACGTAGAGAAAGCACAGATCTGGTGTTTGTAATAATTTTTAAAGGAATGAATAAATGTTTTGCCATTGGCTTTTTGTGGTTGACAGTTGGTGTGAAGTTTTGCCCATCAATGTTGTCCATTGTTACAGTGCATCCGGAAAGTATTCACAGCGCATCACTTTTTCCACATTTTGTTATGTTACAGCCTTATTCCAAAATGGATTAAATTCATTTTTTTCCTCAGAATTCTACACACAACACCCCATAATGACAATGTGAAAAAAGTTTACTTGAGGTTTTTGCAAATTTATTAAAAATAAAAAAACTGAGAAATCACATGTACATAAGTATTCACAGCCTTTGCTCAATACTTTGTCGATGCACCTTTGGCAGCAATTACAGCCTCAAGTCTTGTTGAATATGATGCCACAAGCTTGGCACACCTATCCTTGGCCAGTTTCGCCCATTCCTCTTTGCAGCACCTCTCAAGCTCCATCAGGTTGGATGGGAAGCGTCGGTGCACAGCCATTTTAAGATCTCTCCAGAGATGTTCAATCGGATTCAAGTCTGGGCTCTGGCTGGGCCACTCAAGGGCATTCACAGAGTTGTCCTGAAGCCACTCCTTTGATATCTTGGCTGTGTGCTTAGGGTCGTTGTCCTGCTGAAAGATGAACCGTCGCCCCAGTCTGAGGTCAAGAGCGCTCTGGAGCAGGTTTTCATCCAGGATGTCTCTGTACATTGCTGCAGTCATCTTTCCCTTTATCCTGACTAGTCACCCAGTCCCTGACACTGAAAAACATCCCCATAGCATGATGCTGCCACCACCATGCTTCACTGTAGGGATGGTGCCAGGTTTCCTTCAAACGTGACGCCTGGCATTCACACCAAAGAGTTCAATCTTTGTCTCATCAGACCAGAGAATTTTCTTTCTCATGGTCTGAGAGTCCTTCAGGTGCCTTTTGGCAAACTCCAGGCGGGCTGCCATGTGCCTTTTACTAAGGAGTGGCTTCCGTCTGGCCACTCTACCATACAGGCCTGATTGGTGGATTGCTGCAGAGATGGTTGTCCTTCTGGAAGGTTCTCCTCTCTCCACAGAGGACCACTGGAGCTCTGACAGAGTGACCATCGGGTTCTTGGTCACCTCCCTGACTAAGGCCCTTCTCCCCCGATTGCTCAGTTTAGATGGCCGGCCAGCTCTAGGAACAGTCCTGGTGGTTTCGAACTTCTGTCACTTACGGATGATGGAGGCCACTGTGCTCATTGGGACCTTCAAAGGAGCAGAAATTTTTCTGTAACCTTCCCCAGATTTGTGCCTCGAGACAATCCTGTCTCTGAGGTCTACAGACAATTCCTTTGACTTCATGCTTGGTTTGTGCTCTGACTTGAACTGTCAACTGTGGGACCTTATATAGACAGGTGTGTGCCTTTCCAAATCATGTCCAATCAACTGAATTTACCACAGGTGGACTCCAATTAAGCTGCAGAAACATCTCAAGGATGATCAGGGGAAACAGGATGCACCTGAGCTCAATTTTGAGCTTCATGGCAAAGGTTGTGAATACTTATGTACATGTGCTTTCTCAATTTTTTTTATTTTTAATAAATTTGCAAAAACCTCAAGTACACTTTATTCACATTGTCATTATGGGGTGTTGTGTGTAGAATTCTAAGGAAAAAAATGAATTTAATCCATTTTGGAATAAGGCTGTAACATAACAAAATGTGGAAAAAGTGATGCGCTGTGAATACTTTCCGGATGCACTGTACGTTATGGCTCTTTGTACTTGATCGAGTATTTAGATGGTGCAGCAAGGAAATGTCTCTGGAATTCTCTTAGTCTGTGATTGGTCATTTTTTTCAGATTTGCATTCCAAAGAGACCCTGTGGAGAGAAAACTTCCACTCCTTCTGGAATGATGAGTGTCTGGCAGTTTGCTTTTTAGCACAGGCTTGTGTGTGAAAACCTAGCAAGATAGGTAATGCCAGTCTGTCCTACAGAGGAGATACTGAGGATAGGAATCTGATGGGTAGGACATTAGCTAAAAGACACCACTAAAGGGAAACCAGAGGGGAAGAAATCACATAAACGATAGAGAATAATGCTACTGGAAAATGTTAAAGGGAAAGAAATGCAGCAGAGAGCAAAAAGGAAGTCATAAGACAGGTAAAGTTAGATTTGCCAATCCATAACCAGAGCCTGCCTACTGGTGGAAAACTAATACTTATGATGATTTTAAGAAATGATCGGTGTCACATTTTTCTGCCGTATATGGATAATAATAGGACACTATCCTGGAGTGGAAAATCTTCCAGTTTTGAACTGCAGACTGTTTATATTAAATTCATTATTTTGCTCAAATGAACCAAGAATGAACAGAATATACAGGACTTTAATTACAGGCATTGTACACATCCTTTCTCATACCTTCTTCCTGTATTGTACCAGTCTTTCATGCATCTGGTTCAGTCGAGGGTGGCATGGTAGCGCACTGGTAGTGCTGTTGCCCTGAAGTAAGAGGACCACTCTTTACACCCCGGGTGGGGACTGTAGGGTCTCCCCGTGTCTGCGTGGGTTTCCTCCCACAGTCCAAAGACCGTTTCCTAAATTGGCCCTAGTGTGTGTTTGGTGGATGTGTGTGTTTTCATCCTGAAAATGGACTGGTGCCCTGTCCAAGGTTTGTTCTTGCCTTGCACCCTCATGCTAGCTGGGATAGGTGCCAGCTGACCCCACAACCCTGTTCAGCACTAGGTGGGTTAGAAAATGACTGACAGACTGATTATAGGCTGATAGCACTCACTCCAATCATCATGAAGTGTTTTGAGAGAGTGGTGCTGGCCCACATTCAAAGCAGCATACCGGACACACTGGACCCCCTACAGTATTCCTTAGATGCCATCACAGCCGCACTACATTATTAAGACTCCTACATCAGGATGCTCTTTGTTGGCTACAGCTCCACCTTTAACATGGTTATAACCCATAAAGTCACCCATAAACTGTCTGTACTTGGCCTGCACCCCACCCTCTGTGACTGGCTCCTAGACTTTCTGACTAGCAAGCCCCAGTCTGTCAGGATTGGTAATAGGATTTCAGCCACCATTATCACAAACACAGGCACCCCACAGGGATGCATCCTCAGCCCCATCCTCTACACCCTGTTCACCCACGACTGTGTCACCTCCCACAAAGATAACATCATCCTAAAGTTCGCAGACAACACTGCAGTGATAGGACGCATCACTGGAGGGGACGAGGTGGCCTACAGGAGGGAGGTGGCCAGTCTGGTATCATGGTGTGAGGACAACAACCTCACCCTCAACACTGACAAGACGAAGGAGATGATAGCGAACATGAGGAAGAGAGGAGACCTCACTGGCCACTGTTCATCTCAGGGCTTGAAGTGGAGAGGGTGAGCAGCATTAAATACCTGGGCGTCTACATCAGTGAGGACCTCACTTGGACACTACACAGCTGGTTAAGAGGGCCCAGCAGCGTCTGTACTTTCTGAGGAGGCTGAGGAAGTTTGGTATGTCGACTAAGATCCTCGGCAACTTTTACAGCTGCATTGTTGAGAGCATCTTGACCAGCTGCATCACCGTGTGGTATGGCAACACTACTGCTATGGACCGCAAACGTCTGCAGAGAGTGGTAAAGACTGCTGAGAAGATCACCAGGACACCATTGCCCTCTGTGCAGAGCATCTACAACTGCAGATTTGGGATCCTGAGGTGGTTCGTCATGTGGTGGGTGCGACAATGTGCTGTATCGGTCAAAGGTGACTTATACTTTCAGGGTGCACTACAGATTGTTTGCTTACATTCTTTACACCTGAAGCAGAGTGAGTTTAGGTGATTTGCGCAGGGTTAAAGTGAGTTGAAAGGCAGTACATCACACTATCTGCCTAGGACAGAGTTTTTTACCCAGTGGTGCACTGTAAGAACTACCAAGGTGTGCCATGGAAATAATAGTGTAGGGCACCTGGGTCTGAACCTGAGAGGGATGACTGAGACCTGTTTGAGGAGGACAGGACCACCTGGAGAAGCTGGCATAAAAGCAGCTTGGCGGTCGCTATGTTCAAGCACTTTGGATGTGTCTCCTGGCTGCTAGAGTCCATCTTCCTGGGTGTGTGCTGGTGCTCACCGAGTGTCGTGTCTGCGAACGCGAATCTCAGAGCTGCTTTCTTAAAATGGTTTCTCTGGTAGTTCAAACCCTTCAGACAGCTGAGCACGTATGTGAGATATAATGTGTTTGTGGTTAGTAAAACAGTGGTGTGCCTTGGGATGATTTTGGTTACAAAAAGTGTGCCAGCCCAGAAAAATGGTTGGGATAACACTGGCGTAGGAAATTAAAGCATTCTAAATCTATCCTTAAAGATGGCATGTAAGTAATTAATGCCAATGCTAAGTTTTAGTTTAATATTTCTGATAGTAATACTAGCCGGGCTGTTATGGTCAGAGCACTATAATTCATCCCTGGGAGAGCAGTGCCCCCCTATCCTACCCAAATAGCCCTGTGGTTGTGTCATAACTTCTTATCAGTGTAAACCATCAGAGAATGACAGCGCACACCTAATTTGCCACTTCATACTAAAGCATATCCCCGAAAGAAGAAATTTCCATTCTGAAGTCAGGCCTTTCAAGTTCACACACGAGTGTGTCTCACGGCGTGTTGAAAATGCTCACTGCAGACAGGCGGCAGAAGAGCAGCCTCTCGGTTGTTTTGCAGTCTTCTGCGTCTCTGGAGCTTTGGTTAATAAGGTGATTATTGAATTAGCTTGGAGTTAAGGAGACATTTCAAAGGCAGGGGGCTCAAGCAACACATTGTCAGAGAAAACTGGCGACTGCCTTCAGTGAGTGAAACAAGACAACGGCATCCTTCAGCCCCACAGCCCTCGCCAGCAGAGACCAGACAGGATGCCACTGAAGTGTTCGCTTTCCTTTTGCTTCTTTTTTTTTTTTTTTTGTTACTGCTCAGCTGTTAAATCAATGTGGCCTGGCATTTTTTTTTGTTTATGAGCTCCATAAGCTGCCAACAATGACACATAAAATAATTCAAATTTACAAAGACAGCGTGGTAGTACTGTAGTCTCATAGAGCCTAAGCTTTTGATGAGTCCTGACTAGCGGTCTTTGGAGTTTGCATGTTCTACCGATGTTCTCTTCCATTTCACAGACCCTCTAAATTAGCTATTCATTCTAAACTGCCACTGTGGGAGTCAGTATGGACGTATTTGTAAATGTTCATGAAATGGTAATTCCTGCCTTGTAGTCAACTGTACAAGCTGTATTGGATGAGGAGGTTCAGGGAAGATGGACGGATAAAGAGTTTATAACAAGGGCAGCTAGCAGGGTTACTGCCTTGAAGAGCTAAGACCCCATCTGATGTCTTACTTGAATGTCCGGTTTTTTTACACTTTTCATAAACTCACAGCGTCTGCAAGGTCTTCTTCTTTACTAGCTTATTAAAGATATGTTAATTAAATTAGTTGATAGTGTGACATGGTGGTAAGGCTGCTGGGGTGGATCAGAGCCGACTGGTTGAATGGCACAAGATATCAATCGATTACAACAAGTGCAGAATAAATCTGCCAGGATCTTAACTAAGAAAAGAAAATCCGAGCACATCTCTCCAGTTTTGATGTCACTACACTGGTTACCTGTGCCATTTAGAATTGACTTTGAAATACTGCTTATGGTTTACAAAGCCTTAAATAATCTCGCTCCATCCTATACTGTATTTCAAAATGTCTTTCACCTTACACTCCAAATTGTAACCTGAGATCTTCAAATGAGTGTCTGCTTATTATTCCAAGAGCAAAGCTTAAAAGAAGTGGTGAGGTGGCCTTCTGCTGTTATGCACCTAAAATCTGGAATAGCTTACCGATAGAAATTCACCAAGCTAATACGGTGAAAACTGCTAAAAACTCATTACTTTAACATGGCTTTGTCATAGCTTCATTGTAGTGTAACCCTGATATTCTGTATATGCATTCAATTATTATTTTGGTCATATCTCCACAATCCATACTAACCCCAACTTTCTCTGTTGTTCTTTTTCCAGTTTTCTGTGGTGGTGATCTGCACCACCACCACCTGATCAAAGCACCGTGATGTCCCTACATTGATGGATTGAAGGCCACATGATGATCATCATCTAATTCTTCCACATGAAGCCCGAAAACCACGAGGACTGATTGAGATCATTGATGTTAGGTTGAATGCCCAGTGGAGGCTGGGTGGTCTCGTGGCCTGGAACCCCTGCAGATTTTGTTTTTTTTTTTTTCTCCAGCCCTCTGGAGTTTTTTTTTTTTTTTTTTGTCACCCTGACCATCACACCTTACATTATTCTTTGTTATTTAGTATTGCCTAACCTTATTTTTCTATTTCTATTTCTCTCTATTGCAAAAAAAAAATCTTGGAAGGAGACGAGACATGATTGTCTCAGAGACACTTTCACGTCCCGCGAGACGAGTCTTCGTGCCAAGCGATGTAACCATGCCCAGAGCCGGAGGCCCCGCGAGACAAAAGCTTATGCAAAGAAATTTGGAAAAGTCCTGCATGGTTATGTCAGACACATTTCTTGTAGAAAGAAAGAAACAATATTCACTCACGGGCAGTTATACATTGCATTGTCATGATGTAATTCCAAACACGGAATCAAAATTCAATGAGATATTGATGTAAAGGTAAAAGCGAAAAGAGAATGAATATATGGACATACAGTAGGCGATATGACAGAAGTGAGCCGCGCAAGATGCAGATAATGTGGCATGACAGCAGCAGCAACCCAGCAGCTGATCGAGCAAAGAGGAGCTAAAAAAAAACTGTATTTGTTTCCCATTGTATCACCATTTAAGAGGGGGTGTCGGAGGAGCAACCACATCTCCTTAGGGTGCATTTAGCCCCCCTCTTCACAACGGATGTGGCAGAGACGCAAAGTGGTTGGCGTGTAGCACAGGCTGTGGGGGGTTGGATGAGCGAAGCAAGCAGGGGACAAAGCCCCCTAGTTTTATAAACTTTCTTCATCTTGTAAAGCACTTTGAGCTACATCATTTGTATGAAAATGTGCTATATAAATAAATGTTGTTGTAGACATTGTTGAGCTCACATGGTTAACACAACTATTCAATGTCACATGGAAGGTGGGTAAAGTACCCATGGACTGGCAGATTGGTGTGGTGGATCCCACGTTTAAGGGTCGGTGACCGGAGGTTGTGTTACAACTAAAGCCACATCACATTCTTCGGCCTTCCAGAGGTTAGGAGCACGTGCTGATACAGCACCTTGCCACACCCACCACCAACTCAGGATCCCAAATCAGGGCCCGAGTGCAGCCATGCAGCACCACACTAGTTCAGATGGAATGGAACAGTGTGAGGTTTTTTATGGTGACTGGATTTTCCCTGCAGGTTGGAGGGCCTACATGCCGGGCTGGATGCAGATTAACGTCATACCCAGGACAGAGTAATTGAAGGTTAAGGGCCTTGTTCAAGAGCCCAAAGAAGTAGAGTGTGGGATTCGAACCAGCAACCTTCTGATTGCCAGTGCAGATCCCCAGCCTCAGAGCCACCACTCCGCCCTTCCGCCTTCCAGGTAAGGATAATATTAGGGTATCAGAGAGAAAACTTTCATGTCTGGTGGTTGAGACTGAGATACAGCAGGAAAATGTCGAATCCGTCCTACATGCAGCTCTTCTCCCTGACGGAGTTGCTGAAGAGTAGGTCAAAGCACAAAGACCCAGTATACATCTATTTTGTATATTTGGGAAAAGCATATGACCGGGTCCCTTGGCGTGTGTTGTGGGAAGGGCTGCAGGAATACAGGGTAACAGGGCCATTCTTGTGTGTTATTCGCTCTTTGTGTGAACACAGTGACAGCTGTGTCAGAATACTTGGAGTTACAGTGGTGCTTGAAAGTTAGTGAACCCTTCACAATTTTTCATACTTCTGCATAAATATGACTTAAAACATCATCAGATTCTCACCCAAGTCCTAAAAGTAGATAGGGAGAACCCAGCAGAACAAATGAGACACAAATATCATACCTTGCCATTTATTTATTGAGGGAAATCACTTGGTATTATATATCTGTGAGTGGCAACCTAGCAGGTCATTTGAAGGTGAGATTAGAGTCATGTGGTGTCAGTCAATGTCATGACGATCAGGTGTGAATGGGCACACCTGATCTGTTTATATTTAAAGAACAGGGGTCTGTCAATAATAATAATAATAACAATAATAATACATTTTATTTATATAGCGCCTTTCCCATGCTCAAGGCACTTCACAGAGTTTAAGAAAGAACGGCAGGGTATACAGTATATAGCATTGTACAAACCAGATAAATAAATAAAGAAGAGTAAGATAGTAATTCAGAGAAAAGCCTAACAGACAACATAATTGATGGTCTCGCACACACACACACAGGTTACATGAGCGTCTTGACAGAGAGGTAAACTGAGAGAAGGGTAATAAAGTCAAGTAGAGCTAAAAGCCTTCCTGAACAGATGAGTTTTGAGTTGTTTTTTAAAAGAATTCATGGAGTCAGCTGACCTGATTAATTTCGGCAGGTCATTCCAGAGTCTGGACGCTATACAGCTGAAGGCCCTGTCACCCATGGAGTGTAGATTAGTGTGGGGTACAACAAGATTACCAGAATCAGAGGACCTTAGTGGGCGGGCAGGCACATAGTGATGGAGAAGGTCACTGATGTAGTTTGGCGCAAGGTTGTTTAAGGCTTTGTAGGTTATTAGTAGAATTTTATATTCAATCCTGTAAGACACAGGGAGCCAGTGAAGGCGAAGCATGATGGGTGTGATGTGCTCGCTGCTGCTGGTTCGAGTAAGGACTCTTGCAGCCGAGTTTTGAATAAGCTGGAGCTGTGATATAAGATTAGAAGGGGCACCTGCCAGTAGGGAATTACAATAATCGATGCGGGATGTGATAAAAGCATGGACAAGTTTCCCAGCGTTAGAAAAGGAGAGGAAGGAGCGAACACGGGATATGTTACGGAGGTGAAAGTAAGAAAGTTTCTTAATGTGATTTATGTGCGTGGAATAAGAAAGGGAGGAATCAAAAATGACACCAAGATTCTTTGCAGTAGAGGCACAGCCAAGATGGACTGGGAAGGAGCTCATTATATTAAGTTGCACTTTAGTCCCTATTTGCAGGAGTTCAGTTTTGTTGCAATTTAATTTTAAAGAGTTCTGCTCCATCCAGGTTTTAATTTCACTGAGGCAAGTTGTGAGCTGAGAAACTTCTGATGAAGTTCCACAAGGGCCTCATCTTTAGACTCACTTGTGCAGTATCAGTGTAACATGTCAGAGACAAAGGACATTTCAGAGGATCTCAGAACAAGAATTGCTGAATCTCATTGTGCTGGGAAAGGCTACAACAGCATCTCTAAAGAGTCTGGACTGCACCAATCCACTGTCAGACAGACTGTGTACAAATGGACGACGTTTAAGACTATTGTAACTCTCTCCAGCTGTGGTCGACCAACAGGCATGCGATTGTCCACGAAGTCACAAAAGAACCAAGGGTAACTACATTATTAAGCTGCTCAAAGCCTCTCTCACATCAGTTAATGGTAATGTTCATGAGTCCACCATCAGGAGAGCTCTGAACAACAGTGGTGTGCATGTCAGGGTTGAAAGGAGAAAACCACTGCTTTCAAAGTAAAAAACATTGCTACAGTTTGCTGAAGAACGTGAAAGCTATTGGAGTAATGTTTTATGGACAGATGTGATGAAAACAGAATTTTTTGTTTCAAATGAGAAGCGTTATGTTTGGAGAAAGAAAAACACTGCATTCCAGCATGAGCACCTCATCGCATCTGTGAAACATGGTGGCAGTAGTATCATGCTTTGAGTCTGCTTTGCTGCGTCTGAGCCAGGACAGCCTGCCAATGTGAACAGGAAAGTGAGTTCGGAATTATACCAGTGAAATCTAAAGGAAAATGTCAGGACATCTGTCTCTGGACTACATCTCAAGAGAAACTGGGTCATGCAGCAAGACAACGACTTCAACCACATACGTTATTCTACCAAAGAATATGCAGTGCTTCTAATCAACAAAGAGGAGCAAGATTGGGTCCCATTACCATTTCTGATAGAACTCTTTGATTGTCAGGATATTAGTTAATAGCAACCAAATTCAGGAGTGAAGGAAGTACTGAGGGGTGTTCAAGATTTTTATTATTGTTCTTGTTATGTCCAGGGTACCATAACATTTTTAAAGAGAATGACACTCTTACAATATTGACATTCAGTAATGAAGCCAACATGCAAAGGAGGTCCTTCTTCTTTACCAGATTAACTCCTACTCCGTTGGGCCCCTGAGCAAGGCCTTTAGCCTGAGAAATTGCTCCAGGGGTACTGTACAATGGCTGACCCTGCTCTCTGACCCCCAAAGGTGATCCCCTCGTCGATTAACCAAGTATATCAAACCAAATGAAATCACAGTGCACAGTACTAGGTTAACCAGCACATGCATATCACTTCAAAATAAAAGTTCTCATTGAGTTTGCAGTTAATTCTCGTAAATTCTGTCACCGCAACTCTTAGATGTAATTTTTAATGTTGACCTTTTTTTTTTTTTAACATTTTATTGTTTAACATTAACATTAACATTTAACATTAAAAGCAAATAATATTCCATACAAGCAAGTCAAACTTTATAGAACTAAGTTCAAGTCAAATCAACCCCCACCCATGAGAAAGTAAAAACTTTAATAGTAGGATAAATAAATAAATTAGTTAATTAAAAAAGGGAAGGGAATCTGCTTCATCCATTTAAATGCATACAGTATTCTAAAATGTTATTGACTAGATCCTGCCAGGTCTCTAAGTGAGAATTTGATTTTTTCCTATTTCAAATAATATATAACATCAGTAACGGCGTATTGCACGATAACGTGCAGTGAATCCACTTGCCTTGAGTATTCCTAGTTTTCATCCTCTTTCTCAGTACGTTTCACATTCGTTTGCTCAGAGGTTGATGCGCTTGCTGCTTCCTGAGCAGCGCTTCTTTACTCCATCCTAGCGGCCCGCTGCTTCTCTTCTTTTGTCAGCATCTCTTCACGTTAAAACTGATTAAGTCAGTGTTTGTGTTGCAATTACTTAGTACGTTTTCTTTCAATCTGCCTGAAGAATGATTTAAGATATGAAGAGGTAGAGGAGTTTCCTCCGGGTGCTCCGGTTTCCTCCCACAGTCCAAAGACATGCAGGTTAGGTGGATTGGTGATTCTAAATTGGCCCTAGTGTGTGCTTGGTGCGTGGGTATGTTTGTGTGCGTCCTGTGGTGGGTTGGCACCCTGCCCGGGATTGGTTCCTGCGTTGTGCCCTGTGTTGGCTGGGATTGGCTCCAGCAGACCCCCCGTGACCCTGTGTTCGGATTCAGCGGGCTGGAAAATGGATGGATGGATGGAGGTAGGGGAAGTGAATGCAAAGGTGGTAGGGATGAGAACAGCGCCTGTTACACATGTAAAGCACGGCCGCCCTGCTGGCCACTACCAAGAGTTGATTCTACAATAAAATAAAATAAAAATAAAAAAGAGGAATAACCTTGGAGGTCAATCATCACGTTGGAAGCAGACAGTGGACAGTGTGTACTAAATTTCAGGTCAAGAGTCCAAACGGTTTGTGAGCTACAGGAGATTTAATACCCTGGACAGACAAACGGACAGCCATGGTAGCGTATTATATATAAAGATTAGTTACCCACTGACTTAAAGGTGGTGGGCTAGGATTCTTCCAGTTGACCAAGTTAAGTCAACGTGCCAATAGTGAATTCAAGACAATTACGGTTTGTTTGTCCTTCTCCACTATAAGCCACCTGGAAGTCCACCAAACACAACTCTTAGTGGATTAGGAGGGATTGTGACCCCCCAAGGCTGTCCAATAGACATTTAAAAATTTTGGTCCAGAATGATATTAATTTGGTGCAGGCCCAAAACATGTGGCCTATTGAGAATGGAACTCGATTGCAGCATTCGCAGGTTAGATCTTGTCCTGGAAACATTTTGGACAATTTTAAAGGAGAGAGATGCACTCCCCGTGTCTGCGTGGGTTTCCTCCGGGCGCTCCGGTTTCCTCCCACAGTCCAAAGACATGCAGGTTAGGTGGATTGGCGATTCTAAATTGGCCCTAGTGTGTGCTTGGTGTGTGGGTGTGTTTGTGTGTGTCCTGCGGTGGGTTGGCACCCTGCCCGGGATTGTTTCCTGCCTTGTGCCCTGTGTTGGCTTGGCTCCAGCAGACCCCGTGACCCTGTGTTCGGATTCAGCGGGCTGGAAAATGGATGGATGGAGATGCACTCAATAGATAATTTTAAGTTAAATAATTGTATGCTTTGCACATATGGAGCTTGAGTGAATTCTGTGCATGGCTGCCTTCCACTCCTTTTCTGTGATGTCGAGTGAGAGATCCTTTTCCCACTGTACTCTGGGATCTTTGACTTTAAAATGATTTTATTTATTTTTTATTGTTGACTTCCTTGTAGGCCACCCCATCCTCTGCATCTAACATTGAATAAATCCAGGTTAACACTGTTGCAATCTCATTTTAGAGCTATTTCTAAACATGTGGCTGTTTATTATTTTTTTCAGATTAACAATTTTTCTTCTTATTTTTTCATCTTACTATCGTATTTTTGAAATCACTGTGCTCTTGTTTTTTGGTTGTGGCATAACGGTATTGTTTCTAGTGACAGCTCCCGTTGCCGGTCACATGAGTGTGATGTGTGACATAATGGAGGTGAGGTCTGTGATGCCATCGCATGTTGTATTCGACTTTTAGATCATTTAAAACAGCAACAAATCTGTCAGCTGCTGTTGGTCAGGGAAAGGCTTTTTAAGAAATGATTAAGGCCTCGGGTGACTACACATTTTCTGCAAAGTTTTTTTGTTTTAGTAACTGAAGTTCTTGTCTTCCTCAACATTTTTTTTGACTGTTCCTTTGTTTTGCCCCTTGAAACAGCATTGTTTAATCTCCCAATCATTCTGCTTTTAATTCTTTTTTAGGGTTGTTTGACCTGCCAGTTTCTGTCATTGGCCCTAATAGACACCATATGTAGACACACTCGTATTAATAAATGTGTTTGTCTCTGTGGTATAAACGTAGGTCCCGCAGGGCCGACACTTCAAAACAGCACTTTATTGTTCATTGTCACGATGTGTAAGCAATTTCCTGTGCGGTGCATAACACTTCTTGTACAAATAGCATATGGAAGAGGACCCAAAAATGTACTTTTAGCCCAGAACTCAGAAAATGCAAAAATGGTATGTAGCACCTCTGTGTCCGGAAGAACTCGGAAAGTCTCCTAACCCCACTTTACTTTTTCTTTGTAAATTTTATAGTCACACTTATACCTTGAGTTACAGTCGCAGGAATAAAACATTCCATCCATTTGCCTGTATAACGTATATTATTACCAAATTTCTTCAGACATTTTTTTTTACAGTTTAATCGAGGTTCATGCTCTCTCCCCTTTCATCTTTGGAAGTAGAGTGTATTATTATGTTCTATATATTTCGTTGCTCGGTTTCCCTTTCCTGCTTTCTTTTGACTTTTTCCCCGTCTGAGTCACCGGGTTCCTGTCTTTCATCTCTGATCTATTTGTTCTGTCTTCTGACTTATTTCCACAAAATTTCACTTTCTCACTTTTCTTCTTCACACACAGGGATGTCACTTTCATTTTAATAGTCTGGAAGTTGAGTGAAGAGGTGAACGTGCCAGAAGGTGATGTAAATACCTTCAGGCTACATTTTTAAAATAGGAGAAACTCCTGGTTAGAAATGTCACAAAGAAATGGCTGTGTCCTTACTATGTGGCCATGAATATAACATCAAAAGAAATTAGGGTGATAACGGTGTCTGTAAAGAGTTAATGATTTGGGATGTTTGTTATGCATAACCCCAGATGACTGCTTGTCATTGCAGGGCAAAGGCAATTACTTCTGAGTCAGCTGAAACGATTGCATTTAATGGCCCACATATTTGCACATGCTACTCACAATAGCCTCAGGGTCATTACTGTCCCATGGCTCCAGTACAGTGGAATTCTAATCAATACACGATACACTGGTACCATGATTGCCGGGCATAACTACCTTACCTGGAAAGTTCTGTCTTCCCTGCCTGATAACTCTCAGAACAAAAAATATACATACATGGAGGCATTCATGAACTCCTATGCTCCTTCTCGCCCACTCAGATCTGCTAATAAATGGTGTCTGGTGATGGCACCCATACGTGGTGTCACAAAAGATTCGACAAAGAGTCACAAAAAGGTTTGGGGCAGCCACCTGTTTATTATTCCCTGGCTCAAAAATGGAGTCCAGTATTGAACTGCCTTGTTGGCAAAAAGATGATGGTTTTAAGGCAGACTGGAGGAAGTGACGTCATCTCTGAGGCCAGAACCAGAGGTGATGTCGCTAACCCTGTGACCGGAAGTGACGTCATCTCTGGAGCCAGTGCCGGACATGATGTCATTGTGCCCACAACCGGAAGTGACATCATTGAGGCCGGAACTGGAAGTGATGTCATCAGGGCCAGGCAGAATTTCTCGTAACTGGTCTGCAGAGGAGTGAGAGAAAGAGTTTAGTGCACTCTGCCACCCTCTGGTTTGGTATGGAATTACATTCATTCAGGCCCTTTAGCTGCCTCCCATGTGCAAGTGTGTGACAGTGGCATCAATTCTCAATCCAGACTCTTTTCATGAGTAGCTCCAAGCTGGTGGATCTACTGACTCCCTCTGTGTTTAAGAAGTGTTTGAAGACTAATGCTCTATGAATGTCTTTCTATCTGATGTGGAAGAAAAGAAGCCACAATGTTTTAATTTAACAAAAGGAGGTCTTTAAAAGCTTTAAAGCTGATCCAGAACTTTAATCTCTGACTGTCCAGTTCACTCAGTGCACACCCTTTATAGCTTAAAATCTTTCCCCCACTTTTGCCATTCCATAAATTCATGTCAAGTCTGGTGACCCTTAGTGAGCAAACACTTAACAGCTGCATTGTTTACAGAGACCATTCATTGTCTTATCAGTAGCTGCCTGGATTCTTAAGTTATTCCTTACACAAGAGCAAAACATTGCCTTCTCTAATGTCTGCCTCTGCAAATATTTCATAAGCATGTTGTACAACACTTAAAGAAATTAACTAGTATGAAACAATTTAACATACAATATATGAAACTCGGTTCATTACTTATTGTTAAACAGCTACAAATATTTTTCTAATGAAAGGATTTAAAGTTAACAGAGCAGAATACAAACCCTGACGAGACACACACAAATTGAGCATATATTCCTCCACAATGTTAATGGCTTTGATCCTCGGTTCTTAGTATTATGCCTTGCACTTGAAAAGATGACTGGTGATGATTGGTAGAGAAAATGTTAACTGTAGCCAAAGATCTGTCCTGTCGATTATCACGACAAAAACGCTAGTCAAAGTATCGTTGTAAGCGGGACGAATCAACAGTGAAACTAATAATGCATAAGCTTCTGGACCCCTAATCCCAGCAAGGCTCCAGAGATGACTTTGGTCTAAATTGCTTTAAAATATTGGACATCTACTGTATAAGAAGGGCTTTTTAAAATATAATATTAATAATATAGTGTAATTCTGCACAAAATAATAGTTAAAATAAAAATTAATAGGTTTCTGGACAAGGACTCTAACAATTGAAATTGTGTTATAACAACGTTGACTAAAAATGGCGGTGCCCTTAAAAATAAAAAGTAATTATTTTTATGAATAACTGAAAATGCTAATAATATTAATAATAATAAAATAAGCTGCAAAATATGATTCTGCCCGTTGGAAAACCCGAGTCGAGACAGCTGTGAAAAAAAAGAGCTGAAACACGCAGACAATAAATTTTTTTAAGTACACACAATCATAACAATTAGTAGATAAAAAAAGAACTAGTCTTGTGTCTTCTGTTCGGTTTTGAGCTCTTCACTTGTGACGATCAATTTTGTACCCTTCTCCTGTAGCACTTATTTCCAAACAGTGCCCCAGACCGATGTTAACTCGATTATGCTGACTCCTCTTTTAAGTCACTTTTTAATGAAAGTGTCTGCTAAGTGAACAGATGTAAATGTAAATGTAAGTCTGTGGTCCAGGATTGCAGAGGCACCTTGGGACCCTTAGGGGAGCTCTGACAGGGCAAATCCACGAGTTGCGCATGCCATTCCTGAACCCGGGAAGTAGTACTTGGCCTTCCAAGGAAGGGAGTTAAAAGGACCGCCGTGCTACAGGCTAAACAAACTTGGAGTTCACACAGGTTGCATATTGTTTTGTGTTCTTACTTGCATATCTGACCAACAGGCAACATGTCACCACTAGTGTTCACTGGCGAATTTCACTAAAGCATTTTTCACAGTAAATTTGCTGAGTGTTGCCATACTGTAGGATTAAACAAACTTTTTTTCCTAGTGCCCCATGATGATTTACAAGACCAGCGTGACATCACAGGTCTGTCGCAGCCATGTTGGAATGTCACTACTCAGTCTGTGCTACCCACGTATGCACTGAACTTTCACACATGAGTACTGTAAGTGTACTCCACCTCACCCGTTACAGCAGTGCCTGATCTGCTTCACATATGTGTGAATAATTTACGCCATATACTTAAAAGACCATTGCAGCATTATAATCCCCTCAAATATGGTCCAGTTTCTTTTTCCTCATTGACTTCAGTCCATTTTGCAAACATTTCTGCATGTTCACAGAACTCAAGGAGAAGTAAATTCAGCAGTGTTTTCTTCATCACTACTCAGCATATTCCATCACCATAATCAATAAGAACATATAAAAATAAAGAAACGCAGAACTTAGTTTTCATTAAAAGAAACCACAAATCAGCTTACCTGATGTGTTCCTCACTTCTGTTTTCATGTTACAGATAAACTGATGGCCAGTATCACCCATGTTGTAATGAAATAGAAGCAAGGATACAACTGGTGGGAAGAAGAAGAACAGGAAGAAAGACCAAAGAAAGAAGAAAGGTGGAAGGAGTGAATAGGAAGAAATAAAAGGAACCACAATGGGGTAGGCAAGTGGACTTCTGGAGTGACCGGCATTTAGTTAGACTCAGAGGACATCCATTTTATTATGTTCCTATAATTTTTGTGTTTTTGTTATAATAAATCCTTTTATATAACTTGGCCTTTTTGGTTTTTATTTGGGTGCATGATTTGCTCAAAAGACCCCGTTAGGCCAGAACACTTACCTGCTGGAAATTATGCCTATACTGACGAGTGTCTCAACAATTCAACTTCACCTGTCACCATTTCTTTTGTCTTTTGCTTCTAATTTCATTCTTTCTTTGTTTCACCCACTTCACCTCCTTGACTTCTCACAACATCTTTTGCCCCTTCAGAATGCATGTTGAACACCATTAGGGCATCACCTAACCCTGCAGCTTATATGGCACCATGGAGTCTAACGTACCCACTGGGACAGCTCTCGGGTGCTATGTGATCCAGCTGATGTTTGGAGGGGCTGCCTGCTTGTAGAACTTTAATCCTAATGAG
This sequence comes from Erpetoichthys calabaricus, assembly GCF_900747795.2. Lineage (NCBI taxonomy): Eukaryota > Metazoa > Chordata > Cladistia > Polypteriformes > Polypteridae > Erpetoichthys > Erpetoichthys calabaricus. Next base: position 33,876,928 of record NC_041406.2, read on the forward strand.
GTTTTTCGACTCCAGATGAAATGTTACATTATCCTGCAATATTACAGCACTCTGTATATCACACTGCATCAGAAAGTTCATTTTTTGCACTAATAAACAATGGAGCATGAGAAGGATATCCTCATGTGGGCTTTCATCAGTGGCAGCTTCAGCTCTAGCAGGAGAGGTAGTATTTCAGCATGTGTTTGAAATGGAAGCTGAAAAATAACGAGAGCCTGTCAGCCATCATAAACGGCACTGCAGCTGATGCATGCCACAAGAGCAGATGAGTAGATGGGGTGTGGGGGGGCAGCGTAACGCAATGAATTAGAAAGTAAGGTGTTTTGGTTTTTTTTTGACTTGTGTCTGATATTTTTTTTATTAAATCAAACATGAGTTTGTTTTATTTTTTTATTAGGACGACAAGTGGCACATTAGATACTGCGGCTTCCTGGTGCATTCTGAGTCCTGATTTCAGAGCCCATACCCAGTCCATCTCTGTGAGTGTTAGGATTCTGTGCACTTATTTTTTATTAATAAAAATAATTGTGCTGATTCTGTTCTAGTTTTGTTATTTTGATGGGCACCATGTTGAGTTGCCATTGTTGCGATGTGGTGTTGTGTGCTACCTGCAATACCGAAATTAGCGTAATCGATGTGACAGTATAACAAGCGGAGCATCAGGCACTGTCATATTTAGGTTTTAATTGCTTTTTATGCATTTTTAACTCATTTTTGATGCCTTAGTTACCTTTGTTTATGTAAATATTGTCAAAAGCAAAAATCTGTTCTGATCTGATCGACTATCACAACAAAAACACTAGTCAAAGTATACAAGGTGTGATCAAAAAATATGGTGAATGTTTTAAAAAAGAATTTCTCACCTATTTCATTTTCTTTGTATGAATTATCCAGTAGTTGCCTCTACTTGTTTCTGCCCAGTGGTGGATCTGAGAATCCAGAGCCCTGCTGCTGGTCATTTGATGCCATCCATTAGGTGAGCACTCCATGCATTCCCACGAGGATCAGTGGTACTGTGAATACAATACAATACAATACAATACAATACAATACAATACAATACAATACAATACAGTTTATTTTTGTATAGCCCAAAATCACACAGGAAGTGTCGCAATGGGCTTTAACAGGCCCTGCCTCTTGACAGCCCCCCAGCCTTGACTCTCTAAGAAGACAAGGAAAAACTCCCAAAAAAACCTAGTAGGGAAAAATGGAAGAAACCTTGGGAAAAGCAGTTCAAAGAGAGACCCCTTTCCAGGTAGGTTGGGTGTGCAGTGGGTGTCAAGAGAAGGGGATCAATAAATACAATACACAGAACAGAACAAATCCTCAATAAAAACCAGAATTTAACAGTAGATGATATCACATAATAAGATTTGGATAATTTTAGACTCCTGGAGACCTCATCCATCAAGCTGCCTTCCCCATTTGGCCATTCCATGGCTGAAACAGTGCTGGGCCAGCCAATCCGATGAAAGGACCCCTCTTTCTCACGATTCCTGCGATCCTCCATCAGAGATGACTTTACTTTAGGCAGGCAAAACAACTTGGCAGGTGGGCCGTGGCACCAAGTGCCACATTTGAGTACCAAGAAGAGAAACAGAAAAGGTGAGGGTTAGTATCCAATTCTAACTATCATGTTACTTATGTTTTAGTGCTAATGACTAACAACAGAGATGCAGTCTGTACAGTTAATCAGCAGCTCTAGTCAGGATATGCTAAACTGAAGTAGTGAGTGTTCAGCTGGGATTTAAAAGCTGAGACCGAAGGGGCATCTCTTATAGTAGCAAGCAGACCAACTAATGAATCCTCACCTTCCCAAAGTGTTCAGATTTAACATTTAGGGAACAGCCAGAAGTCGCACGGTGCCAGATCTGGCGACTAAGGTGGATGCGGACACAGCGTAATGTTTTTATTCGACAGAAATTGTCATACTAGAAGGGATGTGTGACATGGAGCGTTGTCATGATGAAAAATGAAACTGTTTCAACATTTTCCTCGGTTATTGATGTCGAAGGACCTCCTGATCTTTTCTCGTCTTCAACCGAGTCAGATCCTTTACGAAATTGATCAAACCACTTGTAAACAGTCTTAATTGGCAATGCAGTGTCACCATAAACCGATTTTAACATCTGATGGGTTCCTGAGCTTTTTGCAATTTTAATGCATTGCTCGATATCCATTTTTAACGATAAACTTCAAAGAAGATGAAAGTTGTCACAAACCTGCTCTAGGATGGACCTGTCAGAACCTGCGTTGAGTTGTTTTGCATTGCTCTTGGATAGTGTTCTGCATCAACATTCACCGTACTTTTTGATCACACCTCGTAGTTGTGAGCGGGGCAAATCAATGATGAAACTAATGAAGCATAAGCTTCTGGACCCCTAATGCCAGCAGGGATCCAGAGATGACTTTGGTCCAAATTGCTTAAAATTTTTGGATGTCTACTGTACAAGAAGGTTTTTTTTTTTTAAATATAATATTAATAATATAGTGTAATTCTGCACAACTGCGGTGGGTTGGCACCCTGCCCGGGATTGGTTCCTGCCTTGTGCCCTGTGTTGGCTGGGATTGGCTCCAGCAGACCCCCGTGACCCTTTGTTCGGATTCAGCGGGTTGGAAAATGGATGGATGAATTCTGCACAAAATAATAATTAAAGTAAAAACTAATAGGTTATTAACGTTTAAAAAAAACAAATTGCAATGATCTGCCCTAGTACAGTCTAATTAAGGAAGATATCAGTGGTTACCCAGAATCTTGTTGCTGGTTGTGAAGGGGCCCCCATAACAGTTCAAGTTTCAGGGCCCCAAAAATGTACACAGTCTGCCACTGGTTATAAGGTGTGGTGGACGGCTGGAGTCCATGCCTGGCCGGGACACCCCTTCAGTATATGTTCAGGTGGAGCAGCCATGGATGGTGCCATACCTCCCCCTGGACGCTAGATGGCAGCCCCCCTGGGTTGGAGCAATGCCTCAGTTTCCCGCAGGGCTCCATGAGAATTGGAGTTGGGTGCAGCTCTGTTGGGTCCCGCAGGCACCACCAGGGGGTGCTGCAGCTGGGACTCCTGAGCCTTTATGGGCAATGTATTTGCCACAACTGGAAGTGCAACCAGCACTCAGCAGTCAAACACCTGGAACACTTCTGGGTGAACTGAAAAAGGGGCCAGCAGCCACCACTCAAGGGCCAGAGTGGGGAGGAGGAGGAGGAGGAGGACGAAGGTAGATGGAGGAGTGGTGGTGCAAAAGTGGACTCTGTGTGTTGGTGTTTTTGTCTGCTTTGGGACTGTGTTGTGCCTGTGGGACACGGGGAAGATGTGCCCCACAGGTGAAGAAAAATAAAAGTTTGTTTGTTTTATACGTGCCTCCGGTGTGAGTCTGTGTCGGGTCAGGTGCCTATATAGCGCCTTTGTTACAAAGGAAACAAAAGCAAAGAGTCAAGGCCTGGCAATACTGAAGCTCTTGGAATACCCACACACACACACACACACACACACACACACACACACACGCGCACGCACGCACGCACACGCACACGCACGCACACACGCACACAAACTGTTATTTTTTTTTTTAGAAATATCATCAAACCCTGATAATGATGCATCTGATGAATCACATTTCATATTATCATGTCAATGTCGCGAATTATGTTATTTCTAGAGAAGGCCTCCAACAATTGAAATTGTGTCATAACAATGTTGACTAAAAATTGAGGCGCCCTTAAAAAATAAATAGTCATTATTTTAGTGAATAACTGAAAATGTTAATAATATTAATAATTATAAAATAAGTTGCAAAATATGATTCAGCACATCGGAAAACCCAATTGGAGAGAACTGTGAAAAAAAGGAACTGAAACACATTATGCATTTCTTATTTGTCTTGTTGTGTATTACGCATAAATCTTATTTTATTTTGCGGTTATTTAGTTTCTCTGCGTTCTGTATGTTAGGGATATCCCTCCAGCAATTATATTCGGATTATAACAGTGAGTGGTTTGCTTAAGTGAGTTCTTTGTGTAATTACTGTACTGTTGCCTTTAGATTTAATATTTTTTGACTTTTTGCTCAATTTATTGGATTCTTCTTGTGGGCCTTGTTCACCCTAGGATTATATTGCCTCATGAGAGATACTAAAAAATGAAATGAAAATAACTTGGAGAAACAAAAGTCAAAAAATGGGCCAAAGGTCAAATCAGGAGACAAGGAAATCTTCTGTCAAAGCCAAAACACAATTGAAAAAATTCTGAGAAAACTAAGAGTGAGCATTAGAAAAAAAACAGAAAGGATCAAATAAAGATCTTTTGATGCCATAAATAAGGTTTATCCATCAAGCTCAGGTACTTCAGAAATGTCCACAGTGATCTTTGCTTTGTGGCAATATTGATGTCACAAATGAGCGCACTTTCTATGAAAGTTCTCCATTCAGACAGCAGAAACAGAAATCCAATACAGTGGCACCCAAATGGGAAACAAATCAGCATTGTGGTAGAGCGTCATTAAATAATTATCTTTTTCAGAATATAGACAAAAATAAGCCACAAACATTTGTGTTCTCTCATAATCTGGAGAAATGGCATTAATTAAAATTGATCAGTACTAGTAGATGTTTGTGTGTGGTCATGAGAAAGTCCAGAGTATAAATCAGTCTTGTCCCAAAGGAGGGATCCTGTCTTGTTCATTAATGTTCTGCATACAGACAGAGAAAATCATTCATTTGCTAAACTCCCTTTTTTCAAGTACATCACCCCAGATAAATTGAGCCTACCCTGGCAAAATCAGGTGCAATGTGTGAATCACGTGGCATGTTCACGGCAGCGCTCATTTCAGTCTGGAGACACTAATCAGTCTAATACACACAATTCTGGGTTATATACATTGTCCCATAACAGTTTCAGGGCTCTGGAGCCTGTCTTGGTGACAACGGAAACAGGACAAGAAATAATCCCAGGCAGGGTACAAGTCTTTGGAAGGACACACAACAGCAGCCACACATACTGGGGCCAATTCATAGTCATTCAGTGGAAAGCTGACACAAACACGTGGAGAAATTCATACAGCAGGATTTGAGCTCAGGATGCATGATCTGTGAAGCAGCAGTGCCATTCACTGCACCACCACACCACATAAATCTTTGGGAGGATACTGAAGTACAATACTTGGACAAACTCAACTTAGAAACACACACAGCGACAGGACTGATATATGAACCCGGGACTCTAGAACTTGATATCAATAGTGTTAATCACCACACCATTGTAATTTAATATACATACGAGGTGTGATCAAAAAGTACGGTGAATGTTGATGCAGAGCACCATCCAAGAGCAATGCAAAACAATTCAATGCAAGTTCTGACATGTCCATCCTAGAGCCGCGTTTGTCACAACTTTCACCTTCTTTGATACTGTCAGTCGTTTGTGAGCCACTGTTGAGTTCAAGTGTGTTTTTCAAGTTTGTCGTTAATAATGGATATCGAGCAATGCATTAACATGAAATTTTGCTTCAAATTGCAAAAAGCTCAGGAAACCCATCAGATGTTAAAATCGGTTTATGGTGACACTGCACCACCAATTAAGACTGGTTACAAGTGGCATGATCGATTTTGTAATGGATCTGACTCGGCTGAAGACAAGAAAAGATCAGGACGATCTGGCACCGTGTGACTTCTGGCTGTTCCCTAAATTGAAAATGACCATGAAAGGCAAACGATTTCAATCCATTGAGGACATCCAGGCAGCCCAACTAAAGACACTCTCGAAAGAAAACTTCTAGATCTACTTCGCAAAGTGGCAGGAGTGTTGGGATACGTGCATTCGAAGTGGAGGAGAGTATTTTGAGGGTGACTAGTAGTTGTAAATCTTTTACTGCAATAAACATTTCTTTTTTAAAGCATTCACTGTATTTTTTTATCACACCTTGTATATATATATATATATATATATATATATATATATATATATATATATATATATATATATATATTTCAGCATGTCTGTCTGTTGGTTGGTTGGTTGGTTGGTACGTTTACATCAATGATTTGATTGGCTGATATTCTGGCTGATAGTCCGTGTGTGGGTGTCTTCTGGTGAAGTGCGCATGCGCGTGGCATGGTGCTACGTGCGATATTACTGTCGGAGAAAGTTAAAGGCGTTTTACGGAAATACAAACCAGTATTACTGCGATAGGAAATTAAATGTACACAATACAATGACGCATATTAATGCCACATACGAGCCAGTATTACTGTCAGAGGATATTAAAGGCATATTACCGACGCGCACGCCTGTATTACCGCCAGAGAAAATTAAAGGTATATTACAGACGTATATTACGGACGTACAAGCCAGCGGACGTACAAGACGGTATCCTTAAATAAGGGTGCGCACAAAAAGGCGAGCCTCAAAAGGACGACCTCAATTGGGCGCAGCGAATAAAGGCGCGCGTAAATAAAGATCTGCACCTGTTGTTCTTCAAATATTCCACAGCCATTTGAACTAAATTGTCTACGCGCCGGGCGGCACGGTGGCGCAGTGGTAGCGCTGCTGCCTCGCAGTTAGGAGACCCGGGTTCGCTTCCCGTTTGCATGGTCTCCCCGTGTCTGCGTGGGTTTCCTCCGGGCGCTCCGGTTTCCTCCCACAGTCCAAAGACATGCAGGTTAGGTGGATTGGCGATTCTAAATTGGCCCTAGTGTGTGCTTGGTGTGTGGGTGTGTTTGTGTGTGTCCTGCGGTGGGTTGGCACCCTGCCTCGTGCCCTGTGTTAGCTGGGATTGGCTCCAGCAGACCCCCGTCACCCTGTGTTTGGATTCAGCGGGTTGGAAAATGGATGGATGGATGGATATCTACGCGCCCTTATTGAATAGAGCCGTACAAGACAGTATTACTGTCACAGAAAATTAAAGACACACAATACACGGCGGCAGCCCATGAAGAACGGTCAACTCAGCAAGTAAACATCAACAAAAGAAAGGCTGAAAGAAAGAAAAATACGACCAACAAAAACAATGAGGTCAAAGTCCCTTGCCACTTAATATAGACTGTTCCTACTAATGTTTATGCACTACTGTTCTAGCGCCCGTTATTGTAACGGGCTAAATGACTAGTATATATATATATACAAATGTATGTTAAATCTGAACACTTTGGGAAGGTGAGGATTCACAGTACCACTGATCCTCGTGGGAATGCGTGGAGTGCTCACCTTATGGATGGCATCAAATGACCAGCTGCAGGGCTCTGGATTCTCAGATCCACCACTGGGCAGAAACAAGTAAAGGCAACTACTGAATAATTCATACAAAGAAAATGAAATAGGTGAGAAATTAAATAATTAAATAGAAATATGCATAAAGAAAAAAATAACTAACCTAGGAACCTCTTGAAGAATGCTAGTATATGTTCATCTTAAGGGTTAAACTATATGTTCTAATGTTAAAGCATTTGTTAGATATATCCATTTCACCCAAGTAGGTATTTAAAATTTGATATTAAGGATACGTTCCAGCTTTGGTCTGTATTTTGATGGTTTACAGGTCAAAATTTGAGATTTAGCTGCCAAATCTTTTGAGTTCCAGTCTTACCTCAGCCACCGCGATAGCGCCCTAGGGAAGGCTTACTTCACCTTTGCTTCAATCAGAAACACCATCAAGACCCGAGGTACGGCATCTGATATTTTCAAAAGGATGATAAATGCCTGGACAGTCAAAAAAACACAAAACTCATCCATACGTTTTTTTTACAAATTTAGAATTTCAGTATTGGTGAGGAGCATTCCTTTAAAAGGGTTTAAAGAAGGATGTGTGCCTCTCCTGACTTAGTGAGCTTTGACACTAATGTTATTAAGAGTTGCGCTAGTAAGAGAAGCCTCAGTTTAGATACAAAGGCAAGAAAAAGCAAACAATACAAGGAGCAGATTGTGTCGGGTTCAATGCAAGCAGCAGGACGGCTGAGCTGGTGCTCAAGTGCATCACTAGGGATTCTTTCGGTTTAAGTATAGTGCAATGCAGTCAATTCGATTTAAAGGGATACCCAACCCCAAAATGATCCTAATAAGTTATCCCACGTAGTTTATAGGGATGGCCAAGAAAACTTTTTAATGTCATGTTTTCATGTACAAAGTTTCTGATCTACAATGACAACAGCAATCAGTTTCAAAATGTCCATGAAAAAAATCTCACGCTATTTGTGTTGTGTAATCCACATGTCAGGTCATCCAGACATATGCTCACAAGACCCCAAATACATGTATTTCTACTAAAATATTGTTCAATACACCATAAACACATTCCATTTTCATTCACCGGAGTATTTTCTGGAAGAGGTACAAGCAGGAGAACTACAAGGAAGGATGATGGGTAATTTAGTACAAGTCCATTATCCTGCTGGGGGGGCAGCCAGGGGGTCAACTGGACTATACATGAAACCATAGTGTTTATTACAGGAGACAGGCTTGCTTGTTAAATGTAAGATGGCCACTAACGTTACAAGAATATCTGGAGCCACCAGAGGGAGCTCTAGGAAGATGGCCCAGGATTTCCAGATGGCATACCTTACAGTGAGACATCTCTGAAACATCCACATTTGCCTCCTGAAGACTGTTTCTGATCTGTCAGGCGTTGGGGGCTTTTTCTTTACCATAGTGAGGATTCTTCTGTCATCAGCAGTGGAGGTCTTCCAGTCCCTTTGTGATTACTGAGCCCACCAGTGATTTGTCATAAGGTGGACTCATTTTGGAGATGAGGTGAGTGAACCAAAGCTTGAACCGAAATGGCAAGGCAAAGACACAACAGGGGATCCCAGAAACATGTCTGAAAGGTGAGAGACGGGGGGCATGTTTTGGTGCTGAGCTGTGAAGTGGGCAAACATCTTTTCTTTCGGCTTCTCCCATTAGTGGTTGCCATAGTGGATCATCTTTGGTGGGCAAACATACCAGCCTGTATATGAAGGTCCACAGGGGCACCAGGGTTACTTGTTTGTCACGTTTATTTGTGCAGTTTTGGCACTTCTTATAACTATCACTCCCCTGGATCTTTGATTTATAGTAGTTATTTTTTTTAATAAATAAACTGCCCAGAAAAATTATTCAGCTCCTTGGAAGTGTTCACATTTTCTTGTTGTACAACATTGAATCCTGGTGGATTTCATTTGGCTTTTTTTTTTGCACTAATCAACACAAAAAACACTCTTTAATGCCAAAGTTAAAACTGATCTCGGCACAGAGGTCTGAATTAATTACAAATATAAAACCCAAAATAATTGACTGCATAAATATTCACCCCCTTTAATATGATGCCCTTGAATCATTACTGGGGCAGCCAACTGGTTTTAGAAGCCTCAGGATGAGTTCAGTGGAGGTCACCTATCTGGGGTTGCAATTGGCTGTCATGTAAATACAACTGATATGGACAGTCCACCTTGTGGGGAGTCAGTATGGTGGGCTAACTTACACAATGAAGAGAAAAGAACAAACCAAGCAACTCCATGAAAAAGTGATTGAAAAGCACAAGTTAGGGGAAATGGAGACAAGAAGATAAAGTCAAGTCACTGAATATCCTTTGGAGTCCAATTAAATCAATCATTATGAAATGGAGAGTGTGGGAGAGCTGTAAATCAGCCAAGAGCAGGCCATTCACAAAAACTAAATATTTGTGCAAGAAGAAGACGAGTGAGGGAGGCCGTCAAGAAGCCTCTGAGAACTCTGAAGGAGTGACAAGTTACAGTGGATAAGACAGGAGTGACTATGCAGACAACAACTGCATCACCAGTCACAGCTTGATGGGAAAGTGGGCCAAGAGACAAAACGTACACATGACATCACAGCTAGAGTCTGACAGAAGGCACATTCAGCTGGAAGAAGGTTCTATTGTCCAAAGCGACCAAAATTGGCCATCAGACTAAACACCATGGTTGAACACTGCACATGATCAATAACACACCATCCCCACCGTGAAGCATAGATAGATAGATAGATAGATAGATAGATAGATAGATAGATAGATAGATAGATAGATAGATAGATAGATAGATAGATAGCATCCAGAAAGTATTCACAGCGCATCACTTTTTCCACCTTTTGTTATGTTACAGCCTTATTTCAAAATGGATTAAATTCATTTTTTTCCTCAGAATTCTACACACAACACCCCATAATGACAACGTGAAAAACGTTTACTTGAGGTTTTTGCAAATTTATTAAAAATAAAAAAGTGAGAAATCACATGTACATAAGTATTCACAGCCTTTGCTCAATACTTTGTCGATGCACCTTTGGCAGCAATTACAGCCTCAAGTCTTGTTGAATATGATGCCACAAGCTTGGCACACCTATCCTTGGCCAGTTTCGCCCATTCCTCTTTGCAGCACCTCTCAAGCTCCATCAGGTTGGATGGGAAGCGTCGGTGCACAGCCATTTTAAGATCTCTCCAGAGATGTTCAATCGGATTCAAGTCTGGGCTCTGGTTGGCCACTCAAGGACATTCACAGAGTTGTCCTGAAGCCACTCCTTTGATATCTTGGCTGTGTGCTTAGGGTCGTTGTCCTGCTGAAAGATGAACCGTCGCCCCAGTCTGAGGTCAAGAGCGCTCTGGAGCAGGTTTTCATCCAGGATGTCTCTGTACATTGCTGCAGTCATCTTTCCCTTTATCCTGACTAGTCTCCCAGTTCCTGCTGCTGAAAAACATCCCCACAGCATGATGCTGCCACCACCATGCTTCACTGTAGGGATGGTATTGGCCTGGTGATGAGCGGTGCCTGGTTTCCTCCAAACGTGACGCCTGGCATTCACACCAAAGAGTTCAATCTTTGTCTCTTCAGACCAGAGAATTTTCTTTCTCATGGTCTGAGAGTCCTTCAGGTGCCTTTTGGCAAACTCCAGGCAGGCTGCCATGTGCCTTTTACTAAGGAGTGGCTACCATACAGGCCTGATTGGTGGATTGCTGCAGAGATGGTTGTCCTTCTGGAAAGTTCTCCTCTCTCCACAGAGGACCTCTGAAGCTCTGACAGAGTGACCATCGGGTTCTTGGTCACCTCCCTGACTAAGGCCCTTCTCCCCCGATCGCTCAGTTTAGATGGCCGGCCAGCTCTAGGAAGTGTCCTGGTGGTTTCGAACTTCTTCCACTTACGGATGATGGAGGCCACTGTGCTCATTGGGACGTTCAAAGCAGCAGAAATGTTTCTGTAACCTTCCCCAGATTTGTGCCTCGAGACAATCCTGTCTCTGAGGTCTACAGACAATTCCTTTGACTGCATGCTTGGTTTGTGCTCTGACATGAACTGTCAACGGTGGGACCTTATATAGACAGGTGTGTGCCTTTCCAAATCATGTCCTATCAATTGAATTTACCACAGGTGGACTCCAATTAAGCTGCAGAAACATCTCAAAGATGATCAAGGGAAACAGGATGCACCTGAGCTCAATTTTGAGCTTCATGGCAAAGGTTATGAATACTTATGTACATGTGCTTTCTCAATTTTTTTTTATTTTTAATAAATTTGCAAAAACCTCAAGTAAACTTTTTTCACGTTGTCATTATGGGGTGTTGTGTGTAGAATTCTGAGGAAAAAATGAATTTAATCCATTTTGGAATAAGGCTGTAACATAACAAAATGTGGAAAAAGTGATGCGCTGTGAATACTTTCCGGATGCACTGTAGGTAGGTAGGTAGATAGATAGATAGATAGATAGATAGATAGATAGATAGATAGATAGATAGATAGATAGATAGATAGATAGATAGATAGATAGATAGATAGATAGATAGATAGATAGATAGATAGATAGATAGATAGATAGATAGATAGATAGATAGATAGATAGATAGATAGATAGATAGATACTTTATTAATCCCAAGGGGAAATTCACATACTCCTGCAGCAGCATACTGATGCAAAAAAACAATATTAAATTAAAGAGTAATAAAAATGTAGGTAAAAACAGACGATAACTTTGAATAATGTTAACGTTTACCATTTAGCATGGTGGTGTCGGCGTCATGATGTGGAGGTGCTTCTCTGCAGCAGGCTCTGGAAGGCTTCTGAGGGTTAAATGAATTCATCAAAATGTGACAAACTCCTGATGAAGTCCACAAGAAACCTGCACCTTGGGAGACGATTTGTTTTCCAGCAGGACAACAAACACAAGCATAAAGCCAAAGTTACACAGGAATTAGATTTGATTAGATGAGGTATACTTTATTTACCCCCAAAGGGAAATTAAAACTATACAGAAGCTCAGTACATGTTACCTCTGGTGGATAAAAACTCCTTCTTAACGATCCTTAGTACACTTAGATTGAATAACAAGTAGGCCCGAGTGCTAGGTTTTGATTTCCACTTCTCTTTCAGTTTTGATTTTCACTTCTTGTCTTATCCTTTTGTTCTTGGATGCCAGTTTCTAATCATCTTCACATTCTGGGAAGAAAAACAATAAATATATATATATCTTGTCACATCTGGGCTGCTAAGTTGCACAAACGAGCACGAGAGGACTGAGCAAACAGAACTTTTATTACGTGTGGGAACAGCACTCAAGCTTTGCTCAGTGTTGGAGCCTCAAGTCAGCAAAGTAGACAACTTCCTATTGTCTCGGTTACGTCAACTCCAATGCTTAAGTTTTAAAGAACCTGGAACTGTCTTCTTTGAGAGGACTCGACTTTAGAGAGAGAAGCTTAGCAGAGGCCGGCCCAGGGTACAGAGGTAGTCTGAACAGGAGAAGAGAGAGATCAGGACAAGTGGTGAGTGAACGGCGTTTAAAGTTTCATAGCAATGTGTGCTTTACACGGTATGGCTACAGCTAAACTGGCAATGGCCAACCTGCAGGTGTGTTTCTTCTGCATTAGAGTGCTGTGTTAAAGAGTATAGTCCTGTGGCAGAAGTGGCAGAAGCTGCGCCAGGGGATGTGGTGCAGTGTGAATGGTCTCAATATGTACAGTATATACTGTATCTATGAAGTGCCCTCCATAATGTGTGAGACAGAGACACATTTCTTGTTGATTTACCTTCTCTGCTCCACAGTTTAAACACTTCAAATGTGACTAAAATGCACATTGCTGACTTTCCTTTCAGGGGATTTACATTCATTCTGGTCACACCATGTAGAAATGACAACACTTTTTCTACTTGGTCCTCCCCATTTCAGGGCACAATTATGTTTAGAACACAGCAGTGGCAGGTCTATTAACACTTATTTAGGTCTATTAACACAGTCTTATTTATTTAGTATTGTGTCACATAGCCCTTACATTCAATGACTGCTTGAAGTCTGAGATTCATAAACATCACCAGGTGCTGAGGATCTTTTCTGGTGATGCTCTGCCAAGCTTCTAATGTAGCCACCTTCAGCTCCTGCTTGTTTCAGTGGTTTATCCCCATAAGTTTTCTCTCCAGCATATGGAAGGCCTGCTCAAATGGATTCAAATCTGTTGACTGGTTTGACCATATAAGAATTTACAATTTTTTAGCTTTAAAAAAACTCCCGTGTTGCCTCAGCATTATGTTTGGATCTTTATCTTGTTGTAGGATGAAGCGCCATCCAAGGAGTTTGGAGGCATTTACTGGAACTTGAGCAGATCAGAGGTTTCTGTTCACCTCAGAATTCATTGTGCCACTGCTGTCAGCAGTTCCATCATCACCGAAGAGAAGTGTGCCAGGGCTTGTGGCAGCCATACATGCCCAAGCTGTAACTCGCCCACCATGTTTAACAGGTGAGGTGGTCTGCTTTGGATCTTGGGCAGTTCCGTTTCGTCTCCACACTTTGCTCTTGCCATCACTCTGATGAGGTTCATCTTTGTCCACAAGAACCTTTTCCAGAATCTTTGAAGTCCTTTTTTGCAAACTGTAACCTTGCCTTGCAGCTAACGACTGGTTTGCATCTTGCAGTGTGGCCTCTGTACTTCTGCTCATGAAGTCTTCTGTAGACAGTCATCTCTGACACATCCACATTTGCCTCCTGAAGACTGTTTCTGATCTGTCAGGCGTTGGGGGCTTTTTCTTTACCATAGTGAGGATTCTTCTGTCATCAGCAGTGGAGGTCTTCCAGTCCCTTTGTGATTACTGAGCCCACCAGTGTGTTCTTTCTACTTAATGATATTCCAGACAGTTGATTTTGGTAATCCTAAGGTTTTACTGATATCTTGAATGATTTTATACTTGTTTTTAGCTTCATAATGGCTTCTTTGACTTCCATTGGCACAACTCTTGTCTTTGTGTTAAAAAATGGCAGCAACAGACTCCAAAGGGTAGAACTGAGCTGAGGTATCTAATGATGCAATGAAACCCACCTGAGGAATCACAAACACATGGGACATCAATTGTCCCAAATATTATGGTGCCCTGGATAATGAAGAGTATGAAGAATGAAGATAATGAAGAAAAAAATAAACAAACAAATTAAACAATAAAGAATAGCTTAAAACAGCAGTGTTAATGTCCTGGAGTGACAAAATCAGATCTCAGTCCAGTTGAGAATTTGTGGCTACACTTGACAAAGGCTCTTCACTCTCAATACCCATGCAGCCTGACAGAGCTTCAGCAGTTTTGCAAAGATGAATGAAGAAGAATGGCAATGTCCAGATGTGCAAAGCTGATAGAGAGGCTGTCACGGCTGCCAGAGGTGCATCTTCTCAATACTGACATGGATGATGTGATGCATTTCACATTTACTTTTTTGGCTGATGCCTTTATCTAGGGTGACTTCCAACATTCAAGATACAATTGGTTCCATTTCTTTCATTTTTCCAAATGGAGCACATGCAGGTGGTCACACAGCGTCAGTAGCAGGATTTGAACCCACAACCTCAGAGTCTGAAGTCCAAAGTTAGAATTTGAATGCTTTATTTGTGCTTGTGTAACTGTGCTGCATCAGTGGGAAATGACTTGGGAAGCGTTTCCCACAGAAAAAATTAAAACGTGTGCTGCTGAACTTGTGTCCTGCGTGTTTCTGTGTCGGGTTTGAGGAACTGAACACCCCCTGCAGGCCACAATGTGTATTTTTAACTGAACTCTTAGCCATCCAATACCCAGTCTTATGGCCAAGAAGGACAGACCATGGCAGGTTTACAGTATATCAGTGTTGCCAACATGGCTGGATGGGTGGTTTCATGACAGAGACATGTTGTTTTGTGTTTTCCAGTCAATCCAGTCAATCTCTTACTGTCCCTATTACACTAACAATGTTTTAATGCAAGACATCCAAGAAAGGAATAAAATAAAGGCATTATACAAAAATTAAAGGATCAACACATGAAAACGACGTGTTATTGGCTAAGGAAATGGAAGAATGTCATTATTATCATTTTATAGTGCAGTGTTGGGTCTTTAGTTCGGATTTGCACGTGGGCACCACAGCATTCTTACAATCAGAACAGCAGAGCCTCTCAGGGAGCAGCTGTGCCATGAAAGTAACTGAGTATTCCCTGAAAGGGATCAAGGGAGCTTTAAGAGTGGCGAGAAGGACGACTTCAGAGGACCTCAGTTGCCACACAGGCTCACACGGGCCGGGTGAGCCGCGTGGACATGTGTGTCGAGTGATTTTAAAGCTTTGCAGGTGAGCAAGTGAGTCTTGAAGAGACGCGGACAGGAAGCCAGCGCAGTCTAGCCAGCTGAGGGTTATGTGGTCATGGCATTTGGTACGTGTGAAAAGACTCTAGCAGCAGCACTTTGTGCCAGCTGAAGTCTGTTAATGCTATTACTTGTATTTTTGAATGTTACAGAATCTCTTACAACCCACCTGCCAGATTAGCAATATAATTCATACTGTTTTATTGTTTTCAGTTCATTAAATTTGAAGAGACACCCTGAGGGAACAGACTCGGGACCAGTGCCAAGTGTACACTGAACTCACTGTACTACCTGTTAACCCAGTGGAGGGATACTTTTTCGTCTTTGATTCATAAAGTATGGCACACAAGTCTAGTAGCTGCTCTGTCTTTCTTCTCCATTAAAGATGCTGTATATTTTTCACTGTTTACTATCCTAACTTTGTAGTCTCCCACCTACTGTTCTGCATAAATGGGACCATCTCTCATGAACGACCGGTGAATAAAACACAGTGAAGTGTTTTAAACACAGTAGGATTATTGAATCATCTGGATTCAAGGTGGCGGAACAGGAGAAACAGGAACTATAATGTGTTTTTTTTTTTTTTAAGAAATTGACTGCACCCTGACTTTGAAAGGCAGTGAAGCCAAGTGGTCAAGGCATCATCATACATCTACATTGCCTTCAGAAAGCACTCCGACTCCTTCCCTGTTCTCACATTATTTTTCCTTCATTAAACAATACTCAATATCCAGGAATGACAAAGAGGAAACAGGATTAAAAAAAATAATAATAATAAACCTACATTGACACAAATATCAAGAGCACTTGAAATGTGGCTCATCCTATTCTATTGATCATCATTGAGTTGTAGTGTTGATCGGTGAAATATGCCAAAACGTTTTTTTTGCAGCGAATATGCTGTTCTCTGCCGGTGACCTCGATTGCTGAATATTTTTCTGGAAATTTGATGTGCGGCCAGCTTAGGCAAACATGTTTTTTTCCAAGTGCCCCATAATGCTTTGGAAGGCCAGCATGACATCAGAGATCTGCAGTCGCCATGTGCAGAACTTTCACGCATGTTTACTGTAAGATTGTTGCCGATGTGGTAGTCGCTGGGTCTCAAACACACAAGGAAAAAAAAAATAATAAAAATGCAATTTCAGCTACTGGGATGAGCTGAAACCACCACCCTTGACAGTGCCACATGATATTTTTCACAGTCACTGACTGTACTTCTTTCACCAAGGAGAGACTCCGCTCCTCCACTTGTGGTCGTTTCACGCCCCCATTCTGCTCTAAGATTGCTGTGAGCTGTCAGTAAACTTAAAAAGGTAAAAAAATGCATCCCAAATCCACAAAGGTCAAGAAACACGTCCGGATTTTCCAACCCCCATGCATTTGAAACAACATCGAGGGGTACATTGGCTGACCACAATGAGGACATTATGAGTTCTGCCACCAGATACCTAACACTGATCCCTGAAGGCTGGCAGTGTACCACCACATGGCTAATTATGCATGCAGATTTTAAGCACAATGGCGCGGTGGTTAGCAATCCGGCCTCACAGTTCAGATCCCATATTTGGCCACAATAATCAGTCCAGCATAGCTGGCAGACTTTCCCCTAGCTGCTCAGGGACACTTAAAAGGCCATTGCACCATTATAATCCACTCAAAACTAACTGAGTTCATCCTTCCCTATTGACTTCAAAGCATTTCACCAAATTCTGTGAAATTCATGAAGATTTCGTCAAACTCACGGTGAAGCGATCTCTGCAGGGTTCACTTCTAATTATTGAGATGTGTCTACAACTTGTTTGCTGTCCACCTGTGGTCCACTCAACTGATTGGACAGGATTAGGAAAGGCACACATCTGTCTATAGAAGGTCCCACAGTTGAACAAAAACCAAGCCATGCAGAGCTTAGAGTCAGGACATTGTTGAGGCACAAAGCTGAGGAAGGCTACAAAATGTTTCTGCAGTATTGAAGATTCCAAAGAGTACAGTTGTCCCCATAATATTTAAATGGAAGAAGTATGGGACAACCATGACACTTCACAGAGTGGGCCACCCCCAGACCTTGGTGAAAGAGTTCACTGCTGGTCACTCTGGCTGAACTCCAGAGAATCTGTGTGGAGATGGGAGAAACTTTTGGAAGCGACAACACTCACTTGGCTTAATGGCCAGAGTGGCCAGCCAGCACATGAAAGATGGCTTGGAGTTTGCAAAAAGACACCTAATGAAGTTTCACACTCAGAAATACAAATCTGTGGTCAGATGAAAGCAAGTTTGAACTTCTTTGGCCTCAGTTCTAAGTGTCACACCTGGATGAAACCAGGCACTATGTGCGATACTGTTCCAATGGTGAAGGCCAGTGGTGGCTGGCATCATGCTGCGGGGTTGTTATTCAGTGGCACGGACTGGGAGTCCAGGGAGAGTTGAGGGAAAGCTGAATGGAACAAAGTACAGAGCTATCCTTAATGAAAACCTGCTCCAGAGCATTCTGCACCTCAGACTGGGCCGAACGTTCACCTTCCAATAGGACATTAGAACAATCTAGACGAGAACAGGCCATTCAGTCCAACAAAGCTCGTCAGTCCTATCCACTTATTTCTTCCAGAAAAACATCAAGTCGAGTTTTGAAAGTCCCTAAAGTCCTACTGTCTACCACACTACTTGGTTGCTTATTCCAAGTGTCTATCATTCTTTGTGTAAAGAAAAACTTGCTAATGTTTGTGCGAAATTTACCCTTAACAAGTTTCCAACTGTGTCCCTGTGTTCTTGATGAACTTTTTAAAATAACAGTCTTGATCCACTGGACTAATTCCCATCATAATTTTAAACACTTCCATCATGTCAACTCTTAATCTTCTTTTGCTAAGTTCAAGTTCAAAGCAAAGACAACACTGCATGTCTGGGGTCCTTGGCAAATTAGCGCTGCTGCAAGTATTAGCACGTCTCAGACTCCGCAAGTTTGGGTTATAGGACAAAAGTCGCACAGATGCGGAACATATAATGGTGGAAAACAGCTGATGGTCAATTCACATGCAAGAGTGCGGTTGGCTCAGCTATCCCCCCATTGTTGCTCCGTGACTCGTTAATGAGGCACCTACATTCATGGGGCTATGAAGAGCGTAAAGAGCAAGGGGGAGAGAAAAATCAAGGAACTCAGGGAAAGACAGGAAGGAAAAGTGAATCGGACGATGAGGCTGGTGCTGCAGAATGGAGGCAGTGCATCTGTGGAAGCCCTGCAGTGGAATGAGAGAATCAACGCTACAGAGGTGATCGACTATGCTGAGTGGATGGATCATGGGAGATCGTGGGTTCCTAAGGACCCTGCAGAAGGTTGATAAGGACATTAGAGTGGGGGAGCCGGGCTTGGTGTTGGTCCCAATGGACACCAAAGGATGGTGGTCGGAACTGGAACCATAAAAAAGATGACTGCAATTACTGGGGTCTGAGCCCTGCTGAGAAGACCCATTGGAGTGTGCAGGGGAAACTATGGAGAAAGAGAGCACTGGAGTACAAGGGAAGGTCCTATTCAGTTTGATTTCAACCATTTTAAAAGGCGTCACATTTCGGATTTTACAAATTATTTATTAAAGAGTTTTGCAC